>NC_139974.1:8037389-8567514 GCF_963993115.1 Abramis brama
GGACGCATGAAAGAACCCGGATGTGTTCTAGATACCGAGGATGCATCGAATGCAGACTTGAGCTAGTACTCGCCTGGTGTCCCAGAAGTCATTGCGGCCGGTTCCGAGTTCGTTCTTCCAAGGAAGCTTGGCAAGACCGGTCTCCACGAGAACACAAGTCCGTTCTCTGCGTTCTTGGAATTGAGAAACGGCCTCAGACTCGTTGACGATCACATGTTGACGTGATTGGTTACAAGGCAGTTTGTGACATCAGAAACTCCAGCGATTTTAAACTGCGTTTTTGAGACTGTCTTTGTTTCACTGCAGTTTTAAGGAGAAAATATGGTGTTGTTGATTTATGAATTTGCACATGGTTTGTCTTAAAGCATATTAAAAACACCACATAGACATATAAACAGCATTAAAAGCTTGATTTTCACCACAGGGGGACTGACGATAGCATAATGCAGTGATTACATGATGGATGGTAGTACCATACTTTGACACATACTGCACTGAATGATCACCATATCCATTGATCATGGTATTCACATGGTACTCAAAGGGACTTATTACCATGAGACTTTTTTTTGTCGGTGGCATTTGGCATGGTCTAACTTTTTCCTAATGTTCTTGTTACCAGAGGACCTTCCCCTTGAAGAAACATTAAACCAGCTGATCACTGAACTGCAGGTTTGGGAAACATAATCCAATAACTGTAAAAACATACAATTAATGGCAATGAAGTAGGTTCTTTAACACCATCACGTGAATCAGTATTGTTCTGTGACTAAATAAGACACCTCTCCCTCTCTCTCTCCTCTCCCTCACTCTCCCTCACTCTCTCTCTCTCCCTCTCTCTCTCTCTCTCTCTCTCTCTCACTCTTTCTCTCTCCTCTCCCTCTCTCTCTCTCTCTCTCTCTCTCTCTCTCCTCTCTCTCCCTCTCTCTCTCTCTCTCCTCTCCCTCTCTCTCTCTCTTTCTCTCTCTCCTTTCCCTCTCTCTTTCTCTCTCCTCTCCCTCTCTCTCTCTCTCTCTCTCTCTCTCTAGCTGCAGAGTGGCCATGAGAAGGTAGCTGAACAGATCAGTAAAGATCTGACGCAGCTCTGTGCTCAGCTGTCTGCTCTTTGGACACAGTTTTTGGAAGCCACGGTTCCTAATCCACATATCCGCTCATACCTGGCCCAGGAGCACCACACGCTCAGGGTGAGAGAGGCTGTTTTATGTTAGGCCGGGAAGTCCTTGACTTCATTTTATCTGTTTAAAGGTACACTATTTAACTTTTGGCCCTCTAGAGTTAAAAAACTAAACTTGATGCATTTTGTAGAAGAACATTGTTTTGGTTGTGCTTTGGCTCTGCGTGACTGTGGAACTTGAGAGACTTGAGGAACGAACAATGACATAACATTGCTACTTTGATTACCTGACTATATCCAGTCTAAAAACAAACAGTGCGCGTCCCAGTGTTTGTGCAGGTGTAACCGGTCCTACTAGACCCACTCCGAGCGGCATTCGAACCAGGGTCTCTGGAGTGGGAGGCGAGCGTACTAATAAGGAGGCTAAAGGGCGCAGCCTCTAGCATCAGTCGCTAGAGCGCCTCTTGAGGCCAGGAGAGTGAGGTTTACACGTACAGCTCTTACTGCCCTACGTCCGTTACACAGGCGGCGCAGCACTTCTGTTTTGTTGTTCACAGTATCGGTGGTGATTCTAGCATAACGGCATCTTGCATAAAGTCCTAGTACTCTCATCTCCGTGTTCTCTTTTTGTCAGCAGACTCTCCTCTTCAGCGTTTTCCCTAGAGGTTCGAACTTTCTTACTTGTTGTGACAACTTACCTATGCCACTTCCACACCATACACATGTGGAAGTAAACGGGCAAGTTACGTATTATGCAATTTCCCGCGAAAACTATCCAGACGGCTCTAAAATATGTACACTTATAATAAGCTTACCATAGTGAATCAGGGTAAGACAAAGACACGTTTTGGAACAAGCATTGATTATGTATTGACCCGTTTTAAAAGAAAGTTACATAGTGTACCTTCATGTTTCACTCAGAGTTGGGACTTTTATGAGCATGTTCAACACCCATAGTTCTTCTTTTCTAGCCCTGAATTTACCCTGCTATACAGGCACAGCAAAAAATGCTTTTCTTACTTAGTATTTTTGTCTTATTTTCAGTTCAAATATCTACAAAATCTTAAATCAAGATGCATTTGACAAGTAAAATGATATAAGATATTAAACAAGATTATTTTTCTTACCCCATTGGCAGATAATTTAGCTTGTTTTAAGCAAAAACTCACTTAATTTTAAGAAAACAAGACATAATATCTTACATAATTTGACTTGTCTATTAAGATTTTTTGTTAGATATATTGACTGGAAACAAGACAAATATACTAAATAAGAAAAACAAGGCAAATTTCGAATGTGACAAGCCCATTTTTGCTTTATGAAACATGCAAATTCAAATACAATAGCTCACTTCATAATTCCAGCAACAAATTGACATTATTCCCTGATTGCTAACAGTAGAATTAGTCTCAAGTCAGTCTGATTTATATTATTGTAGGATAAATCCTGCAATAAACTGCGGTTCGCCAACTCTTCCCAGCATCCCTCTGTTTTCTCTAGAGAAATGTATTAGACATAGAAACTTTATCTCTTCTGATACATGCAGCAATTCCACCCACAGGAGAGCTCAGCTTTTAATTACAGAACTGTGAGTTATTACAATGATGAAAAAGATGAAGAGATGAATCCAATTTTGACTTTATTACTAGAGCAGCTTTATTGGTCTCTCGTTTTTTTTTATAAAATATTTCTGCTCACTGTGGAGGACGTGTGTCTGATCTTAAAAAAGAAATATAAGACACGACATTGCAATGCATTCAAAATGTGCCTGCAAGCGAGACTGATGTATAACTCAGCATGATCTACAGTGACTTATACAGTATACTTATTTTTATTTTGAAATGGGTGATTCTTCAATAAAAACTTTTTTTCAAAGAAAAGATAGTTAAAAGGTAACTTTTTCGTTTTCACACAGGCTTTAACAACTAAAAAGTGTTTAAATCACAGATTCTACTTTCCATGTTAAAAAATACAATTATGTTCAGTTTATTAGGTATTTATATGTACAATTTATCATTTTATTTCAAGAGTCGATTCGAATATTTAGTCAAAAGTGCCCCTGATTGAAAAATCTTAACGAACAACAAAGAATGTGCCATTGTCAAATGATTTGTGTACATATTAAATGTGTGTGTTTGTGCAGGTCAGGAGATTTTCGGAAGCGTATTTCTTCACGGAACATCCCAAAGAGTCCTCGTTTACATTTCAGGAGGAGCTGTGAGTCTTTTCTCATAGTGTCTGTCTTTCTAGCTTTCTACCTAGCTATCAAAACGGAGACATAACCTCACTTGTTCTAAATAAAGCTAATTATTACTACTGCGCTGATGACTCTTACAAAAAAGTACTGTGGCGATATCACTTTAATACCATGGTGCCATATCCATATAGCATAGTTTTGTTTAATTTGTATTTCTGCTATAAATAAGAATAATTAACATACCTATAGTACATCAAGCCTGTAACTGTGCCATACATACACATGTGAGCCAAGAAATACAGACTGAAACGGCTTTGTATCCCTCATGACAGTATCAACAGACACGCACAGGTGGCCACCGAGATGCGCAACTTTGATTACCTGCTCCGAATGCCTCCACTTCCTGTGGAATGCCTGGACATTGACGGAGACTGGAACAGCCTGCCAATCATCTTCGAGGACAGATACGTGGACACGCCCTGTTTAGGTGACAGCCAACAGAGACCCTGTTTAAAAGAGAACAAATTAATGGATACATGAATTAATTAATGGCCGAACTGAAATGAACAAACAAACAAATTATTGAATTAAACTAATGAATGAATACGTTAACTAATTATTGAATTAATGAACACAAGATTAAATGAACAAACAGAATAATTGTGTGATAATGAAAGAACATAATAATGAGCTTTTGAGCAGACAAACTTGAATGGACGAATGAACTAACAAATAAATGAGTGAATTAACATACACATAATTGAATGAACAAACAGTAATGAATAGAAAAAAATTAAGGAAAGAATGATAATATGAACAAACATATTAATGAAAGAATTAACTTACAAATAAATGAGCGACCTAATGACAGAAGAATAAATTAATGAACAAATTAATTAACATGATGAACTAACAAATGAATGAGTGAACTAAAGAATGTAAGAAATGAATGATTAAATGAACAAATAAATGAACAGAAGAATGAGTGAGCGAATTAACAATCAAATGAAGCAACAAACGTATGAATGAACAGATGAACAAGATGATAAACAAAAGAATACAGGTCAACAAAACATGGGGTTGACCCAAGCTACACATTTAAGTATCCTTACTTTTTTTTTTTAAATAACAAAACAAACACAGTTGAACACTTTTCTGTTTCTCTGTTCTAGACTACAACCTCCATGAGCAAAATCAGACTGTCTTGAACTCTCAGCCATCTCCTGAGCCAACCAGAACTATCAGTCCAGTTGAAGGAACACAGGACACCAACTCACCAGCACCTGAGAAACCTCCCTGTGAAGACCGCATGGATTTGCCCGCGGACATGACGCTGACTGGCCAGCAGGAGGATCGCATCACTGATTATAAAGAGACCGGACCACTGATTGATAGAAGTGAATGCATTGTGACAAGCAGAGATTCAAGAACTGAGTCTGTTGATGAAGCCACAGGCCGATATGAAACTGAGGAAGGATTCGATGTCGACTGTAGGTCTGTAGACAGCGATGACGCAATAGACACAGATAACCTGGAGAAAACTAGTTGCCAAAAAGAAACAGTTAACTTTGATGAATCTGAACATGCAGGTCTAAAACAAACTGATATCACACAAAGTACTGATTTGAGTAGCAGACAGACATTGCTGCTTGTTGACGCTGCAGAACTTCCCGACCACACCAGTCTTGACAGCTTTGAGTTCTTGCCCACTCACAACCATGACAACCATCTTCAAACACCAGGCAATACTGGGAGTCTTGGCAACGAGGAGCCGCAGTCGGATGACAGATACATCGAAGCGCCTCCAATGGATTATGGGAGCAAGGATACATCACCAGCTAATCTACTGAACACCAAGTCTCCTTCTCGTAACGCTCTACAACAGAACCGTCGCTTGTCCGAGAACCCGCCCAGGGGAGTGTTCTTGGGCGGGGCTAAGCTAATAAACCGCTCCTCCTCCGTGATCTCAGACTCCGGTATTGAGAGCGAGCCGAGCTCTGTGGCCTGGACCCTGGAGGGTCGAGGAGTTGTCGCAGGGGGTCGTGACGTCTTGCAGACCTTGGCGCGGTGTCGGGCGGCGCATCAGAGCTCTCTCGAGGGCCTACAGACGGAGAGTCACGGAAGCCTTCCCAGTGCCACACAGGCCTCTTTGACCTCCATTAGCTCGCTACCGTATGAGGAGGAGGAGGAGAGGCAGCTCAACACTTTGACCAAATCCGCCTCGGCGCCGCAGATCAGCAGCCCTGACGACACCGAGGAGGATCGTGAAACACCCAATCAGGTGGACTGTGTGGCCAATCAGCTGAGGCTGAGTGAGGAAGCAGCCAGTGAGGTGAAGCCGAATCTTCAAGGCGTTATTAGAGAGGACAAAGAAGAAACAACCAATCAAGAGAAGATGAATGTTTGTATGGCCAATCAGCTGAGGCCGAGTGAGGAAGCAGCCAGTGAGGTGAAGCCGAATCTTCAAGGCGTTACTATGGAGGACGGAAACGAAACAACCAATCAGGAGACTGACACCGATGAGTCGTCCAATCAGGAAAAGACAGATCTTGCTTTTGTAAATACAGAAATGTTACTATACCAGCAATTTTTGATGGATAATGGTGTTGAAAATGCCACACTGACTGAAAACTCTGAGGAATGTCAAGGAAACGTATTGCTTAAAGAGTATTCTGGTGTAATGGATGACAAGACAGAGATTTGTTGTGAAAATGAATATTGCAAACACAAAGGGGTGCTAGAGTCAAACGCATATCAAAAGGACCATGATGACATCAGTGTCTGTAACATTCATTTGAATGAACTTGAGGAATTAAGTATGGAGAACCTCCCAGATTTACCAACCAACGACAAGAGCGGTCACGGAATTATGGCCAATGAGAAAGAAAGGCTTGCAGATCTCATCAAGCTTCCGGCCAATGAGAGAGAGCAGCAGGCACTAGAGGGGCAGAGCAGAGCCAATAAAGTGCAAAGTACAGGTCTGGCATTCGTGAATAAAAAGGTGGTGGAGGTTGTGAACCTGTCGGTGTCGTGCGCTCCCACATGTCTGCCCTTCTCATCCGTACTTCGTGATTCGCCGTCGGTCAGTGGCATCTCAACACGCCAAGCCACCTCCCCAATTACCCATCAACCCCTGGGCTCCTTCGGAATTATCTCCTCCAACACCTTCTTCGGGGCTGACCAGGAAATCAACGAGAGAATGATCAAGTAACGTTTTCTTTGATTTTAACAAAGTTTCATGCTTAAAGTCAGCAACAGCATTTTTTTGTTAAGTGTGTTTACTATTATTAAATTAGTCACTACTGTGTGTATATTGTGTCACTTTTACTAATGCTTAATGATTTGAACAAATCGCTGCACCTAGGTAGTAAATTGTCCTGCACTATTTGTGATAGTGTAGGAATTTTCAAAAATGTCACTTTCCCAATCAAACAATAAAACTGCAAAGGAATGCACTAAATCCAATCAAAAAACCTTAGCAACTACATAGCAAAAACACCCTGTCCCTGTCACTACTACTTTAGTGCATTGTTCTCTGTAGTATTAAAGTTCTTCATTGCTGGCTTATAGCTTCTATAAGGCAAAGGAAGCTCTGCTGAGTGAGCTGGTGTTCAGAGGCACTCTCTACAGTGATCTCCCTCACCTCGCCTCCGATCATCCGTACTTCCCCCCTGAGGAAGACGACACAGAGTTTGAGGATGGGATACACCTCGTGGTGTGTGTCCATGGACTTGATGGTAAACGTTCCAACCTTAAAGACATACATTTAGATTTATAGAGGTTTACAAAACATTTAAGATGAAAAATAATAGCTGTATCTGTTGTACATTTTTTTTTTTGTGATTCTTTTTTAACCAGGTAACAGCGCTGATCTGCGGTTGGTCAAGACATTTATAGAGCTCGGGCTGCCAGGATCTAGACTGGACTTCCTCATGTCAGAACGCAACCAGGTAGAACATCCACCCAATCAGCACACTTGTTGAACTCCATTCAGCCAATCAGAGCACTCAGGATGTTAGATCAGAATCCATCTGCAGTTTAAAAAAGATCACGCCAAAAATCTTTTCAGCAATATTTAAGTATATGAGAGAAAAACCTGGAGAATATGAGCCAGGAAGGCAATATAAACCTTAAAAAAAAAAAAAAAAAAGATTAATTTTAATATTAAAAATAGATCATTATTATAGGTAACAATGAAATTAAAACTATTTGGTGAGCTCTAATAGCAATACTCATGTAATTTTAACAGTTAAAAAAATAATAAAAATGAATGACTAAATGAATGGATAAATACAAACACATTTTTATGTTCCAAAAAAAAAAAAAAAAAAAAAACATGAACCAGGGTTCATATCGTCAGGGAAATATGAGGGCATTTAAAAAGTATGTATTTTCTACATTTTCTCTCCTCAGATATACAATATGTCATTATTTCATAAACTAATTTGAACACAAAAACAGGCAATTATCACTCTGTGACCAGTTAACACCATAGCTGCGCACAGAAACCAAACAGAAAGCTCCAATCCCCCTCAACAACCAATCACAACATCATATGGTCCACAGTATAAGTTTGATCAGCTTTTTGTTGACATTCTCTCATTTTCTGTCTCCAGGTGGACACATTTGCAGATTTTGACACCATGACTGATAGACTTATGGACGAGATAATTCAGCACATCCAGCTGTACAACCTCACCATCAACCGAATCAGGTTTATAAACATTATTACCTCAATAATTTAATAATAACTACCAATAATAATTATAATCATTATTTCCTCAAGCAGAAACCTCACCATCATATTGATATTATATCAGTGCAATCAAACCATAGCCAATTCCAGCAGCACAGCATCAGAGCTCAAACTATGGGTCTGAACTGTTTGTATTTAAAACATTCAATTTCATGCTTTTTGCATCCAGATAGTTACAACATCTAATAGCAAGGCCTAACTAGGCCATAGTTACCAGTCAAACATTGACACTATATGACTTTGTAAAAGCATGTACAATGTAAACAAAAACACAAATTACAGACTAGTGCGCCCTCTTGTGGTTGGACATTTAGATACATCTGCCACAACCACTTTACGGTAGTTAATCATGTTTTAAGCCTCATTATTTTTGTATTTGCATCTGGATATTCATGAACTATCTGACATGCACGTATAAAGTGTGATCTTTAGTGATTGCTTGCTATCAAATAGTATGTTGTAGACAAAATGCTTGATCCAGATGAAGTGTAGCATGAAGTGCTTCACTTTAAGGAAATGCTTTTAGAGTCAACAATACAAATAGCGTATACAGAAGTTAAAGAGTGATATTGGCTCATGGATGGCAATAGACCACTGATCTCACTAGAACTGCATATGCTATACTTATTATTGCCACAAGATGGCAGTAGAGTAAAAGAAAGGTAGTGTTTGGAATTCAAAAGCAATTAAATCTAAACATATTCACACAATGCACTGGAAAATGGAACAAACATTTCAACTAGTTCAGTTTTAATCTTAATTTCACAGTCATTTCATTGTCTTTTAATATATTTCCCATTCTCTGCCATCTCTGTCTTTGTTCCTACTATAAAGTCTCTAATGTCTTTTCAAAATCAAATGTTAAAGTTTAATGATGATTGTGAGAGACTTAATTAAAGCTGTAGCTCCTAAGTAAAATGTAGAAATAATTTGCATGAAAATAGACAAATAAACCCATCAAAACTGAATCCTCATTTTATTTTTGGAAAGTTTGATGCTTGACTTTTTTGTTTCCTTTCTGCAGTTTTATCGGGCACTCTTTGGGGAACGTCATCATTCGCTCTGTTCTGACCCGACCCAGATTTCGCTGTTACCTCTGTAAACTCCACACATTCCTGTCCCTGTCTGGACCCCACCTGGGAACGCTGTATAACAACAGCACGCTGGTCAGCACAGGTACACACAGAAATATATCACACACATTCAAACCCTTCAAAAGTTTGAGGTCATTTTTTTTTTAAATGAACAGTTTCATTCTATTCAGCAAGGATGCACTAAATCAAAAGTGTCAATAAAGACATTTATAATGTTACAAAAGATTCATATTTTTCAAATAAATGCTGCTCTTTTGAACTTTCTGTTCATCAAAGAATCCTGGAATAAATGTATCGTGGTTTCCACATCATTCTGAACCCTTATGACTTCTTCAGGTCTATGGCTAATGCAGAAACTGAAGAAGTCCGGATCTTTACTCCAGCTTACGTTCAGGGACCACACTGACCCACGACAGACCTTCCTCTACAGACTCAGCAAGAAACCAGGTACAGACACATGGGCAAATAAGCAAGGATGAACACCAACACATATACATAAATACCTAAGTTTTCTTACTTTCTTTGTCCAGGTCTCCAGTTCTTCAAGAACGTGGTGTTGGTTGCCTCCCCACAGGACCGATACGTGCCCTTCCACTCGGCCCGCATTGAGATGTGTCGGACAGCCCTTAAAGACAGAACCACAGGTCTGTTAGTTCAAAAACTACCTGTTCCAACACAGAACTCCCTAGAAAGGACATAGCAACCCCCATAGCAACCAACAGGAAAACCCCATAGATATATAGGCTGCTATACGCAAGCCTTCTGCCATTTTGGAACGGTCAAATCCACGCTGTGACACTCAAGAGCAAATTGACTGTACATCTGCAACCTAGTTATTTACATGAATTCAAATATCTATATCTAACATTAGCAGATGATTTTTACAGCATTTATTTTGTCATTAACTGCATATGGATATTGGATATTGAGTTATACATCAAAACACAAACCAGTGTAATGGAGGCCAGTTAGTAAAGAGCTGTGCAGGTAAACCTCACTCCTCAAGAGGCCCGCTCGGAGTGGTGCGAGTAGAATCGAAGGAGGTTACATTGGTGCCGTGACCCGGGTGGGAGTGATGGAGTGATTGTAATGGAGGCCAGCTAGTAAAGAGCTGTGCAGGTAAACCTCACTCCCCTGGCCTCAAGAGGCCCGCTCAGAGTGGTGCAAGTAAAACCAGAGGCATTATATTGGTGCCGTGACCCGGATTGGAGTGAGTGTAATGGAGGCTAGCTAGTAAAGAGCTGTGCAGGTAAACCTCACTCCCCTGGCCTCAAGAGGCCCGCTCGGAGCGATGTGAGTAGAACCAGAGGGATTACATTGGTGCCGTGACCCGTATTGGAGTGAGTGTAACGGAGGCTAACTAGTAAAGAGCTGTGCAGGTAAACCTCCTTCCTCTGGCTTCAAGAGGCCCGCTCAGAGTGGTGTGAGTAGAACCAGAGGGATTACATTGGTGCTATGACCCAGATGGGAGTGAGTGTAATGGAGGCCAGCTGGGAAAGAGCTGTGCAGGTATACCTCACTGCCCAGGCCTCAAAAGGCACATTACTGACTGATTCTAGAGACTGCAGCTTTTAACGTCCTTGCTATCATGCCCACCTCCCATGCCGGAAACACCGGTTCGAATCCTGTTTGGAGTGGTGTGAGTAGAACCGGAGGGGTTATGTTGGTGCCGTGACCGGGATGGGAGTGAGTGTAATGGAGGCTCGTTTGTTAAGAGCCGTGCAGGTAAACCTCACTGTCCTGACCTCAAGAGTCACACTAGTGACTGACAATAGAGGCTGCAGTCTTTATCGTCCTTGTTGGCGTGCCTACTTTCCATACCGGTTCGGATCCCGATCTGAGCGGTGCTTATAGAACCTTTCATTCTTACTTCTAAAAGGTTATCCCATTACATCTGGAATTTATAGCTCGGTAGTTTATACAACAATAGACTGCACAATGCTTTGACATTTTCAATGAAAGTTCATTGATTGGTTAGTGTGAGTGATGAACAGTGTCATGTTAACTGTTCCAAAATGGCAGACAAGTCGACGTGTCTGGAGCGGTTGAACCCCATCTATGTAAACACACCTATGAAACACCCTGGCATAATGCTCCATAAACTCCAGAAACCACATACCAACATTCTAAAACACTCAAGACAACTTAGCAACCGCATAGTAATGCCCTAGAAACTTCCAGGATAATCTAGCAAGTACATAGTAACACCCTAGCAACTGGTTGGAATGCCCAGAGGTCAATCACTTCAACAATTCTTTACATTTTTACTTATAAAATTCAAATAAACCTGAGATGTTCCTGCACGCATATCCCATTAGCAGCAAATCGCTCTGCCATTAGTGTGAATAAAATTTAATGAAAAGGAAGCTGCGATAGGAAGTTAAAGAGAGAGCGGGAGGAAGGAGAGCGTTCTTCATTTTGATACTGTCACCACTGAGAGTGCCGTGCGGCTCTTTGACAGGTATTTTTCTCTCGGTTTGAGAGACAGATTAGAGAATTTAGCCTCTCTGTGAGTGTCAGTGTGACAGACAGAGCTAAGGATACACACTCTGAACTGTCACATACACACACAAAGACTATGATCACATAGAACAATGGAGGATGCCTAGAAATAGAGACTTTGTTTGGATATGAATGTGCACACTATGTCAATGCATAGCTAGTTGCAGACAGTAAAAAATGGTAAGAGCTTTCGCAGTATGACGAGTTCCAATCAGATTGGTCGGCCTAGGCTTTTCAATAGTCTGTTCGCACAGGTTTTTATCAATCCACTGGGAGACAAAGTCATGTTTACGAATTCTTAGGCCCTTCTGGGAAATAATTAGTCACCAGATTTGCAGGGTTTGCAAGGTTTATGCAAGACTGTTGTATGCCGTTGATTTGCAAAAATAAATATTTTGACTCAGCCCAGATATATTTTTTACAAAACAAGCAAAAATGGAAGTCAATAAGGCAAGGCATTACACCAGAATAAATGTTACTTTTATTTATGTAGGTCGGATACAACAGGGCTAAAGGCACACCTTAAGAAAAAATTGCTTTTCACTATTCCCGATAGTGTATAGTTGCAAAAAAAAGATACACTGTTTGTATTGAACATTGATGGAGCAACAGATTTTGTGTGAAAATAAATCATGAAAGTGGTTTATTACCCACAGATGGGGTAAAAGGCTCACCAGCATAAGGTAAAAGGCATAACAAAATGGATACAAATACTTTAGATAAAATAATATGCTTTTAATAACATCTACGTTAAAGGGCACCTATTATGCCCCTTTTCACAAGATGTAAAATAAGTCTCTGATGTCCTCAGAGTGTGTATGTGAAGTTTTAGCTCAAAATACCCAACAGATCATTTTTTACAGCATGTTTAAATTGTCACTTTTTGAGGCTCAGAAAAACGCACCGTTTTAGTGTGTATCTTTAAATGCAAATGAGCTGCTGCTGCCAGCACAGGGGGCGGAGCCTCATGAGCTCGCGCTCAGTGTCAAGGCAAGGCAAGGCAAGTTTATTTATATAGCACATTTCATACACAATGGCAATTCAAAGTGCTTTACATAGAAGAAATTAAAATAATAAAAAGAAATAAGAATAATTAAAACAGTTTAGAAAAATAAAAAATAAAATACAGTACAGTACAAACAGTCGGACGAACATTGGCACAGTGCTCATTCATTAAATGCATAGCAAAACAGATGTGTTTTGAGTCTGGATTTGAAAGTGACTATTGTAGGAGCACGTCTGATCTCCTCTGGAAGCTGGTTCCAGCTGCGGCTGGCATAATAGCTAAAAGCGGACTCGCCATGCTTTGAGTGAACCCTTGGTATTTCTAGCTGATATGATCCTAGTGATCTGAGTGATCTGTTGGGTTTATATTCAGTGAGCATATCTGCAATATATTGAGGTCCTATGCCATTGAATGATTTATATACCAGTAATAATACTTTAAAATAAATCCTAAATTTAACTGGGAGCCAGTGTTCATATTTTCTGGTTCTGCTCAGAATCCTGGCGGCAGCGTTCTGTATGAGCTGCAACTGTCTTATGGTCTTTTTGGGAAGGCCAGTGAGGAGTCCATTACAATAATCCACCCTGCTGGTGATGAAAACATGCACAAGTTTCTCTAAGTCTTGTCTGGAAACAAAGCATCTAATTCTTGCAATATTTTTCAGATGATAGTATGCTGATTTAGTTATTGCTTTGACATGACTACTGAAACTAAGGTCTGACTCTAGTGTCACACCAAGATTCCTGACTTGATTTTTAGTTGTTTGACCCCTAGAGTGAAGGTATGCGTTCACCTTGAGAACTTCATCTTTGTTTCCAAACGCAATGACTTCAGTTTTGTCTTTGTTTAACTGAAGAAAATTTCGACACATCCAACTGTTGACTTCATCGATGCATTGGCACAGGGAGTCAATGGGGCTGTAATCGTTAGGCGATAGGGCTAAGTAAATCTGTGTGTCGTCTGCATAGCTGTGGTAAGCAATTTGGTTCTTTCTCATTATTTGGCTCACTGGGAGCATATACAGGTTGAACAGGAGTGGCGCAAGAATTGAGCCTTGACGGACTCCGCATGTCATGGATGTCCACTCAGACTTATGATCTCCTATACTCACATAATAACCTCTCCCATCTAAGTATGACCTGAACCATTTTAGGACTATCCCAGAAAGCCCCACCCAGTTTTCCAGCCTGTCAAGAAGTATGTTATGATCGACAGTGTCAAATGCAGCACTGAGGTCGAGTAGTACCAGCACTGATAATTTGCCTGAATCAGTATTTAAGCGAATATCGTTTATTATCTTTATGAGCGCTGTCTCTGTGCTGTGGTGCGGTCGGAAACCAGATTGAAAATTGTCAAAGTATCCATTCGAGCTTAAGAATTTGTTCAGCTGATTGAAGACAACTTTTTCAATGATCTTGCCTATGAAAGGAAGATTTGAGATCGGCCTATAGTTGCTTAATATGGTCTTATCCAGATTGTTCTTTTTCAGGAGGGGCTTGACAACTGCAGTTTTCAGGGAGTTTGGAAAACTCCCAGAGAGAAGTGAAGCATTTACCACTTCTAGAAGATCTGCTTCTAAACTGTTTAACACACTTTTGAAAAATGATGTGGGAAGTGTGTCAAGAGCGCAGGTTGATGTTTTAAGGTGCTGTACGGTTTCTTCCAAAATTTTGCCATCAATTTCTTTGAAGTCAGACATAGTAACTACTTTCTCAGGTGGTTTGATCTGTCTAACCCCAGGGCAACTCAAGGATGTGCTGATCACCTTTCTGATATTATTGATTTTCTCAGAGAAGAAAGAAGCAAACTCACTACACTTGTTGTCTGAGAGCATTTCACTGGGAATCTGGCTTGGGGGGTTTGTCAGTCTCTCTACAGTAGCAAAAAGAGTGCGTGTGTTGTTTAAATTACTGTTTATAATATTTGAGAAGAAAGTCTGTCTAGCTTTGCCTAGTTCCATATTCAGGCATGAAAACAGGTCAGGGGTAAAAAAGGTGAGAAGGATGCGGTATATATATATACCCCCCCCCCCCCCCAAAAAAAATGAATAAATAAATAAACAAATAAATAAATGTAATGAGTGAGTAGGAACGCGTGAGAGTTAACACGCACAGCTGAAATAAGTACAAAATTCTCATTTATGGACCTCTGCCATTCTAGGGGGGTTCGGGGGCATGCTCCCCCGTAAGAAAATTTGGTGCTTTTTAATGTTAAATTCATCAATCTGGTGCAAATTAAACAAAGAAAAATTCAAAACTCTTTTAGTTACAGTGTCTGTCTACATTACTACTACAATAATAGTTATAATATTAATCCCATGATAGTAATAGCCATATATTGTAAAACAAATGCACTGAAAAATAAAGGAAACTTTCATAATTAGTTTTGTACTAATTTCTATACTTGAAAGAGTATATTTCTATACTTCACATTAAAGATTTGATTGGGCTAGCCCAGTGTCAATCAAGAAAAGAACCAATGGGCCGCTGATCTACGTGTTTCATCGAGTGTCAGAGAAAAAAAACTATTTACTACTACTATTTATCACGCATTAAAAATGCCCCAAACCAGTCGTCTGTATGATAATCTGAAACAAGGACTGGTGGGCCGTTGTCCTGCTTCACTTCACAGATGCTGAGTGAAAGGAGAATTATAGAATGAAAGGATACTCATTTATATGACACTTTATTCATCAGGAGAACGGCTCGTTCAGCGCGTCATACGTCGTCCTTTCAGTTTCGGTTTTCAATCGATCGAGTTTTTTCACGTTCTCTCGATAAACCACCCCTTTCAATCCGATCGAAATTATTTGTAATAGAGCTGACACTTTGAGTTTTTAACGGGTTATGTTAAAGCCCTACATGTTATTAATGTTTTTATGAAATATCTCTAGTGAATGCATCATATCACCGTATTATTTATCGCCATGCGAGCCACAAATTAAAGCTTGGCGAGCCACATGAGGCTCGCGAGCCGCGCAATGAATAAAGGCCCGTTCACATAACTATAAAGATAACGATAAAGATATAATTCTAAAAATCGTTCTCCATATTAAAGAATAACAGAGTTCACACCACAACTATAACGATAAAGATATGAGGAACGATATCGTTGGGATCACTTTCAGAACGATTTTTTTTCAGCTGTCAAACGATAAAACACTGACAGTCAATCAGAATCCATTCTAATTTAAAGGTCTCGCGCATTTAAAATGGGGCGCGCGCGCGCGTGCTTAGAATAAAAAGACCGTTATCGTTCGTTGGTGTGGACGCATATATAGTTATCTTTGTCTTTATCTTTATAGTTATCGTGCTTGGTGTGAACGGGCCTTAACACTGCACTGTTCCTGCTCGCTCAGCGCTCACGGCGCCCGCGCCCGCTCGCGATATTATCTCGCCCACTTCTATGTCAAAATTAAAAATAATGACATTGGCAACATCGCTGTCTGTATCTGACAGGACAGTTAACATTGTAAGCTAACTTACCTCAGGCTTTCTTTCCGACGTGCGGTACTTTGTTCGGCAGTGTGTCCAGTTGTCAGACTCGCGGTGTAAAAGACTTTGAAAACATTTCTGCCCTAACGTTACTCTGACTCGTATTGGCTGTCATGTTTCGGCATTAGGAATGATGATTGTTTTTTAAAGCTGCGAAGTTTATGGTAACTTTATAGGGGATAAATGCTGGCCTCGACCTCGAAATTTCGCCGAAAGGTGAGGAGTTTTCATGCCTGCATATTGAAAGCATGGATGCTGTCTTTGTAGATGTTATAATGGACTACAAGTTTTGTCTTCCGCCACATGCGCTCTACTTTTCTGCATTGTCTTTTCATATTTTGCACTGCTGTTGAGTTTCTCCAAGGTGCTTTTTTCTTCCACTCTTCTTCCTGACTTTCACAGGAGCAATATCATCAATTACACTTTTAACTTTTGAGTTTAAAGAATCAAGGAGAAAATCAAAAGAGTCTGCAGATATGCTTGGTGTTAAGGATATAGCCTTCATAAATAGTACACTAGTGTTCTCATTTAAGCATCTCTTCTTGACAGACACAGATCTAGCTTCAGTGGCAGGAGAGATCAATATATCAAAGAAAATACAGAAATGATCAGACAGTGCTACATCCTTAATAACAATCGATGAAATGTTTAGACCCTTACTGATAAGTAAATCTAGAGTGTGTCCACGATTGTGTGTGGGTCCATGTATATGCTGAGTCAGATCAAAAGTTTTTAAAACACTTTTGATTTCTTTTGCCATATTGTTCTCTGCACTATCTATGTGGATGTTAAAATCTCCAGCAATGGCAAAACAGTCAAACTCTGAGGTAATTGTTGATAACAGTTCTGTAAAGTCCTCAGCAAAGGCTGGAGAGTATTTTGGAGGCCTGTAAATAATGATAAGTAAAATGCGTGGAGCACCTTTTAACACAATACCCAGATATTCGAAAGACAAGTAATTCCCAAATGATATTTGCTTACATTGATAGATATCTTTAAAAAGAGCAGCTAGACCCCCACCTCTCTTAACAGCTCTGCAGACACTCATAAAAGTAAAGTTAGGGGGGGCTGCTTCATTGAGGATTGTTGCACTGCAGCTGTCTTCTAGCCAGGTTTCATTCAGAAGCATAAAATCCAGATTGTTTGTGGTTATTAAGTCGTTGACTAGAAGTGATTTATTTTTAAGTGAGCGGATGTTAAAGAGTGCTAACTTAACAGACTTACTTTTCCCCACAGCAATATTAGTTTGACGTGTAATAGGCACCAGATTAGTTAGGTTTGCTGTACGGCTATTGAAGGCCTTAGGTTTTCTATCTTGTAATAGAACATCAATAGAGAAAGATACAGGCACACTGGGTTCCCGCTTGTTCTGTAAACATTTGAGAAAGTTACTGTTATCAAAACGGGGACCCGACACATATCACTGAGAGCTGGTATCAGTTGTTTTTGGTTCACCTCGAGCAGATGGAGGAGGGTGTGGGCCCTGGCGTTGTGGCAGAGGCCGAAGAGCTCTCACAGGAGGGGGAGGGCGAGCTGGGCCCGTAGGCTTTGGTGCGGGCTTTGGTGTGGGTGGTAGCGGTGCCTGTCTTTTTTTGGTTGGTATCTGGGGGCTTGCAGCAAAAGAGTGGGATAGTCTGGTTCCAGCATACACCAGTTCTTCCATTTTCTGTGAGAAGCACAGAAGTGGCGATGCTGGAGAGAGGGAAAAAGTGTCTGGTGAAAGGGGCTGTTGCTCTGGTGTTATCGGAGGCTGTGATATGCTGTCCTGGCTTCCCTGGCTGTTTTCCAGGAAGTCGTCCTTGGGTGCTGAATCTTCAAGCAGTTCTGATATGTCTGTCTGTGGTGAGCTCTGTGGGCAGGTCTCAGCTGAGATTGTGTCCGTGAGCAGAGGTTGTTGTGGCGGAGTGGTCCCGTGGTCCTTCATACTGTGTCCAGGTGTGTGTGTGCCGTTCAGATTGAGTGGATTGGCACAAACTGCCTGAATACTGAATAAACACAGAATAATAAGTACGCATTAAAGTCTTATCCATAAACTCTCTCTCTCTCTCCCTTTCATAATCATCAACATACACAGCGAATTACACAAAACACTCGTTACAACTAACAGTAAACAAATATATACACAACTTTTTTTTGCGGCAAACGCATCACCCAATTCGCACCGCCCGGCGCGAATTCACGTCTATTTGTGTCTTTGCATTGACTTTGTATGTAATCTACTCGTGCAAATAATTAAATTCGTGTTTGGTGTGAACACGCCATAACAACGAGAGTAAATGAAGACTGCTATGTTCATTCTTACATCCAACAACAAAACACCTCAATCGCTTAGAAAACATTATTGTCTACAGCTGCTCAAGCGTCGAAACAATGGCGGACTGTGTACAGCTCACTAAGGGCGGGTCTACGCTAATACAGCAGTGTCAATCAACAGTCGTGGGCGGGGCTTGTGCAAAAGTACGTCACATTGCCCCGAATCTGAGAACATCTTGTTCTGAGACAGTGCTTATGATTTATGGGGATTTTAAAAAAAGCACTGGGTGGATTTTTATCATTATACAATGGTTGTTTACACACACTGCCAACACACATTTATATTCAAACGCCATGTAAAAGTGAATATTGCATAATAGGTGCCCTTTAATACTTGTTCAAAACAGTTACTTCAGCAAAGTTTGTACTATTTTCTGTTTATTTTGATAAATAAAATAATTCATTGTTGTTCAATAAATATGCTGTCATTAAAATATGGTTAATATAAAAATATATTTTAAAAATACAAAATTAAATAACAAAATTATTTTCAAAAGTAAAGATTCTGAAAGCATTGAAGGAGATCCCATAATAATTTAATATAGATTTACAGTAGTAACTATAAATTATATTTTATTATATGATAAGTACATTTTTAAATATGGTGGTTTCATTATAAATATGGCGATTATCTAAATAAGGTGGGCACCCAACTTTATATATGATATTTACCATCTGAATCTAACCATCTCATTTCATCAAATGGAAAATTCAGCATTTTTTGCATTTTTTGAAAATTCAACTGTTTAATATCATGTTAATTTTTGTGCCTTTGGCTCCAACAGCAGGGATGCCTTTTACCCCAAATACCATACTTTTACATATTTTTCCTTTCCTTTTACTTCAACAACAATCATTAAGAAGACATTATCCTCACCAAGCTGCATTAATTTGATCAAAAAATACAAAACCAGTAATTGTGAAATAGTATTACAGCTTAAAATAACTTTTCTATTTGAATATATTTTAAAATGTAATTTATCCCTGCTATGCAAAACTGAATTTTCAGACAACATTACTCGTCTTCAGTGTCACATGATCCTTCAAAAGTCATTCTAATATGCTGATTTGCTGCTTAAGAAACATTTTGTATTATTATCATTTTGGAAACATTTTTTTTTCAGGATACTTTGATGAATAAAAAGTTCAAAAGAACATCATTTGAAATGGCAATCTTTTGTAACAATGTAAAAGTCTTTCACTGACTGTCACTTTTGATCAATTAAATGCATCCTAGCTAAATCAAATTTCATTCATATTCCATGAAAAAAACTAACTCTAAACTTTTGAACACTATATGTGACCCTGGATCACAAAACCAGTCACAAGTCACGGCTGTTTGTGGCAATAGCCAAAAATACATTGTATGGGGCAAAATTATAGATTTTTCTTTTATGCCAAAAATCATTAGGATATTAAGTAAAGATCATGTTCCATGAAGATATTTTGTAAATTTCCAACCATAAAGATATAAAACATTTATTTGTGAGTTTTTCTCAATGTTTACATTTTTTTTGCACCCTCAGATTCCAGATTTTCATATAGTTGTATATCGGCCAAATATATCCTAACAAAGCATACATCAATGGAAAGCTTATTTATTCAGCTTTCAGATGATATCTAAAACTCAATAAATAAAAAGTTGACCCATGTGACTGGTTTTGTGGTCCAGGGTCACATATGTATATTATTAAATGTTGTATGTAATGTGTGTGTTGCCCCCTAACAGGTCCAGTATATACAGAGATGATCAATAACTTACTCCAGCCATTGCTGAGCGCTCCAAACTGTCGTTTGATCCGACAGAACGTGTTCCATGCGTTACCGAACACGGCCAACACGCTGATCGGACGCGCGGCTCACATCGCGGTGCTTGACTCTGAACTCTTCCTTGAGAAGTTTCTTCTGGTGGCCGGGCTCAACTACTTCAAATAGCCAAGCTTCAGAGATGACATCATCTCAGTTCTGTGGGAGAGCCAATCAGACTACATCCTCACATCAGCCAATCACATTTCATTTCAGAGTCATAATGAGCTCTGGAATTTTTTCAATAAGTTCAGTCTATGGATGCAGAGAGAACAGAAATTGAAGATTCAGAACATGAATCTGAATACATGTATGTAAAATTTGTACAGAAAGAACACTGTATACTAAGCAAATAGCGTACACACGCCTTAATGAAGCTTTGACGTAGTAACTTAACATTGAATAATCATAACTGGAGTTAATCATTTGAATGTAAATTCAGTGTGTTGTGGTTTTGTAACAACAGCATTGGTTCTTCTTCAAGAGTCAGTCATTCACTTGGCATTTAACTATCGCGTTATGAGAACGCTTCAGTGTTTTCATGTTCTCATTCTTTTATAGTTTGTGTTTCGACTGTCATGTTGTGAAGTGAGAATCTCACTGTGAAATAAGCCAAATCCATTCTTTTATGTATCGTGATGGAATACATTTCCCTGTAACAGTATTCACTTGGTGAAAAGAGCTCATGATCTGAATGCGTTTACCATTCCAGCCTTAACTATCACAAAGTGAGTATTTCTCAACATTTTCTGTCATTTCAGTGTTTTGTTGATTCGTTTCAAACTGTTAGTTCACTAGAATGAACATTCTGTCATCATTTACACACCCTTCATGTCATTCCAAACCAGAGTTCTTCATTATTCCATGGAACAACAAAGAAGTGTTGGGGTGTCAAACTCCAAATATGACAACATAGCCCTATAAAAACATTATAAAGCTGATTGTACAATGATACATTCTTGTAAGACATTTTCAAATAAGTTTGCTGCAGTTTAACTGTTTAAGCGAGCATTCATAACTATTTTCTTTACTTAATGGATGACTACATATTCAGGAATGGATGGGCTAAAATGTATGAGAAAGAGGTTTTGCCATCGCACTCAACAGAAAATGTATTTCCTTATGTCATGCTTTTGTGACATACTCTTCCGAACATTAACGGAATACTTTCAGGCTTTACTTATAGCGTTTGGAAGGCAGGACAGCGCGATACTTGCATACTTGAATTGTAATTGGTTTCCTTTCTTGCATACTAAAATGTGTGCTAGTTTCTTTTCCTTTTTTTTTTTTTTTTTACATCCATCCTATGATATTTAGCCTCCTTTACACTACAATTACCACAGAAATTACGTCTCTAAGAAAAGGCTTTGATTGTATGGAAAGGTTTAAAGCTACCGTTCAGAAGTTTAGGGTTGGTAAGAAGTTTGTAATTTATTCCTGTGATCAAAGCTGAATTTTCAGCATCATTACTCCGGTCTTCAGTCACATGATCCTTCAGAAATCATTCTAATATGCTGATTTGCTGCTCAAGAAACATTTCAGAAACCATTCATGAATATAAAGTTCAAAAGAACAGCATATATTCTTTAGTAACATCATAAATGTCTTTACTGCCACTTTTCATCAATTCAATGCATCTATGCTGAATAAAAGTATCTATTTCTTTAAAAAAAACAAGAAACAACCTTATTCTTTTGAATGGTAATGTACCTAAAACTTCTACACCTTTCTTTTCAGCACTGATATTTTTTTTACATTAACCTTTATTGTTTCCCTTAAGAATTGTTGATTGAAAACTCCATTAAAATCAAGAGAAAGTGTCTTAGTGTTTATGGTAGTCGCGGCCCTGTTGTGTTTGTTTTATGCATTTTATAGTGTGTGAAATCATGTTCTGTTAGCAGTTTTCTGTGCATTGTCTGGTTGTCGTGAGATGGGTAAAACGGTTTCAATTGCCATGTCGTTGTGTTCCATTCACAGTGTGTTGGGTTCTTGGTCTGTTTCACCACTGTACTCCCCCAGAGCAGCGTATCTTATTTATTGCATTGCATCAGACTGGAATGACCTCGGTTTGATCTCTTGGAGGGATCATAACGATGCACGTTCTTAGTTTTCCCCATAAAGGCTGTTCTTCATCTGTCTGCTCCTCAAGGGTAACACTTACACACATCTCTCTGCAGCCACACCTCAGGTTTTCACCTCGTTCAGCATCTTTAGCTCTCGTTTTCCATGAGTTCTGGGTCTCATTCAGCCGCTGTCAGCACCGTGCGATTGGGTTTAGATCAGCGCCGCAGTGTCAGCAGACTTCCAAGATGCCCTTTCTGTCTCCGCTGAGCTTTTATGTACACGCTGTCTGACTGACACTTGATTAGTCGGTAAATACACTGTCACGGTGATTGACGCTAATTTAACTCCGCCTCTTAGTACACGAGTGTGTCACGTGACTCGACTGCTTCTGTTACCGCTGAAGGAGCCATCAGGCATAATGCCTCATTACCCATCATGCTCTGCTGCACTGGGGTCTTAGTGTGCTTGTTTGTTTGTTTGCCAGCTAATGTGGGCTGATGGAAGAGTTTGCTCACACAAGTCAAGCATATTAATTACGGAAATAGAGCTGATCTGGAGTGTGAATACTGACCAAGGGCAAAAGCATGTATGTGTAAAATACGTGCTGTAAAAACGTATTCCCCTTGAAAATACCCTTGAAGCAGCTGAACCCTTTAATAACCTACAATTATTGTAACACGTTCAATAAAGCGCTAAATGTTATCGACAAGAAAGTACAAAGGAAAGTGTTGACATTTCTTATAAGCAGAAAATTGGTGTGGTACACTATCTATACTATATATATATATAGTACTATATATATATATACTATAATATATATATATATATATATATATATATATATATATATAATAAAATATTCACAATATATATATACACTATAATTTGTACAATAATATATTTGTGCTTAATACGTTATTTGCAAAAATATATTTGATCAGAACACACACTTATGAATATCTATCCATGGATGAAGATGCTTTTTGGGTCTAGATGCTGTAGTTACGACAGATTTCACAATCTAATCAATTCCCATTAGATGAAGTCCTGCCTTTTTCTCGTTAAACATCCTGCTGAAATGTCACATAAGGGAAGTTAAATGGGATACAAACAATATTCCATGACTTGAATCATCTTTCCTTTTACAAAGTTACACCTTCCTCTGTCTTTAATTCAATCATTATGGTGATGGATCTCTATGACACAATAAGTCCAATTCAAATAAAATATTTAGGAGTGTGTGTGTGTGTGTGTTTTTATAAAGAGGCAGCTCGTCTGGGTAAATGTTGGGTAAGCGGTTCTTCATTCAGAGCTATTTATTTCCAGCATACGTTTGTGTTTTCATCCAGATCTGTGTATTAAGCCATGAATGTGAAAACAGATGAAAATGTATTCACCGTGAGACTGTAATGTGTTTATTTGAGTTAGTTTTTCATCCAGTATGCATTTTTCACATTTGTGCCAATGATATTCTGATGTTTTTTTCTGTTTGCTTTAATTACTGTATGTGTCCCTTGTAGTAGCTTATGCCCAAATATATAAATAAGTATATATTCTGTGTACATTAAGAAATATTCCAATATATTATGATCAAATGAAGTATTACAATAAATAGTATTCTTCTTTCTTTGTTTATTGTTCTTATTGAAATTGTGCAGTAACCTGACAATATCCACAAACAACATCATATTTAAAAAAAATGTAGCAGCATAGTATAAAACAGATGGGCTGTATTGACCGATCAGAATCAATATGCAAAGGAACCATTTAAACTACATTACTTGTAGCAAACAGGCTACTCAATGCCAATGTTTTATGGTGATTTTGTGCCAATGGGAAGGATTTAGGCACTCAGTTTGCATAAGAAGAGTAAAATCCATTTGGAGTGGTTTATTGCTTTAATCTATATTTTCTGCCCTCTATATTTGTAACTATACACTGTAATCACAGACGTGTTTAGTAGCTCTTAGCATGTTCACAATATCAATTGTTAAATAAAGATTAGCGTTTAATAATGAAGTGCAGACCTCAATAACTTGACCTTGAATTAAAGGAGGATTACACATTTCAAAGCACGACAGTAAGTATGCAACATTCAGTTCATCCCACAACAAATCCAGAGAGATTCCCAGGTATTAATGAGACAAAGCCTGAAGGCTCCTGGCGCAAAACACTGTAAATCCTCTTAAAGGTCTTGTATGTTGTGAAACAACCCTTCTTGAGGATGCCGAAACCATCAAACCAATCAAAGCCTGCCAAAATGTGACTCCCCTGGCTGCGAGGGATGTCCTCAGGAAATACATTCACGTCCTGGTGCACATTCAGAAGAGTAATTTTTCTTTCCCTCAGCCTGTTTGTCATTTAACTCAAAGATTTGGCATAGTCTGCAAGGAGACTCATCTCAGAATCGAATCAATAAAGCCGCTTCCTCCCACAACGGCATACGAACGGAGCCCTCAGACAGATGGCAGCCATTGAGATACGCACTGATACAATAAAGCTTTTCATTCATCACTTATCAAGTGAAAACAAACACAAAATGAAATGAAACAAAGACAGCGAACCCCATTTACCACTGGCGTTTGATCCGGGTCATGCGGATTTCAAGTGCTCTGGGACCAATTCTGCTTATTTCGGTCCGTTTTTCATGTAGCCTGTGGGCGAAAATGATTTTTGTCATTAAATCCATCACAGGCCCTGACTGAAAGAGTATTCATTAGTTTGCAATGCAGTGTGGGAAGCAGCTGGTCATTATTAGTCCCTCGACGAGCATTTTCGAGGAAGCCATTGTCAATAAGTGAGAACTCCGTAAGGAGTAATTAGCATGCTATAAATTCAGACTACGCGGACAGTAGCGGCCTCTCACAAGGTCTCATTAGAACACATGACACCAATGGGAAAACGATAGCCAGATTAAACAGGGCAAAAGAAGCAAGAAACATTTCTTACTATTTGTTTTTGTGGAAAAGAAGGTGCACTGCTGCCAGTTAGTATTAGCAATTACAGTATCCATATCAGCATAAGCGTTTCCAATGGCTCAGGATCCCAGAGATATTAGAGCTTGTGTTACGGCACAGGTCGGCACAGGCACAAATAAGGTAAAAAATCATAATAAAACAGTTTTATGTATGTATAGACAGTAGGAGTTGCACAGACTAGTCGCTTAAATGCTCTGCCATGACGCCATCACGTGCAGATCGCGCGCACACAAACATTCAGTAGCGGAGAAATGTATTGTCAACATTGTTCTGTGATTTATCAATAAAATAGCTTAGAAACTGAAACGTTCTAGCATATATTTCTTAGTAACTAAAACCCACAGCTTCACTATTAATAGAGAGACGCTGCAGGTAGAATTAATTCACATGCAATCCCTCTCTATAAAGCATTCATATGTAATCTTTACTGTGCCACTTTATCTGTATCTGATTTAGAACGAGCAAAAATCTGTGAGAAATATAATGACCCAAAGACAAAAGAACTGATAAAAATGAGCTGTTATGTAGGAGCAATAGCCTTGTGGGCAGCGCTGTGTCATATGCCATAGCTGTGCACAAGACAACCCGCGTTCGAGTCTCAACTCGATGTTCAGGCTTACGACGTCATCGGCGACTAGTTGACATCGACTCGAATTTAATCACACAAATGTCGACTTGAAAAAATCTGAAGTCATTCAACCCCTTATAGGCAGACAGAATAATTAACTATCTTAATATTTAACTATCATTCAATCAACATTATGTTGCTTCAGAGAAGATTGTAGACGTTTTTATCCATACAATTAAAGTAAATGTGACTAAGGGCCGCAAAACTTGAAAAAAAGACAAAAAGCACTACTGTTTGGGGGTAAATTTGGGGTCAGGAGGATTAGAAGTCTCTTATGCTCACCAAGGCTACATTTACTTAATAAAAAATGAAAGTAAAATTGTGAAATATTATAACCACTAAAAAAAGTCCTTACTTGTTGAATATGTTATAAAATGTAATTTATTCCTGTGATGCAAAGCTGAATTTTCAGCATCATTACTCCAGTCTTCAGTGTCACATGATCCTTCAGAAATCCTTCTAATATGCTGATTTGCTGCTCAAGAAACATTTCTTATTATTATGTTGAAAACAGTTGTGCTGCTTAATATTTTTGTAGAAGTACATTTTTTTCAGTATTCTTTGAATAGAAAGTTCAAAAGAACAGCATTTATCTAGAATAAAAAAAAACTTTTAACATCATAAATGTCTTTACTGTCCCTTTTGATTAAATTAATGTCTCCTTGCTGATTAAAAGTAGGCCTAATGATTTCTTTCAAATACATAAAAAAAAAACGTACTGACCTCAAACCTTTTAACGGTAGTGTATTTTCCAAGTCTTACAAATCCATATGATAAGCTTTATGTAATAAACAGATTGAAATTTAGGCTGTTATTCATTGATAATCTTCTCCTAGCTGGCAAATATTTGCATATTCAAATGATTTACTTGTCCTTGTTTTGTCAAGTATTCACCATTCACTTTCTATGCAAGAAAAAAGTAGCATCAGCATCCTGCTAAGTTTCTCCTTTTATGTTCTTCAGAAGAAAGAAAATGGGTGTGAAATAACATAAGGGTGAGTAAATAATGACAGAATGTTCAAGTTTGACTGAACTATTCCTTTGAATAAAGGTTATATAGCAAAAGGTTCAAAAATATATTTAACAAGAGGTTTTCTGCAAGCAAACAGATGAAGTCTGCAGGTATGACATGACTTAATAGAAAACACATTCTGTTCCCTGACATTCCTTCACACGAAGCTACTCTTCAATTTGCACGCTCACAAGAGCTTGACACTTCAAACACCAACAAGAGTTTGACAAGAAACTAAAGCCAGTGGAAAAATCAAGTGTCCATCACAGCACACATCCTCGTGAATGTTGTACAGCTTTCTGCCATGCTCTTTAGTTTTAAGGGCTTGTTCTTTGGAGACAGCTGAAGACGTACACTTATCAACTATGAATGTGGCCATCTGTGCTTTGCAGATGCGCCTGTCTTATGGGCACTGTTACAATGTTAAAACAAAGTGTTGCTGAGTGGTGTTTGCAAAGACAAGAATCACTATTATTTTTGCTCATGCTGTTAGGTTAGAAATTTGAACACTTTTGGCACAAAATACATCAAATTATACAGCTTGTTTAAAGGGATAGGTCACCAGAAAATGAAAATTCTTCATTTACTCACCTTCAAGTTGTTCTAAACCTGAGTTCTTTCATCTGTTGAACACAAAAGAAGATATTTTGAAGAATGTTGGTAACTAAACAGTTGCTGGTCCCCACTGGGTTCGCAGTGATGCCTTAGAACAGGGATAGGCAACTCCGGTCCTGGAGGGCCACTGTCCTGCAGAGTTTAGCTCCAGCCCTAATTAAACACACCTGAACAAGGCAATCAGTGTTTTCAGGATTACTAGATAGATACAGGCAGGTGAGTTTTTATCAGGGCTGAAGCTAAACTCTGCAGGACAGTGGCCCTCCAGGACCGGAGTTGCCTATCCCTGCCTTAGAAGAACCATTTTGGGTTCCACTATAAAGAACCTTTTGTCCATTAGAAAAATTCCATGGATGTTAAAGATTCTTGGAACTGTAGATAACTTTATTTTCTAGTTAGTTTCTAGCTAGCCCAAGCTTTTCTGAGTTATCTTGGATCACCAACAAACCAGCTACCAGTTGGCCATACCAGTTTAGAGGTGGTGAAGATGTATTTTTTCGGAACATCATGGCTGGTAAACCAGGTAATTATCAGCTTGGATCAGCTTTACAATTTAAAATTAAGAAACTTTATTGGCATCTTTATAGTTCCAAGAAAATGTAACCAATTCTATTCAATTCCAGTTCTATTCCATAAAAAAGGTTCTATGGGATAGTTCACCCAAAAATAAAAATTCTGTCATCATTTACTCACCCTCGTGTTATTCCAAACCCGAGTTTCTTTCTTCAAAAAGAAGATATTTTGAAGAATGTCGGTAACCAGACAGTTGACTGTAGCCATTGGCTTCCATATTTTATTTCTACTATGGAAGTCAATGGAGCCCATCAACTGTTTGGTTATTGACATTCTTCAAAATATCTTCTTTTGTGTTCAACAGAAGAAATAAACTCATACAAGATTGGAACAACTTGAGGGTGAGTAAATGATGAAATAATTTTATTTTTTGGGTGAACTATCCCTTTAAGAACAGTTCACTGAATGTTTTTTTTTGCAATACTAAAAATGGTTATTCTATGTATCACTGAAAAAAACCTTTTTGAACCTTAATGTTTAATAGTGTAGAGTGGACAATCTAGAATCAGCTACCATGTGCCAGAAACACAACTAACCAGTGTCACCAGATTTTCCCACATGGTGTCTAGAGACCAGAATATTATAGAGATTTGAGGGTGGGCTCTTTTTGACTTCTGAATACCTAGCAACCAACCAGGACAACCTAGTAACCACCAAAAACATCCAAGCATTTGTTTTGCACTGGCAGAAAGGTAGGTGTATTTACTCTTACCTCAGTGTCTCGTTCTCTCTCTCAGTTTGTCTCGCTCCCAGACTGCTCTTTGTATTATCAGGAAGTTGAGTCATCTGCCTCATTACCTGGAGAAAGCCGTTAAATGGTCCATTATCAAACGTGATAGCAGCTTTCCTGCAGGAAGAGAGACGTGGGCAGACGTTACTGGAGATCTGTGGTCTGTCTTTCGCCCAAATCAGATCACAGCGTTTCCTTCACATGATTTATATTAAAGGATTCTTTATAGGTTCAGTAGAACTTAAGCTCTATGATCACATACATACACTACCGAAAAAACATCAAGAAAAATACAAGAAAAAAACATCAGTTTATAAAAATACGCATTTGAAAGAAAGGTTTTGAAAAGTATAGCCAGAATATTAGAAACATGAAGGATGAGTTCAAATTGATGTGGTAATGCTGATATTAAAGCCTCATTGGTTTTAAACCCAGAACAGGGGGGTTTTTTTTAGGTCCATTTCTATGGTCTGGAAAGAGCTAAACAGTTTAACGAGATCTTACACGTTTACAGGTCACATGATCTTTCTTTCCCAGCAGCCTGTTCTGGTAGAGCAACATGTTTAGTGTGTTTTCCAACAGTCTGCCTGCGCTTGTCACGTATGATGGATGCAGAAACATCCCAGACTGAAAGCGAGCTCCGGCGTTTCTGGGATATGACGGATCTGGAGGACTGCAGGAAACCACAGATAACAGGATAAGAGTTAGGCAGTTACAGCTGTTATTGATTCATACGAAAACTATTAATGGAAATTAAATCTTAACAGGTTAGAGCATGGCAATCTGTATGCTTTAGAATTCTTTTTTTTATATAAAATTTGTGCAGTTTATCTTTTTTAATACTTAACTACAAAAAATTAACTAGACTGGTATTATTATAAATTAAATTAAGTTTTAGGGAATCTGTACGCTTTAGAGTGCTTTTTTATTTTAATGTTTTATAATACTTAATACCAGTCTAGGTAATTTTTGTTTTGTTAATATTATAAATATAATTCTTTTTCTTTTTTTTTTTGAGAAATGCATGCTTTCAAATGTTTTTTGATTTTAATAATTTTTTTACATTTTTATGTACATTTTTAAAATACTTAACAGTTTGTTTATTTAATTATACATTTCATTTTTTTGTAGTTACTATTATACATACAATTATTCGGGGGAATGCTTTACAATTTTTTATTTAATTAAATAAATTTGGGCATTTTTACGTTTTTTAAATACTTAATACCAGTTTATTTATTTATTTATTCATTCAGTAGTTATTGCTATAAATAATGTTTTGAGGAATCTGCATGCTTTAGAATGCTTTTTATTTTAGTAAAATTTGGCCATTTTATGTTTTTAAGTTTGTTTGTTTATTTATTTATTGTCGTTATTAGTATACATTTTTTGGGGTCCATGTGCTTTAGAATGTTTTTTTATACCACTTGGTATTTTGCGCATAATGCTATTTGGGCTCTTTTTTTCTTTTTTTTTTGATGGTTAATAGCAGTCTTGTTACTTGTTAACAATTTTTTTCTGAAGAAAATGTTTGCCTGTGGTTACCTGGGCATTGCTATGTGGTTCTGAGAGTGTTTTTTTAATTTGTTGCTACACGGTTTCCATGTTTTTTCTGGGTTGTCTTCATGTGGTTTTGTTAGGTGGCTTGAGTCAAAAGAGCCTATGATAAGTCTAAAACGATTTTGTGCTTGTTTCATCATTTGTCAGGTGAAATTAAAATTCATCAGGTGAAAATAAAATCCATCAGGTAGAAAATTAACAGCACAAAAATTACGTGGGATGATTTACACTATTCAGGATTTAAAAAAAAAAAAAAAAAAAAAAAATTAAAGTCATGGCTAGGACAAAACTCCTTTTGGAACCTTTATATTTTTTAAGAGTGCAATGTGTTTTTGGGAATGAGTGATTGGGTTCAGACTTGTTGTTTCACACCACTAGATGGCGCTCAGTATCTCTATGTGCGTGTTGAAGTCCAGCAAAGGGCGCTGACCTCAGTCCACTAGAAAGATCTCTAGACAAACAACATATATTTACAAATAGGAACAAATAGGCAAAAATATGAAAAATGTACATTTAAAATGTTACAGGTCACAGCGAGTCTTGTGAATGTTGTGGACTAAACGGATAAGTTAATACTAGCCACTGAAAGATTAAACGAATGTCATACAGCACAAGCCTCAACATATTTCATTCTATTTCGTTTTCAGTCGGCATTGTGTACGCGAGTGGGCGCCAGTTTGACCTCTGGCTGCTTATAGGTCAGATCTCTGGTTTGCTGACATTCCTAATGAAAGCTTAGAACATTTCTACCCATCAGCGAGGAGGCAAGCGGACAAGGAATATTGATCTTCAGACATTTAACAATTTACCGTAGCTGCTGCATGCCTCCCTCCAGCTAAGTTAGAGGTGCAAAGGATGTTGCCTTTCCATTCCCACCTCCAGACGATAGAACGGAAACAACTTCTGTAACCATGGCGATGTCTTCCATCGACATAATGCAGGTTTGTATCTCATGCGCACACAGAAAAATTATGCCTCTTAGCATAGACACACGAGGACTCACGAGCAGTCACTTTGGCTGTTTCTCAATATGCGTTCTTCAGTGATCTTGTGTCCTCGTACTACGTCATCATCAACCGTCGAAGTTCAATTCCAATACTCAAGAACACAAGTACAGAGGACGCATGAAGTGCCCGGATGTGTCCTTGACATCGAGGATGCATCAAATGCAGACTTGAGAGAATCGAACCGTTAAAAATCCCAGAAGACGCTGCGGGCAGTCGACGTACGGAAGGCTGTAAGCTTCAAACTTCTCGTTCTCACTTGAGAGATTCCCGCAGCAAGCTCGATATACGTGACAGCTCGTGAAAGTTTACATTTGTCGGTCTCTTTTGCTTAATTTTAATAAAGTGATGACCTTAAGAAAGCGGCAGTAACGTTACTTTTATTAGCATATTAAAAAGAATCTCAACATATTCTCAACTTATATGAAAACAATATCTATAATAATATGAAAGAAATGTTTAATAGGTTGTGACATTTGTTTGTGATGTTGTGTTGTATTTATTGCGCTTTGGTCGTAAATCGCTATTTGCCGAGATGGTCAGTTAAGCAGCAAGATTGCAGCACATCTCAGTTCTCATAAAGATGCGTTCTGTGTTCTCGCGTCCTTCCAAGTTCGTTCTTTCAAGGTCGGCTGGCAAGACCGGTCTCAAAGAGAACGCAAGTCTGTTCTTTGCGTTCTTGGAATTGAGAAACAGCCTTTAAGACAAGTCATTTCACTCGACGGCCATCTTTGAAATGCCGGCATGCAAGTGTAGCATCTATCTCTTTGAACGGGAAAACATACAATTTTCCAAAGCTTTTCGCCAAGCTTATGATTAAATTTCATATTTGAAATCACCAACATTTTTGTTTCTTAACTCTCAAATTATTACAAAAAACAGCATTTTTTTAAGGCTGTACCAAGCTAATGCGCATGCACAGTCCTAAGCGTGCGTCTCACTAAAGTTAACTAATGAAACCTTATTGTGAAGTGTTACCCAAAAAATAATGTAGAAATATATTTATGTAATTTTTAAAATGTTTTTGAAAGTCTATTCTGCTCACCAAGGCTGCATTTATTTGATCAAAAAAACAATAATAAATTTGACACACTACGTGAAAGGCAATATCTGAATCAGTAGGGGCACTGTAAAAGTTCTTAAGCCTTTTATAATGCTAAATCCTAACTATGCATGATCAGAACAGACCATGAACCCATTTTACAGTCATGACCCACTGGCATAGATCCAGTGGCGTAACGAGCCGGTCCATTATGCAGGATTATCAAGGCGGCCCCCCTACCCTACTACAGCACGTGATGACGCAATGTCCATGAGTAGGCTACCATGAATAGGACAGGTCAGGATAGGATCATAGAGACACAGCATGTAAGAGATGAGATGACTGACAAAATCAGGAGTAGCATACGCGCACCACAACAACAACAACAACAACAACAACAAAAAAACACTGGTGAATGCGCACTATAACACATGAAAAAACACTGCTGGTGACGGCACACCATAACACATTGTTACTCACTGGCACTGCTATAACTACACACACATAGGCCTAGGTCCAAATACATAAAAAAGATGCTCACTTACATTATACATAATTTTCCGGGCTTTCCTCTGTGCGAAGTTGTCGATTAAACTTGAATGCATGTTCACTTACCATATCCGGGATTCGACCCGGGGATTCCCCAGTCCCAATTCGAAACAAATTACACCAAAATCCATCATTGTTCGTTTCAAACATGTATTTAATGATTAGTAAAATATGTTGTTGTCATTATTTATTCAAATAAATTCACGATAAAGTAAAATGCGATCAGACTAAAAGTAGTAAAATGCGATAGGGGGCCCCGGCTGTCAATCAATATCTTCCAGTCACGCGGGCCCCTGATTGGTCCGGGCCCGTAAGCAACCACGTACCCTGCTTACCGATAGTTACGCCTGTGCATAGATCGTATATGACAAGCACACTAGACAAAATGCCCGTCTTCAACATTACCAAACAAAAAAAAACTCTCTTCATTTCCTTCCACATATTTAAGGCTTTATCATATTATTCATGTGGTGTCTAAGATGGTCGGCCTCCCAATAGGGCAGTGTGTTGGGTTGTAGGGCATTTGTTGATGTGCTGATTATGAAAATGATCTTCTAAAGTGCTTCACGGTCAGGTCTGTCCATCTTATCCATATTTCCAAGGTCAATTGGCCGGTCAGCGGGCAGTTTGGAGAAGCAACGAGCCCCTGCGTCTGCTGCGCTTTTCACCCACCAATCAGCACTAAACATGTAGAAGCTCACCCATAATATTCCTCTCTTTTTGACTATACAGTAGAGGTTAACATGTCCTCTGGTGTTCTCGGATGAGAGAGGATAGAGACTGAGGAATGGGGGGCGGGAGCAAGAAAGAGCAAAATAGACAATGAAATGGAGTGTGAAAGAGAGAGTTGCAACGAAATCTTGACCCAAATACGAATTTGCCTTCACAGAAAGGATTTGAGACACATAATCTCGTGATTTTAGGAGTGCTTTCACACCAAGTCGTCCTGAAAGGCTTTTAGCATGTGTGCATGCAGGCTGTATGGAAATGAAACGGGATAAACGTGTGAATCTATCCTCTTATGAACATGATCCATCTGTCGAAAGGGCCACTGGTGCTCTTAATGGCAGCACAATACTTCATAATGCTGCTAATATAATAGAATATTGCGTTCTGATCTTTATATGGGTCATTCGTGTTATGCAGTACTTTCTGAACTCTTGTTCTAATTTAAGGAATTATTTCAATAAAAGCATATACAGGCTTTATTAAATATAACTTGCTTTTTACACACATTAATAGAAGAAATTAAACCAGATGCCTGGCAGAATGATATCTTTTGCTTTTTGCTGCCTTAAATTTTTAATTGCAATTAACTTGGATGTTTAAGTTATTTCAACTTAAATTACATTAAACTGACTTAGAAAAATGAGTTGAATCTTGTATAACTTATAAAAAAATTAAAGCAATGTAAAACACATGTTGTCATAACTTATTGATCATATAATTTTTTTTACAGTGTAGAACAGTTATTTTAAATGGTAATATTTCAAATTAGTATTTTTGATCAAATAAATGCAGAGACTTTCAAAAACATTAAAAAAATCTTATACCGACCACAAACTTTTGAATGGTAGAAATATTACGGGGACATGAAATATAGCTATAATGCATTAACAGGAATGACTCAATTTAAGATGGGTAAAAAGAAGTAAATAGAAAAACTTTGGAATCTGTTTACAGTATGTGCAATTTTAAAATCAACGATGCACACTCTTACAGAGCCCCTAAAGGGATATGGATGAAATGTGAAGAAAGAATTATGTCAATGCTTTTGCTTTCCCCCGAGAAACTTTATGTTCGCTCGCAAAATGTTTGCGTTCCCCCAATAAACTTTGTTCACGCTTGTTCAGTGACATGTTCTCAGGAGAACGCAAAACTTTTGTGAGTGGACGCAAAAGGCATTGAAATGTATTTTTTTCTCCCATTTCATATTTTCCATCACCATGTCCCTTAAGGGGCTCTTTACATTCTCACTGAGAGTTGATGTGAACCACAGCCATGATGGGAACAATAACAAAGTTCAACTACTTCAAAACTGAGATTGTGCATCTGGATCTGAGTTCACATTATTGTGATAATGAGTGTGCAGCTCGTCATCATGAAGATTATCTGCTTTTTCTTGTCATTCCTCTCCTCCTCACCGAAATACATCCATATACAGTTGCAACGACATTAAAATTCATGCCTGTCACATCAAAGCAATAATCTCTCTATTATCATACAAATATACATGTGAGCCTTAAATTGTGATGTTTGCAATTGTATGTTGCAAAAAATTTCCAGGACAGGAAAGTGCCTTTTATTCTCCGGAATCTCTTATTCTGGATTTACGGAAACTTCGACAGTGATTTTAAATTTGAAATCCCGTAATCTCAGATAATCCAGAGAAATCAGAGCAGAGGAAAGGAAGCTTAATGCTGTATAACAACTGCTGATCCTTGTAATGTTCTACACCACAACATAAAACATATATTAAGCAAATGGACGAAGCATTATGTCTCCTCACCCTTAATGTTTGCGACTGAATGGACAATATGCTGCAGGAGTTACATCTTCACTGTAATGTATCGCCTAACATGCCAAATATGTAGAGAGTTAGATGTTTTCTTGCTAAAATTGTGTTTTATGACAGATTAATCTTGATCCAGGGCATTTTGAGATTATGTGCTTTGTGACCGATACATATGGTGCATTGCCGTATCTCATCTGTCCTTATATTAAATCAGACCAGCGGATGAAGCCTTAAGACTTGTCACAGGTTGTGCCATCCTGAGTTCATCTTGTCATATAGGACAGGGTTTTTTAAGCTCCTCGCTTTGAACTCTAGAGGAGTTTCCCCAAACACATTTCCATCCCTTCACCATCCACTTAAGCACTCTTCAAAACTTACCAACAGTGACATGTTTTCCTGTCCTCCCTCCCATTACTTCATTAAACTCGTCCCCTAGTGATTTCCTTCACTCGTGTTTGGCTTTCTATTCCAAAGTCAGCGATAAACCAATTGAAGCATGCCTTGATAAAACACCTAGCGGTGAATGTGAATCGTCTTCTGCCCCAGACCCCTCAGGCGGCCCCCGGGCCCTGCACGACTCCCACTATGAGGTCCCAAGGATTTGTTTGACCATGATGGAAAAATCTGAAACGCCTGTATTTTTGGACCGTTTCCTTGGTGTAACTTAAGGCTGGAATACATTACATGACTTTTACCATCTAAACAGATTAAAATACTACGCATCATAAACTTGCTGACTTTGTAAATGGCTACAGAGGAAAAACTGGGCAGTCTTGTAGTGCATTCTAGCCTTTAGCATCTGTTTTAACCCTCTGGAGTCTGAGCGGTTTTCTGGGCCCTGGAGGTGTTCTGACATGCTCTGACATTTGTGCTTTTTTCAGTTATTTATAAACATGTTAATGGCAAAGGTGTAAATTCACTCTATATAGCACAAACAGGGCTACCAAAATATGTGATCACCATGCATGTATATTTTTGAATTTTTAAGAGAATAATGTTTATGCGTGGTTATTGAAAAAAATAAAAATGAAAGTTGCTGAAATAAGACCACAAAACTCATAATAAATATGTGTCAATAAGACTTTTGACTAATGGATGTTGTCGCTTCGAGTTCATGTGAAAAATGATGTGAAAATAGTCTTGCTTTATCGTTCACATAAAACAATACATTGATTTAAATTGATGTAAAACAGGTTTTGCTTGGAAAGCCAATATGCGAGGGGGGCGTGAACGAGGAGTGGTTTACACCTGAGAATACAGTGTCCCACCCACTCTGCATAATTAGTCATTCATTCAGGTGTGACACTGACTGAGCCACAATGCAAGGACAAAATATATATTTAGAAGAAGACTTATATTGTCCATTTAAGATTTTGCTTACATCTATCTTGTAAATATGTTTTGCTATTTTATTAAAAAGGTTACAATTACAACAATAATTACAATTTCAACAATATTTCAAGTGTACTCTTTCTTTGTAAAAAAAAAGAAAGATTATAGGCCTACATTTTATCTATGTATTCATTAGTTTGAATATAGCCAACATTGGAACAGCTAACATCTTAGTTGATGACTTTATTTTTGACAAAAATAGTATTTTATATATATAGAAATTGCTAAACAAAAGCTTATTTGATGTGGCAGTATATTCTACAGTAAAAACTGTACCCAAATCTAGTCAACAAAATGTTGTCTTTCATATTTCGCCTGACTGTAACGTTGTTTTCATGAAATATTAGGGCATATAAATGTTAATTTGCAGTTTAATACGTTGCTTATACAAATAGCCTACATTTTATTTCAACATATTTCAGTCGATTTTTACTCATCTCAGTATAGCAATACAGTTTGCTAAAACATCATCATTCATTCACACACGCGAATTAAATTTAAACTGTCTTTTTGCCAGCTGTGGTAAACAGCGCGCATCTCTGCCGTTCATTCATTCATAAACAGAAACCTGATTCACGTGAGAAGGAAAAAAAACTTACTACAGCATTCCTCAGCTCGCTCCTCGATATACCGCACTTCTGAGGTACATTTTCCATTATTATTATTCCTCACAGCGCTGCGAGACGGTGTAAACAAGTAATGATCTGAATAAACTTGTGTTTTCTCCAGCTGATATGGGGGCGTTCACAGGATTGCGTGGATTGCCTCAGTCATTTGCGTTTGAATAGCGCACGCTCTCCGTGGGCGTGTCACATTACATCTGAATGAGCTGTAATGAGCTCGACTGGAATCGCTCTCTTTTGATACAGATTTCACAAGATGAGAATATTTGTTTTTTATATAAATTACTTCATTTAAAAGAAGAGAATTCAAGCTTCATGCCTGTGTGTCTGTATGCCTGTGTGAGTATTCGCTGAGTTATTGTTCATTTTCGGACGCGTTTCAGAATGGACTTCACTGGCAGAGAGGAGGCAGAACTCGCTTCGTGTTTATTTTTCTTTATTTGGCAAAAAGCACAACACTTTGTTTTTATTGTGAGTATACACACAAATAAAACACATTTAACAGAATCGATTGATGTATGAAACTCCTATGGAAAATCAAAGTCAACAGAGTATTTATGAGTTTCTTTTACACTGATAAAAAAAAAAGCGAGCTGGTATCGCCGGCGATACCGCCAACCTCAGGGGGTTTTAAACGCAACATGGCGGCGGTGTGGTGTCGCATCTTGGCAGGTGCTGCAACTCCACTGTTTCTACAACTAGTTGCCTGTTTTTTTGCTTAAATGCATACTTGTCAGAGGCCATATCAAATTGTATAAGTAGAGCTAGACGAGTCTACACTTTGTGGTGTTTTTCACACTACTACTCTTTTCGGTCCCACTTTATATTAAGTGTCGTTAAGTACTATGTACTTGCATCAAAAAATAAGTACAATGTACTTATTGTGTTCATGTTGTTGTATTGTAAAACACTTTTGCTGCTATTGAGGTATGATACGGGTAAGGTTAGGGACAGGTGTGGTGGATTGGGTAGGTTTTTAGTCTGCGTACACGTCAGATCAGATCACTTGGACGTGGCTGTGTATAAGAGGTAAAAACGATATAAATACTGTTCGTTTTCTCACACAAACCGCTCGTTTCGTGTCTTAGGCCATCAATGTGTACTTACGATGGGGAATTGTTTAATTTGGACGACGGGGAATTGTTTTAATTTGGACTCTGTGCATGCTCTTTGAGACAGTGACCATAGACCTGCATTAAATGACTGACAGACAAGAACGGTTTGACCTAAAAATATCAAAATTGAAACTACTGCGGAAAAAAAGACACCTACATCTTGGATGCCCTTGAGGTAAGCTAAAACATACCAAAATTTAATTTCAAAGTGAACTATCCCTTTAAGGTGTAAGGGAAGGGTCAACTGTGTAATTACAAATGTAATTACATAAATTAATTACAGCTGTAATTACATGCAGGAATTTTTAAAATGTAAGTACAATGTAAAAACATGTAGTTACACAATAAGTACATTGTATCAAATTATTAATTTCAATGTAAGTACATAGTACTTAAAGCCACTTACCGGTACGCATTGTTTCCAGAACTCTTTACACAGATCAGCTGTGCTTCAGGAACGCAAGCAACTATCACGTTGGGCAGGGAAAAAACTGTCTAAGTTTTGATCCTCTCCCGGTATCTATCCATCTATTTTCATCTAAACTTACTCGGCCATTATGCAATTTATTCATCTGTTTTTGATCATGGATGCGCTGTGATATGCAAACAGACCGCTAGACAGCATTGCATCTACTGGAAAGACTCATGGCTTTTTGCTTATCTTGCTGCTACTCTCCAGGGTTGTTCAACTAAATCCGGGACCAGTTTACCTGGGAATACAGCAGGGCTCTGGAGTTGAGCCTCATTTGGCAACAACCAACAACGAGGTGAGTGCCTAGGGATTTCCTGTAGATCTACCTGGCCTCTCAAACTATGAAGTGAGTTTAACTAACAACGTACACACTGCTTCAGGGTATGATATCTCTACACTGCTTTCCGGTAATTTTATCAACGTATAATGCTAACAACACTGATGATGTTTTATACAATACTGTACAGTAGCGTTCAAAAGTTTGGGATCAGTATAAAAACAAATTGAAGGGGTCATGACACACATTTTTATTTTATTTTAATATGCTCCTTAAGGTTTACTTATGATGTCAATTTGTTAATAAAGTTATATGTGGTAAACTTATATATGTGGGAAAACCATAATTTACAAACAAAAGTATTATAAAATCATTTGCTTACAGTTTGTGATGCAGCTGCTGTCAGATTGCTGTCAGATACAGTTGGCTGCTTCATCTCTCAAAAAAAAGTTTCACACGCAAATATATTTGCCAGTGTGACATCACAGATCCCGCAATATCCAAACAAGCCGTTTTTGGAGCTTGAGTAAATAAATGCTTTGTTGATAACGAGAAGGATGTTTTAAGCTACAAAACTTGCAGGATGTTTTAATGGTTCAACAACCTTTTATATATGTCAAAAGATCAAGGCAAATTTGATTTCTCATGGCACGACCCATTTAATAATCTTATTCAGCAAGGATGCATTAAATTGATCAAAAGTGATAGTAAAGACATTTTGTATGTTACAAAAGATTTACAAAATGCTCTCCTTTTGAACTTCAAAGTATCCTGAAACAATGTATTACGGTTTCAACAAAAATATTAAGCAGCACAACAGTTTTCAACATTGACAATAATAAGAAATGTTTCTTGAGCAGCAAATCTGCATATTAGAAGGATTTCTGAAGGATCATCAGAAAATATTTATTTTGAATTGTAATATTTCAAAATATTGCTATTTTTACTGTATTTTCATCTAATAAATGTAGCCTTGATAAGCAAAAGAAAATTCTTTTAAAAAACAAAACTTTGAAAAATCTTACAGACCTCAAACTTTTGTACAAGCCTGTTAGCTAAAAAAATGGTTAAACTGGTATTTTTTGTCACCATTCACAATTACAACTTCTTATTATCAATAATACCAGATTGATTTCTCCACAATCTCATGGCCTAAAAAAATCCTGATGATTATAGCATGTACATGCGCTCAACTCATAAATACAGTCACTGACATGACATGGCTTGAACGTATGGAATTAATGATCATTTTGCACTGTTTGTGCTATGGACATGAATAATAACTCACTTGTATTTCCAATTAAGTGATCAGACTAATGATTTCTGCCTGGCAGAGATAAAACATTTTTAAAAAATCTCATAAATGTACATCAAATGAGGAATCCGAGCTATATTTAAGCAATCATCAATCAACCAGCCAGAATATCCTAGCAACCACCTTATAACTGAATAGCAAAGTTTATTTCAGCTTTATTTATCAATTAATATTTATTAATATGTGAGAGGAATGGCGAATAGGATAATATGTGTATAATATGACGTGCATCTCCCATGAGAGCAGCAGCTCAATATACCTGCAACAAATTTGCTAACCACCAACGCCACAGCTCTGACATTAATATAATGTTATATTTCCAGATATCTCTAATTGCATCCCTTTTGATTAAAACATGAAAATGATTAATTTTTCTGCTCACTGTGCATACCTCAAAGTTAATTAACATGTTTAAAGATTAAAAAAACACTAAACTGCTCCCATCTAATTCGCTTGTTAATGAACAACAAAGAGGGGACCGTTATTTCTGCATATGTGCGGCTCCCTGGCCGACCCTGTTAATTAAACAGAACTTTAGTGAATTAATAAATTGATTTATTGAAAAGTGGGTTATTCATTTAGCGGCAAGATAGATTTAACTCTCAATTGGCTGTGAAAAAACCCCATAAAATAAGTAATTTGCATGTATCACTAACTTTTGAGTTAGAACTGAATTAGAAAATCATCCATTCATGACCTCGTTTTTGACATTTCACATTTGATGGAGTCGTATAATTATCAGTACTTTATGCATTAATATTAAGTAGATAATTTATGGTCCATTTCAACTCTCAGTCAAACACGGCTCTTGGGTTCTGTGCATTTTCTTGGGCCCAAATCCAAACGTGTTTGCTTATAATTAGTGTTGTTTGTTAAGTCAAGCATAATTATTACTAGTGTTCTTAATAAGGGATTTGAACAAACCCCTGACACTAAACAACTTTAGTGCATAACTCGTCCCAAAACGTTTGAGCTAGAGACATAAATGAGTTTTTAAATAATGCAGTTTTTAAAGGAGAGGTGTGCTCATACATTTCTAAGTGACCAAATTTGCTATTTTCCCAAGAGGATAATAAAATGGGTGAAAAAATCTCACCAGAATGTTATAAAGTGCAACAGTCAGGCTCCGGAAGTAAAAACATTCATTTCCTCCAAAGGGAAACGGATTGATGGTATATACTTTTGTTGAAGCCATCTGTTTTCATTATTTCAACTTATATATTTAAAATAAATTGTGTTTAACAACTGAATTTGTGGTGTAAAACTACATTACTTAGGATGCTGTTCAGAAATTTCCACCAGTCAGAGAGTCGCAACGAGAATATCGTAGCTACGGTAACAGACGACAACAACAAAAACAACAACAACGGAACAAAATCATTAAAAACAACAGTTAGAACAAATAAATTGTGTTGACATTTATATATTCAGAAACAAACCGTCTGTGAAATCAGATACTAGTAACACTTCTGCAGATATTATATCAGTTTCAGAAGAGTGCTGGCGTTTTCAGCTGGGTAAAAGCTCTTCGGTTGACAGACGGCCTTACCCAGATAGCAAGCACATTTGGGCCGATTCCGGCTGAAATGCGTTACTGTCGGCTCAGTGTCGGCATCGGTGAAAAGATAATGGGCCAGAGTCGTGCCGACTGTGTACACAACACTTCTGGCTGACATACGGCTTTTTATGAAGGGCCAGTGTCGGCTAAAAGCAGTGGTACTCGCGCTGGCTCATATACGACTTTTTATGAATGTTAATGTTGATGTGTATCAATGTTATGGAATTATTATTGTGCCAATAAAAATGAATGTAACTTTTCAAGAAACTAATGAAAATATAAATTGAAACTAAATAAAGTATCTCTGAAACTGAAAAAGAATAAATCGCAGGCAAATTTTTTGCCTTCGTTTTTAATACACTGCATGTTTTGCTAACTATTTCTCATATTTCAATCACTGATCTGAACTTACAAATGCGCTTTCAGAGTTTTCATTTACGCTTCTGAAGTTTTCGTTTACGCTCCCTGAGTTTTCGTTCGCGGTTCTGACACATTTCTCTCGTGGGGGCGGGGCTAGTAGCAGTGTGTTCTCATTGGCTACTGAGTTTTTCATTGACAGCTTCGTGACCTGGAAGCATACGTCAGTGGTGTGTTTATGTGTGGATGTGAGCGTCTGTAATCGCAGCTTTCTATTTCATTTTAGTGATATTAAGTTATGTTTGTTTTTTAATTTTATCTGTATTTACCTGCTGCTACTACTTAGTTGGCAGAAGCTTTTAGGAGCACAAGAGATCTATTCAGTCTATTCAGGTGTAATTAAAGTACTGTATACTTAAAATATTGTAGTGTCCGATTTTTTCGTAGAATATTTGTTTATTCCTGATGATTCTTTTGCATGTTAGGCTCTGATTAGGTTCAGCTGTTACAATTTAAAGAGAATATTAGCAAACGTGTGTGATATATTCAGCCGTCAAGAAAGTCAAACTTCAACCAGGTAATCAAGGTTGGCAACCATGGCCATCACACTACTTATTGTTAGCATGATATACGTTTACACCATCAAAATTAATGATCACTTAAATAAGAGGAATTTAAACAATATGAAAATTACAATTGTGGCCTGCTGTCAGATACAGACCTCAAAGGGCATTTCATTACAAATGTCACACAAAGAATGTTCTTGTTGCCATTTTTTAATTGATAATTGTATTTAGTTATTTAATTTAATTAACACCATCTTCTAACATTTAAAATTGTAAATATATTTTAACAATCATCAACCATTTCAATTGTGAATTATACAACCAGTTAAATGAATGTAATTGAAAATATGAATTCAAATAAATTTACATTCTTTATTGTCACTAGAGCATATACACAAGTATCAGAGTGAAGGTCTTGGATGCAATTATGTTGTGACAGGAAAGACCAGAATCCACAAAACATTAACTGCATAATATACATGTGATGCACAGTATTCTCATGATATACATTACTATACAAAATGCACAATTACAAATACAGAATACATTTTAAAAATTCATATACATTTTAAATGTTGCAATGATTCTTTGAGCAGTTCCTGTTGCAGTACAAGTAACAAAGCAGTGACTGGACACAAGCAGTGCAAGGATAGTCCACCTAAAACATGAGCATTCTCTCATCATTTACTCTCCTTCATGCCATCCCAGGTGTATATGACTTTCTTCTTGACATAAACATAGACAAAGATTTTTAAGGAAATAATCCATCTCTGTGAGTCCATAATACAAGTGGATTGTAACTCATGTACGTAAGACAGTTGGTCAGAAGTGATTTTTAATAGTTAAAACAGTCATATTATTAGTATTTTTCTTATCTAGCCTATTGTTTGACTTCAGAAGGCATTGATTCATCCACTGAGGTCGCATGGATTACCGTCACGCTCACTGTGTGCGGTTTTTAAAGCGTCTTTAGGACTCGCAGAGATGGATTACTTTCCTTACAATCTTAATTCGTGTTTATCTGTAGAAAGAAAGTAAAATGCATCTGGGACAGCATGAGGGTGAGTAAAATAAGAGAGAATTGTATTTTTGGGTGAACTATCCCCTCAACATTCATATGCTGGTATTATGTTGGTATGCTAATCCAAGATCAGCATAGATTAATAAGAATAAAGTAAAACCTCTTGTGTACTTGTGAACTATGTTTGTTTTAATCTAGAGGAAATTGAAATATTTGCTAGTTTATATTAAAATAAATCAGGTGTCTGAAAATCAAGATCCCAGTCATTCAAAGGTGATGTGTCTGAACAAAGTAAGATTATTGTCTGATAGGGACAGTGGATCTCTGGTACTATCACTCCATCCTCTGTGTCAGCATCAGAATTTTGTTTATGGAAAAGTTGCTCCACTCCCTGGAAAATGAGAGAGGAAATGTATTATAATCTAACAATACAAACTGCTTATATATTTAAGGGATTTTACAGTACTAAATATTTACCTCGGTGTCAAGCAGCATTTATCATCTGTAATACTGTTGTGTAACCAGTAGATGGCTGTATTGCCCTATATATAAACATATGGATGTGTATTCCCTAGTTGCTGGATGTTTTCAGTCATAATTACTTGCATGTATTAAGTTTTTAATTTGGACATATATTATTATTAAAGACTATTAAAGATTAAACATTTTTCTCAGAAATGTTCATATGAAGTGCACTTTTTTTCATTATTATTAGTCAAATATGGACACAGAAAAAATCATTTTGTTACTCATACTAGATACATATAATAGTTTTATCAGTCATCTTTATCACACAAAGGTAATCATAATAAATATTGCAACCAGGGCGATACTTCAAAATAATTGAGTGTTTACATATTACGAACAGAGACGTGGTCTGTGGTCAAGTCGTGTCTCTCCTCTTTCAAAAACTTTGCATCGCAAATTAATCAGCAATTGAGAAATTCAGGTTTAAATAGCTTTATTGGCATGGTAAAAAAGGCTTTACATTGCCAAAATTGAATCAGGCAGTGATTGACAGCGCTCTGGTCCTATGGCATCGGTCATTGACTGATACAGTACAGATACTGTACAGTACTCTAGCTCAATGTTGTTTGGGGTGGCTGGGGGGAAATATGATCTAATCGAAGACTGTAACCGAATGTAGATAAACAAGTCATGTAATGATTGGGCTAACAGTTAAATCAAGACAACACAGCTGTATAATGTTATGGGCTCTCACTGAGCTCTAAAATGCCTCTCCACCGGAAAAAAAGCCAGTATTGTAAATAGTATTAGTATAGTATTAATAAAAAAAAATCAGACTTACCACGAGTAGGCAATATAGTGTAGCAGCAAATAAATACAGATATAAACTTAATATCACTAAAATGAAATAGAAAGCTGCGATTACAGACGCTCACATCCACACATAAACACACCACTGACGTCTTCACTTCCAGGTCACGAAGCTGTCAATCAAAAGCTCAGTAACCAATGAGAACACACTGCTACTAGCCCCGCCCCCACGAGAGAAATGTGTCAGAACGGCGAACGAAAACTCAGGGAGCGTAAACGAAAACTTCAGAAGCGTAAATGAAAACTCTGGAAGCGCATTTGTAAGCTCAGATCAGCAATTGAAATATGAGAAATAGTTAGCAAAACATGCAGTGTATTAAAAACGAAGTAAAAAAAATGCCTGCGATTTATTCTTTTTCAGTTTTAGAGATAATTTATTTAGTTTCAATTTATATTTTCATTCGTTTCTTGAAAAGCTACGTTCATTTTTATTGGCACAAGAATAACTCCATACAATGTCGGCTAAAAGCAGTTGTACTCGCGCTGGCTCATATACGGCGTTTTATGAATGGGCCAGTGTCGGCTAAAAGCGGTGGTACTCGCGCTGGCTCATATACGCCGTTTTATGAATGGGCCAATGTCGGCTGAAAGCAGTTGTACTCGCGCTGGCTCATATACGACTTTTTATGAAGGGCCAGTGTCGGCTAAAAGCGGATGTACTCGCGCTGGCTCATATACGACTTTTTATGAAGGGCCAGTGTCGGCTAAAAGCGGATGTACTCGCGCTGGCTCATATACGACTTTTTATGAAGGGCCAGTGTCGGCTAAAAGCGGATGTACTCGCGCTGGCTCATATACGCCGTTTTATGAATGGGCCAGTGTCGGCTAAAAGCAGTTGTACTCGCGCTGGCTCATATACGGCTTTTTATGAAGGGCCAATGTCGGCTGAAAGCAGTTGTACTCGCGCTATAACTCGGTATAGCTGTGTGTATTTACCATCGGCCCGAGTTCGTTTTGTCACAAGCGGGCCACTTGAAAAAAGGTTTTGGCGGTTAATTTAAATCCTGAGGAAGATCCTGCAGGCTGCAGACGCAGACCAACGTTTTCGAGAGGAATCATTCATCTGAAAAAACGAGTAAGTAATTTAATTAATTTGTTGTTATAGTGCTGTTTTATGTATTAATTGTCAAGATAAATATAGTGTTGTTTTATATCTAACGTTAGATCAGATGTTTACGATGATAATACGTTAACGTTACTTCATAATATCCATTCGGTCCCGGAGAGAGTGTTGATGAGCTACGGTCTCTTTTTAGGATAAATTTGAGTGTTTTTTATTTTTATTAGAAAAACTGCTGTGCTGTAGGCCTATCCAGTGCACTGGATTTTGGCTAATGAAATGATATTGAGTTATATTCCTGTGCTCAAATTTAGTCAGTCAATTCGTCTTTTTCAACGAGTGATTAGTTCATAGGAGTCGAATCATAGGAGTCGGACTACGCTTTCGGCGCCATAGTTCTCTATACAGGCGACTCTTTCTGATTTGATTCACTAACCTCTCAACAGAGTCATTTATTTGTGAATCGAACTACATTGACCACAGTGTACTACACCCGCGGAGACAACGTGTAGGCTACAATCTGAAATAAAAAATAAGATTTATTTGGTTTTAACACTCCTGTGGGGAACTCCGAAACGGAAAAGCGTTATATGTAGGCTATAAGAGAAGCTGCAAAATAAGTGCAGCTTCTTAATTCATTGTCTTTGGCACGTCTTGTGTTCTTGAATGTAGCGTAATCTGCTTTATTTTATTTATTTATTTATTTATTTATTTATTTATTTATTGCGTAATCTGCTTAAAATGTTTTAAAGCGTATATATCACTGTAATGTTATTAAAATGGTAGTTCTTAACATTTTACTGCAGAGGGGATGTTAACAATGATTATGAACGAACATCTGAACGCACTGTTTGGAATCTGACACCAACACTTTTTACAGATATTTTGGTAACACTACAATAAGGTTTCATTTAATGTAGGTTTAACTATTATATTAGTTAAGATGGACTAAGAATGCACAATACTTAAGCATTTATTAATCTTAGTTCATTTTCATTTTGACATTTGCTAATGCATTATTAAAATCAAAAGTTGTATTTGTTAAGATTAGTTAATGCACTGTGAACTAATTTTATTATAAATTTTGATTGTATTTTTATTAACTAATGTTAACAAAGATTAATAAATACTGTAACAAATGTATTGTTCATTGGTAATGTTAGTTAACACATTAACTAGCCTAATTTTAACAACTGAGACGTTATTGTAAAGTGTTACCTATATTTTAAACTGCTGTGTGAACTCTGGCAACAACATTTGTTAAACCTATGTGCTTAAACTAATGCTTAAGATGTAATATTGACCTCACAATATCTATTCATTTAAAAGATGCAGTTCAGAGAAACCCTCACAGCTAATGCTGCTGAGATGGAGGTCGAGGGATCATGGACTGGCAGCAGATCGAGGGGCAGACACAAGATAAGTTTAAATCTATTTAAAAACACACACCTCTTTAACCTAGCATAAACATAACACACTCTCACATTTCTAAAATTCACATTTGTTAAAGGATTGTTAGGCTGCATAAATTAGGTGAACCAGAACCGGAAACACTTCCCATAACACCGAATGTACTTGTTACATCGTAAGAAGAATGGCATCTACGCTAATGTTGGTCTCCCTGTCTCAGTCTTATCCCAAGGTTACTGTTGTCAGCCGGATCTAGTCCATATCCAGACCAGATGATGAACCTGCACCCTCAGATGACCACAACAGCCCTGAATGCCAGACGAGAACATCACAACTAGACGAGACCTAGACACAAACACCGTGAAGACCCCTTTGACACAACAGTCCTCGACACAGTCATTGGATCAGATCCACGAGAGCCAGACCAGTCTTCCGCACAGACCCAACGGCCAGCTTCAACTCCAACTTCAACTTTTCACATTGGAGCTGCGAGTGTAAATTTTATTGTACAAGTACAAATATCTATTGTACAAGTTCTCAAATTCACATCTACATGCTCTCGAGTTTTGCTACTCTTTTACCTTGATGTAATCTTTTCCAACCTTCAAGCAAAAGGAGCTGAATAAAATACTCTGAATGATATCAATCCACAATCTGACTTGTGAAGTGGCCTGGACTCCTAACACATACACCATGTTTGTTGTTTGATCAGAGGAGAACTGGCCCTTCGACTGAGCCTGTTTTTCTTTCTCCATTCTGTCACTGATGGACTCTGGCTTGTTTAGTTGGGGACACTTATTCTTAATAATATTGATCTGCCTGCATTGACACCATTATATGAGAACTGAACTGAGCTGGACGATGACATCAATGTTTTCTGCAGAGCTGCTTAATAATGAAAATGAACTCTTTTTATAATTGATATACTTTATACAGATATTGAACAGAACTGAATCAACACTGAACTGAATTCAGCTGAACAATGACACTATTTTCTTTTAGAGCAGCTTTACAGCCAAATTGAACTCTGTTTGCATCATTGATCATTTTCCTGTATTTACTGTATATAGCGCTATATATTTAATGGTGACTTGACATTTGCAAAATGAATTTATTTAGTGTTAAAGAGAGTGAAAGATAGTTTGTGTGTGAAAGAGTGATGTTTTTCTTTTAATCACAGTAAATATAATTTACTTATTATTTTGTAGTTTAAAAATTGTTGTAAATAAATGTTGATAGTGTATTTGTTCATTGTTAATACATGCTTATATTAAAGTGTATTTGTTAATTTTATAATAAAAACCCTTAATCTTTTTAAATGGTTGAATTTGTGTTTCACTGCCAGTTTCTGGGCCACATCTGGCCCGGGGACCCAGCCGACTCTCAGCCAGATCTGTCTTACAGTGCCTGGGCCAGACCTGGGCCATATCAATAAATAAATCTCATTTTACAGGGTGTGGGCCACATCTGGCCCGGGGACCCAGCCGACTCTCAGCCAGTTCTGTCTTACAGTGCCTGGGCCAGATCTGGGCCATATCAATAAATGAGAGTCATTTTACAGTGCCTGGGCCACATCTGGGCCAGAGGAAGTTGTTTGAGTCCGTTTTCAGTGTATAGCGCCAGTTTTGGGCCGGGGACCCAGCCAGAACTGGGCCAGAATTGAAGCAAGGATGAGGCCCAGAGGTGGGCCAGACAAATTTTGCTATGTGGGTAGGCAAGTTGCCACTTAGCAACCACCCAGAAACACCCTAGCAACCACTTACCACGCATAGCAAATCCTATGATGTATATAATCTCTTCATCTTTTCAAATGACAGCCTAGGAGTTATACAAACTCACAAAAATACCTTCTTGTGCTCGAAGGCCTCCAACAAAGCACTGCTGCACAAAACACACAGGAAGTCTACAGAACAATGAACGTGGTGAAAAGGTAGTAGAAATAAACCCGAATGATAAAAAGTGCCGAAACAGTCCGGGATCAGTGTCTCAATATTAACCGCAAAGCTGTCACATCTCACTTCATACTAGAAGATGCCACCAACTGTGCCAGCTTCCTCTTTCATATCTATAGAGATGTGGAGCATTGTGAGCCGGTGATGTGCTGAAAACATGAAATGAGAATTTATTCAGATAGAAGCATCAAAGCAGAATATAAGCTTTATTATTTCCCATTCATTTCATCCTGGAAAGAAAGAGAAGGGGGAGAAAGAGGCAGAATTCCCATAAGGACAACTAATGAAGACTGAAACAAAGGAAGTACCTGATGAAAAGGTTACAGCGGGTTCTGGGTGGTGCGAGACGGGCAGGCAGTCCCGTTTAATCGCAGAGGAACGCTCAGCGGGTGGACGGAGGTACTGTGGGAGTCTTTGATCAGGAAGCTCCGGCGATTATGAATAAAACAAAGATGTACTTGTGCTGTGCACAGCGAACATGCATCAAAAGCGCTCTCTGGTTTCTGGAGATTACACATCGCTCTGAATTTGCCACAGACTGATCTGTGGTAACGTCCCATATAGGCTCGCGCTGAACGATGGCGATGTGTTTATTCTGCACGCCGACTTTGATGTGGACGTTATGTTGAACGGCCTAATTCGACGAGGCAAAGTCCCTGACAGGCGTGAACTTCCTGTGGGAGAAACAACAGGTATGATTAGCGTGAGATGGAACTGAACAGATGTTTAGGCCATATAGCAGACCCTGGTAAATCAATGCGCTGCAAGTAATTATCAACCACGGCAGCATGTGAGAGACAATTTAGCATTAGCTATAGTGTGTGATGTAAGAAAAACGTGATGAAAAGTGAAATGAAGAGTCCTCTATATTGAAAAATATGATTTAATTCCTGATGATTTCATCATAGCTTTAACAGGAGTTCATTAATATTGACTACTTTTTTACATTTTCTTGAGAAAATGTGGATGGTGCAATCGGCCCCATGTCTCTCGATATGGCCCAGGCCACTTTTTCAAAATATGTGAGTCATATTTTTATGATTTTACCATGTTTAAGGGGATTTTAGGCACTCTGCTTCACATTGTGCCTAAACAACACCTCGTACGCATAGTGAAAAACACTGTGACACACACTGAATTGGATTTTGGAATAGAATGATGGAATAGAAGGAGGGTTTTGGAATTTATTGCATTATACTTCAAAGAAAATCAACAGGTTTTCTGAGAAATTTAGTCATGCAAATCATGTATATTAACCATATAACATCATAAATCACACACTGTAAAAAATGAATTTTAATGGTTAAAGACTGTAAAAATGCTACAGTTAAAAAAAAAAGGTTAACATTAAGTTCCGTTACTAGTTACAGTGAAAAACTGTAATAGATCTAATGGGACATTTCACAAATTGTACAGTTAAAACACGGTTAAATCTACCATTTAACAGTAGTCATTTTATGATTTACAGTGAAAAAAAACATACATTGACATTCCCAGATTTCTCTGAATGATAGTGTGTAGTATTTAACTCAACTTGTGAAAAAGATAGTTGTAATGAACTTTGATTCATCAGATGGCTTTCTCTTTACCACCAGTTAAGGTAGTTTTCAATATTATAAAGGTTAAAAAAACAGATTTTTATTTTTGTATATTAACATGACTTCAGTTAATGAAATATACACTTTTACAGTAAATTTAAGGTCACCCATGTCAGTATAATTCAAACCTGCAGTACTGATGCTGCCAACTGAGACACAACTGATTAAATCAATCACTGTAAAAAGTTAATCCGTAAAATAAATGAAAAAGTACTGGCAGTTTATTACCCAGACGTTATCCAGTAAGTTTTCAGATATTTCCATTAACCCTAAAACACAATGCAATGAAGTTCAAAATTCAAAATACAGGAAAAGCACCTGTAAAAAATAAATACGGAAAATGCCGTCAAATTAATACCGTACATTGTTTTGTTTTTTAATACAGTACATTTTAGAGTGTAAACACACACACACACACACACACACACTTCATGCCCTCCAAGATTTATAGAGAGAAAGAGGGAGAAGAGGAACCAACTAAAACCTTCCAAGGCATCTAACACCTGTGTGATGTTTGCAGAGAACAGCAGTGAGGAGGAAATGCGAGAGCTTTAATTAGTGTTTGTGAGAGAAGAAAACCTGCAGCATTTGGATAAGATTTCACAACCATATGGTTTTTTTTAGACACAGTGATAAAAACAGATGATTCTCATATCTCACTGCACAGAAAACGCCTCCGTGACACATGCCATTCTCTCCTCTCCAGTTCCAGGTTGTTCATGAGCTTCAATTTCTCCCCACTGCCCTCTTCAAGATAAGGATCTGGAGACCATGTCCATCAGGTGGTGTGTCTGAGCCACAGGAAAAGGTCTCGCGCTCTTCCACAAGCTCTATTTAAGATTCTAAAAACGTGTTAAAGTCAATAGAATAGAACAGAAAAGACCATATTCATTTTTTTTTTTTTAAACCTGATTGTGTCTTTTCACTCAAACCAGTAAGCAACAAAAAACACTCCATAAACCACGAAGACACAAGAGACACAATGAAAATCACTCAGACACTTTAGTGAAGCCCTGGAAACAGCCACACCATTGTGGTTGTGAGTTTTACACAGTCAGACACCACAAACATCACACTTTTTGTGGAGCAGGATTTTGGACCAATGATATTCCATTGGGGGTGGAGCCATTTTTTTTCCAACCCAGTGCAATGCGGCAATAGAGTGTACAGGTTGGGCAAAACTTTGTAGGCCAAAACGTGGAAGCGAGTTAGCATTTTAGCACTTCCGGTTCCATCGTTCTGAAGTCAATGGTTTTTTTTAATGGGATTTTGGTTAAACGACTTAAGGTCTGTGGTGAACACAAGCTTTCACTTTCACATTTTATTCTACGACATAAAATACATAAATATTATCCCAATCTTTAAGCTGTTATGTGTCTTGAAAAGGGCGGTTGCTAACAAGTGGCTGAATGGTGCTACAGAGGCTGTCGAGGAGATTAAACGCCATCAGCCGAACAGCTAAACTCAGTCCGCTTTTACAGCCTCGTTGTGTTGATAATCGGGCTCTTATAAAGTATTCTAACTCAAACGTTCTGGAAAATGATCATATAAAAACTGAAAGAGTTGTCAGAAGCTTAGTGATGATGACGTTGAAGTTGTGGGCCTGTGGTGTAGTTCGTTTATAGCCTACCTTCAAAATTCATAAATGTTGTGTTTATCTGTGATAATTATCTTGATGGACAAAACGTGTTAGTATCTTAAACTTTTGTTGATCACAGAGCTTGTTTGTTCTGATAATCCAAAAGCCTATGAAAAATCCAGGAACCAGTGTGATGCTAACTGCCCCACTCTGTGACTGGCTAAGACTCATTATTGTTTAATATCCAGCTGTTTTGGGCAGGATTTTTGACCAATTATATTCCATTGGGGGTGGAGCTATATAGTGCAACGCGGCAATGATAAGTTAAGACTCTTTATTATTTAACATCCAACAATGTGGGGAAATATTTTGGACCAATGAGATTCCACTGGGGGCGGAGCTACCTAGTGCAACGCTGCAAAGATTGGTTAAAGCTGCAGTCGGCAAGTCTGGCAGATTGGGTCGACTTAGCCAAAATTTTGAATGTTTACAACTCTCAAGCCCCTCCCCACTACCAGCGAGCACCCTCCCATCGAGGTCGTGCTCGTCAGTGCCAAGGGGCAACATTCTAATCTGAAAAATGAAGCCTACCCGGAAGTGCGAAAAACTGCAATACATCGAAAATCCGCTAGAGGGAGGTCCCAAAAGGGAGCAAATGTCCATAGACCCCATGTTAAAATGTCCGTTTTCACAGCATAAATTCATGTTTTTACAGGTTGGTCCCATGGACTTTTATTGTATTTTTCGATAGGTTCCGAGTGCCTGACAACTGTGAGGGGGGTGAATTTTTTTCTAACTCGTTAGTTTAGATCGTATTTAGATATAAAATGTATGACAAATAAGGGCGTGGTTATAATTTGATTGACAGCTTGATTGACAGCTGATAACGAGCATAGGCTGCGCCAAGGAGAATGACAACATAAGAAGCGCCATTTTTTATATACAGTTGAAATATAATACTACTGTTTCTGTATCATGAAATGTAGTTTTAAGAGTTTTTCAGGCGAGAATGTAGTTGTTTAAAGCTCAAATCTGTGGTTTATTTATAAAGATTTATGAAAATTTTATCCAGGTTGTGAGGTCCAGGTGATCAGCGGACGCTCAACGCTCATGTACCCCGCCTGGAACAGCCTTTCCTCGGCTAGTCGTTCTGACGTAGTGGTTAAACATGAGATATAATTCGTCTTGTGTATATCTAACGGGCGATTTTTGGTCTCGTGAATCTATAATTTGTTCCCTGGCCAATCGTTTTGGCTGAGGGGAAGTTCATAACTTTATAAGCTATTTAACTTTACCGTTGTATGGTTAGACTAGAGCGCTGACTTTGTATGTTTGACTGAATTGTTTGCTTTATTTGTATAGCTTCTTGTACCTTTTACTTATACTTTTCTAATGGCTAATATTGATAAAACTGAAATTTAACAAAAAGAGACTGGGTTGAGTTTTGTCATTTTAAATTTTAATACAACGAAGATGATCTGTAATGTTGTTTACTGCAACATCTGTTGTTTAGTACAAATGCACATATTGCCTGGACCATATTAAAATGTTTAATATTTTTATATTATATTTAAACGAAAAGAGGCAGGTTTGTGTTTTATATTTAGTTTTGTTATAAATAGGCAAACGTCATATGCAGTGAATATAATCAATACGCGTTGCCTGAACCACATTTGTGTGGCTATAATGTTTAAGATTTCTTTAAATGAAAACGAAAAGAGTTAGTATGGTGTTTTATAACATATTTCGTTGCCTAAAATATACATACAGAGATAACCGGAGTAGCAGAGCAAGCTGAGTGACGCTCGCTGTTCTGTACTTGGAATAACCGGACTCGCGTCCTTTACCCATATATGGATTGGCCAGAAGGTGGGCGGGGTTAGGATTTCCCAAGATTTTCCAAGATGGCGCCGCCCATACCCCCCATAAACGGCTTCAAAACCATTCTTCAGAAAGTCTATGGGTGACGTCACAGATGCTTTGTCCATATTTTTTACAGTCTATGGTCAGTGCGTGTGTACCTGATTTTCTGTGAACGCGTCCGTCTCTTCAGCATCGATCAACACCATTACCAGTACCAGCTCAGCTTGACTCGACTCGCCTCGGCTCGCTTTTCGCTCCGTTTTCCATTGCAGATAGTACCTCCACAATAGTACCTGGTCGTCATAGCGACGCCGCAGGAAACTGCCGTGACTTAATCTTTTACGCGAGACGCGCGAGACACACCCGCTACTCACACACACAGGACAATGGAGGAAATCGAGTGTATGCTGTTTTTGGATGTTTTTGTTTTTGTTTTTGCTGTTTTTTTATTCAGGATACTCCGTCTGGCGCGTGCAATGATGACGCAGTGAATAGTGACGATTCTCTCTGACCAATCAGCAGTCTGCCGTGTTTTCACGTCACATTTTAGTATCGCCTCAGCTCAGAACCTCGCCGGAGGTGGTACGAAAAAAAGTACCTGGAAGCAGGTACAGGTACAACTTTTACACAGTGGAAAACCAAACAGAGCCGAGTCGAGTCGAGCCGAGGCGAGCTGGTACTGTGTAGTGGAAAAGTGCCATAAGGTAACTACATGGTTTAGGGGTAGGTTCAGGGTTAGTACCTAGTTATATCCCAGTTATTGCAATTAATATAATAAATACATATGTACATGGGGAATAGGACTGTAAAATAGTGCTACCAAGTTTTTCACCGTAGCTTTTTACTAACATTTTTACTAATGTTAGGCACTGGAAGTATTGTGCTGATGTGTTTTTATTTCTGCCTTTTGAGCACAAGTCGCAGTAGAAGATAAAGCTGTTTAGTACACTTGCTTATTTCATCATCATAGACTATCAAAGTATGTTTGTGTAACCCTGTACAGATGAAAGAACTTCTGAGGAATGAGAAAAAAGGCAAGATATGGAACATTTCATTCTGAACTCACAATGACAGCTCTGTCAATGAAGAAAGGGTATCTGTGAATGAAGAAAAAATCATTACCAAATGCTGTGACAGAGCTGTCAGGTGAAATGTATCGTGGGTAATACTGTAGTGTGAACTTTCCAATGGCATTTAACTGAGTGAATCTCACAGTGTGACGCTGCATGACTGTGTCATCCAGCAAAACTCTTTTTATAGGGACATAAAGGAACAAATGATGGGCCATTCAAAGGCTTTTTTTCCCTCAAGGTGAAATGTTTAGCCGTTTTACATGTATTTGCTGGAAATAATTTGCCAGATATAATGTGGTTGGACTGTCTTTTTGGGATTTAAATCATTAAATGTGCATCTATCTTCAGCAAGTTTAGCTCTTTTATAGATTTTTTTCTTTTCTTTTTTGCTCAGCTCACTATGCAGAGCTCACTATGAAGTTGTACATGTTGCTATGCAGTTGCTAAGTTGCTCCTTTCATGTTGATCTTCTTGAGCCCCTTCAAAATCACCTGTTTTGTTGTCCACAAGGTAAAAATAAAAAGTCTGATCGCTTAATAAAGTATCAGCACACCTTTTCTCACCAAGACACGACTTGAGAATTAATTCATGGCTGGAGCATAATTGCATATTATATGCAGAGATTTGCTATATAGTATACAGTATATTGCTTTATGTGAGTATACTGTATGTATGCAGGAAAAGTAGGCAGAAATATATATCCAACTTTGTATAAATACAGTATGTATTTATAAAACTGGCCAATATAGTTTACATTTTTTGACAATATAATAATCAAGCAGATATACATACTGCTTAACATGAGTGTACTGTGACTTGATTTGAAATTAGTCATTCAAAGTGCCTCACGAGAAGATTCCAATGGAGATTGGCATTAGCATGTTGTTAATAACTCAATCCTTCAATTAAAAAATGATCTACAGAATGCCTAAATATTGGGTGGACTATTTTGTCTTATATTACAAACTATTTAAAGCTTAACTGAGCTCATCACAATGCATTCCGAGATAGTCTTATCTACAAAAGACATATGCAATGCTTATAACATACATACGCAACTCTGCAAAGTCAGAATTGAAAATTTTCACCCAAATCCGACTTCAGATGGATTTATATCACACATTTGTCCAAATTTTGACTTTGCAAATGCAATTCACAAGTTCTTATGATGCCTAAAATTGTGATCTAGGTAGGCTGAGCACGATGGTTTTGGGCAACAGAGTCACCTTTTGTGCTTATAGAGTAGTGCAAAAGAAAGAGAGGAATCAAAAGCAAGATTTAATACAGAAAGTTCCTCAATCGAGTGGCCTATATTTCCTATTTTAAACCCTGACATACAACATCTCTCATACACACAATATGCAAATTAACCCTGTCAAAACAGAGCACTGTAAAATTAATTTCCTATCAATTAAAACCGAAAGAGTTGTTGAGAGTCGAGTCAAAGGAAACACAATTAACAAGCATTTACGACGCCCAGCATTGGCAGGCAAATAAATACCAATTATACTAGCGTTAATTATTCATCGGTAGGAAATAATGCTGGAATTACCCTGCTTTAACCTGACTGCTGCTTAATTGTATTCCAAAACCTCGTTATCTCCAAAGAGGTAAATAAGAGTGTGATTACAACTCATCAGTACTGGTTTGTGTGGCCTCTCCAGGGCTGAGTGTCATCAATGTTCGTTAGGTAATGAGCAGTGATTGGTATGAAATTACTTCTTCACCTCGTCTGTCTTCTGCATGCGCTTTGTTCATAATTACCGGCATATGACTGCCAGACAGCATAAAAAAATGAATCACCACACAATGGCAATGTTTAGAGTAGAAAACTAGTGCATTGCTACCTGTGCAGTACATAGCAGTACACGGACCAGTATCTGAAAACTGATCACAATGGCCTCATTGTGTTGCATGTTTAATCCAAGGAGGTTTATAACACCTGAAGAAAGCTATCCATTAGCATTCCCATCTGTCTCAATGACAGTTGTTCAGCTGGCGTAGGACCTCCAGAACTTGATTTCTGCCGTTTTTTGAAAGTTAATTTTATGCTTTTTAAGTGTCATGACATCAATTTTTATTTTATTTTAATATGTTCCTTAAACAAATATAAAAAACGTAATTTACAGACAAAGCATTATGAGATCATTTACTTACTGTCAGATCCAATAAAATTGGCTGCTTCATCTTTCAACAAAGGTTTCTTTGCGAACTCTCCATGACACTGTGCCTCGCAGACAAAATAAAATGCTCTGAACAAACATATAATTCTTCAACGCGATCTGGGACACCATTAAAATAAACCGTCCAATTGTTTCCCATGCTGGGATCCTTCTGAAGTCTACAAAGATGCAAACGAGCTGTTTAAACTAGACGTGTCAAAGCGAACGTTCTTTCACTCTTACATTTGTCCTGTTGACTCAAGCATATCCATGTATCCAGTGTAGAAAGCGTCAGTGATTATAATGGGTTCTATTGACTTATGACGTGACACTCACATCCAGTGTAGGCAGTTGGCTGCTGTTACGCGACTGAACGCCAATGGGCGGGGCCTATTGTGCGATGATGTAAAACTATTCATCTGTGTCTTGCTCTGGAGGCAGTCATATGCAAATGTATTTGCCAGTGTGATATCAGAGATCCTGCGATACCCAAACAAGATTTTTTTGGAGCTTGATTAAATAAATGCTTTGTTTATAATGAGGAAGACATTTTGATCTATGTGTTAATGGTACAATGACCTCTTATATGTCACTATCATTGAAAACAAAAATCTGTCCCAGTTCAGTTTTATCTAAAAAAATATATTTTTGTCAGTCTCATTAAATATGCATCGAAAAGTAGATGTGAAGAACTGGAAGCATCACCAGCAATATATGTCACACTGGACGCACTGAGGAATATGAGATTCCTTGCATTACATTTTAGCAAATGTAGAGTGTCATCAGGGTATCCAAGAGAGTTTGCACACTGCGCACAAAGGAGGATGTGTAAAACAATAGCTCCCGGCATACAGAGCTAGTACAGCAGGCTGTGGGAATTTAACTATATCCCTGACTAAACAGATAAGACTTTAGTCTAGACTTAAACAAATAGATTGTCTTAGGAGCAATGGAAGAAAATGCTCTTCCTACCCAAGTGGATTTAGATGTTTCTAGCACTATCAAAAGGCAAGAAGTGCATTTACACAGGACAATCCCTTGTGTACTTTTACAAGCCCACTTGAAGTAATTCTGGACACAAAGAAGAAAGTGGAGAACATGCGTCTGAGAATCACACTTCATATTGGATTGTTGAATCATTCAACTGTGAATTCATCATTGAAGTGAGCGCAGCTACACCACCTTTGATCTCACTGTGAGCAGCCTCATCAGGTGAATGGATTTCAGAGGGGAAGAGATGTAGTTTTGGATTGTTTCAGGATGTGTGCACCTCTCTGCTCATTTTCAGAAGTGGCTCTTGTCCATATTCATTGAACACAGTGACCCCCTAACCTTGGTGCAATCTACTGAATATTATCTAAGGTATTTGATCTTTCCAACTAAAACCATTTTATGAAAACATACAGTGACTTTCTAAGCCAAAAAACACCTCACCAGAACTAAAATTTATTGAAACTAAACCTTCTGATGTGAGACAGATAAATATATGACTAACATATAATGCCAACCTAGTGCAATGGGCCAGTGCAATATCAATCACGCAACCCGTGAGTAACTAGATTTTAAGTGTGAGAAATGGTTTTAAACCCTAGAGATGGTTGTGCGTGAAAATCTCAGTAGATCAGCAGTTTCTGAAATACTCCGACCAGTCCGTCTGGAACCAACAACCATGCCACATTCAAAGTCACTTAAATCACATTTCTTCACCATTATGATGCTCAGTTTGAACTTCAGTAGATCATCTTGACTATGTCTATATGCCTAAATGCATTGAGTTGCTGCCATGTGATTGGCTGATTAGATATTTGGATTAACAAGCAGTTGAACAGGTGTAGTAATAGTGGTCGGTGAGTGTATGTTGATGTCACACTGTAGTAAATTATAAACAATCATAAAATATATAATCTGTTCCAGCAAAAAAGGGCATTAAATGGTCATGAAAAAGAAACTTCCATTCCAGAGTTTGGGGTCAGTAAGATTTTTGTTGTTGTTGAAGAAATTAATACTTTTATTCAGCAAAGACACATTAAACTGGTCAAAAGTGGCAGTAAACATTTATAATGTTACAAATCGTTTATATTTATATAAATGCGATTTCTTTCGAATTTCTATTTATCAAAGAATACAGAAAAAAAAAATATCAGTTTCCACAAAATTATTAAGCAGCACAACTGTTTTCAACACTGATAAGAAATGTTTCTTAAGCAGCAAATCAGCATATTAGAATGATTTTTGAAGAATCAGTCTGGACTGGAGTAATAGCTGTTGAAAAGGACATTTTGAAATAGAAAATAGTTATTTTAAATTATAATAATAAAACCATTTAAATAATTAAAATATTAATAATATTAAAATTGTAATAATAATAACATGATTGTCTCCCTAACGGAACAACTTTCCTATGTTAAAATGATCTGGATTGTGTATCTTCTATCCAGAAGTATATTATGATAAAAGAATGTGGCTTCTGTATCGGTCAGAGCTTGTTAAGTAGACTGATTCTATAGGATGCAGAGGAGAAGCTGTCAGAGATCAGCTCCTGGAACGAGCACACATAAGGTCAATGAGAAAATATCAAATGTGTTTACCCTCAAGAGCCTGTCAGATTACTGCCAGTTCATCATAAACACCACAGCTTTCCACAACATATTCAATAATGTCAGCCATTTTTTGTACTCCGTCACTAGACCAAATGGTATTAATACTGTATGATGGCAGTAATGTGTGTGTGTGTGAGGTGAATAGAAGAATACTAAATGATAATTTACTAATTTTTATGTCGTTCATGTGATTTTATTTTGTGGAACACAAAGGGTAAATTGTCGAAGAATATCGGAGCCACTAAATGTTCTTCCAGTTCTTGACTTCAAATAAGAAGTGAAATATAGTTCATGAGTCATATGAATTACTTTAACATATTTAATAATTATTTTTATACTAAACACCTCTCTCCAACAAGACACATGATTTGGTATAATTTGTGTCTCTGCTCAAATGGTGCAGGATGAAGTACATGCCGATTTTTATAGTTATATGTTAGTGGTTTGTTCAGATATCTAACCCTAAGTACAAGCTATAGAAATAGTAAGTACATAGCAAGCACCATTGAAACAAGAAGTCAAAAAGCTAATTGATGGATAGATTTGGTTTGTTTATCTAAATTGTCTCTAAATGAACTTGGCAAGGAGCCTGTAGATGAAAAACGTCTCGGTTACGTATGGTAACCCTCATTCCCCGAGTAGGGAACGGAGATGTGAGTCAGAAGTGATTCTGACGAATGGGGATCGCTTGCGAGAGCCTATCTACTTCGAGTGAAACTAAACGAGCCAATGCACATTGGCATGCGATAATTGCACCAGCTGCAAGGCATATAATGAGCAGCAGGTGCCTCGCATCCTTATTTTTCCACTGAGGAGCCGGACCTGTGACTCGGCCTTACAGCGGAAGCTCAGCAACTGTGGCGAGGGAACTCACGTCTCCGTTCCCTCCTCGAGGAACGAGGGTTACCATACATAACCGAGATGTTCCCCTTCGTCAGCTATGACGTGAGTCAGAAGTGATTCTGATAAATGGGGATATCTACCAAAAAGCAACGGTTGCTGGCCCTTCCAGCGCTTCGCTTGAGCAGCCTGGTCTGATCGCAGTGTTGGGCAGAAAGTAGGAGCTCTAAGCAGAAAAGGTCAGTCACTGCTGTTCCGCAAGACCCACTCAGTGTGACTTATTGGATAACGCTGGGAAAGTGTGCCCTTGGGGAAGGGAACGCTGCGAAAGCCACATCCTACCCCAGAGGGAGGCACTGTGACGGTTACACATATGGACTAGCCAAGCAGGGTAGTACAACATATGGCAGTCTCTGGGGTGGTTCCAGCCTAGTTATAGGGGGGAAAAGAACACCAGCAGAGACAACAGAGCGGGCTCTGTCGAGGGAAAGACACGGGCTCGTCCACAGAGGCGTCCGAGAGGAATACACATATGGGGTCACCGAAGGGACCACTACATATGGACACCCAGCCTAACACAGGTTCCACAATGATACGAGTGTTGTCCTGGCGTCAGACGCTTCGCAACATCTGACTGCTGCAGGGGTGACGGAGGAACTCACAGGGTTAGCCATTTCTGGGGAACACTACTGGAGCAAATAGACGCACGTATCCGGCCAATGGGGGCGGGAGTGGCATTGCAAGCCGACACTAAGAACGGGTCCCTTGCGCTACTGGCCACTGGGGGCGAGTATACGGGAAGATACCGGCTCTGCACGGAGGCTATACAATCTAGCGAAAGTGTTAGCTGTCGCCCAGCCCGCAGCTCTACATATATCTGTCAGCGAGGCGCCTTGAGCCAGCACCCAGGAGGAAGCAACACTTCTAGTTGAGTGTGCTCGCAATCCGAACGGGCAAGGCACGCCTTGGGCTTTGTAAGCCAAGGCGATGGCATCCACTATCCAGTGGGCCATCCTCTGCTTGGAGACAGCCTTTCCCTTCTGCTGGCCTCCGTAACAGACGAAGAGCTGATCTGAGGTCCTGAAGCTTTGCGTTCTGTCCACGTAAAACCGCAAAGAGCGGGCTGGACAGAGAAAAGCTAGGGCTGGGTCTGCCTCCTCCGAAGGCAGCGCTTGCAGGTTCACTACCTGGTCCCTGAAGGGAGTGGTAGGAACCTTGGGCACCGGGGTCTCAGGACAACGTGAGAGTTGGCCAGCACGATTCAGTCTCCTCGCTCCCCTCAGGAACCTGACAATCAGGACATGCTTTCCCAATGACTTACCTTCAACTACATTGTGTTGTGCGGCAATAGCGGCAACATACACTTTGAGGGTGGAGGGAGACAGCCTTCGCTCCAACCCCTCTTGCAGGAAAGAAAGCATGATTCTGAATGGACATCTTCAAGGGTCTTCCCGGTGGGAAGAACACCATTCAACGAACAGGTTCCACTTCAGAGCATAGAGGCGCCTCGTTGAGGGGGGCCCTAGCAGAAGTGATGGTGTCTACCACTGCCTGGGGTAGTACACCTAAAACCTCCGCGTCCCGTCCAGGGACCAGACATGGAGTTTTCCAGAGGTCTGGACGCGGGTGCCATAGAGTGCCCCGTCTCTGAGAAAGCAGGACCTTCCTCAGAGGAATGGGCCAAGGAGGTGCTGTCGCGAGGTGCATGAGTTCTGGGAACCAGGTCCGGTTGGGCCAATACGGCACAACTAACAAGAAAACAGCTGTTTTGCTCTCTGTGAGATCGCGGCCAGCGCTGTCTGCACTGTAACACCAACACCAGCTTGAAGAGGCGATCTCCTGAAGAAGCAGACTCGTCTTTTGAAGTTAAAACACTCTCAGATAAGAAATCCAGAGCAGGAACAGCATTCACCGTCTGGCTCCGAAGCGAAAGACAAGGATGCGAGACACCTGCTGCTCATTATATGCTTGCGCCGCGATGCACAGCAGCTGGTGCAGTTATCGCATGCCAATGTGCATTGGCTCATTTAGTTTCACTCGAAGTAGATAGGCTCTCGCAAGCGAATCCCATTCGTCAGAATCACTTCTGACTCACGTCATAGTGAGCTGACGAAGGGGAACAAAAAGAGGAAGAGAGAGATGCAGTGTTCCAAACTCATGATCTGGAAATGTTTAATTTCATCCCCAGACATTTTAGGACTTTTAATTTATATATATTATAATATTTATAATAATATAATAATATATATTATATTATATCCTATAGTACGTGTGTAAGATTATCTAATGTTGGTAAGAATGTTTCCCTTATTCTCTCTAAAGCAATTATTTGAGCAAAATTACAGTAAAAATACAGTAAAACAGTAATATTGTGAAATATATTGTGAAAATAATTTATTCCTGTGATGCAAAGCTGGATTTTCAGTGTATTTTATTCCAGTCTTCAGTGTCACATGATCCTTCAGAAATCATGCTAATTTGCTGCTCAAGAGACATTTCCTATAATAATAAATTTTGAAAACAGTTGTGCTGCTTGATTTTTTTATGGAAACTGCAATATTTATTTTATTTTTTAATTTAACTGAAATAGAATCTTCTGTGGCATTATAAATGTCTTTACTGTCACTTTTGGTCAATTTAATGTGTCCTTGATGAATAAAAGCATTAATTTCTTTCCAAAAAAATAAATAAAAATGACATACCCAAATTTTGTATACTGACCAGATGGATGGATGGAAGGATGGATGGATTCTAGGACATGTTCTTGACAGGTTTACGAGAATCTGACAAAAATCTCTTCATACATTCATTCTTACAAACTACAGTGATGAAAATAGAAAGCAAAAAGTGAGTTCATTCAAATACTTTTTACACATTAATGGCAGCAGTGAAGAGTTTCGTGATTCTGGGAATGAAATCGATACAATAGTTTTTGTTGTTGTCTCGATGACAAATGAAGCCGATATGAGCCGACTGAGTGAGATGAATCTGTGCAAGCCGAGCCAATTTTCCTCCATCTGTGTGAGAATGTGACCATGCCGGACTCGCTTCGCACCTCGGATTCCGTCCAGCAGATGATAAATCCATATTCGTGTGTTGCAGATGCATAGCAGTGACCTCTGACCCCGTCTGACTTGGGCAGAATCAAGAGCCTGTTTCTTAACATCATGAAAAGTGGGGGCTCTAAGGAGAGCGCCACCTACGAACAGCCCATTTATCACATGACTACAAGAGTTAAACGGCCGGCGATCGATAGGACAGGAGTTAAGAGCAAGCAGGGGGTGCTGAATGTCATCATTTTAATGAAATATAGATTTGGGTCTATTAAACAGCTTGCTGGTCGTGTATGAGAGAGTGGTGCTCTTTCTCGCGGCTAAATAAAGCCATCCATTAAAGACTAAAGAAATCGATCGCGGATGAAACTAACACTCACCTCTCTGATGTGAGCACAGTTTTGCCCTGGTTTGGATTATAGATCAAGGTTAGGTAAGAAGCACAACGGCTGCCGTGGGTTTTGGCCAGACCGGTTTTATCAGACGCTAGGGTGAATCTGGTGTAGTCTTGTCTCGCCGGTTTTTCCATCAGTTTTGAAAATTCATGTTGGTTTGCTTTATGCTACCTGTATGCATTTCTTTCTTCTGTAGATCACAAAAAAAATATATATTTTAAAGAACGCTGATGTCCAAACATCATTGGACAAAATATCCAAACAATTTATCAAAATATCTCCTTTTGTGTTCCACAGTAGTCATACTGGTTTGTAAACACATGAGGGTGGTAAATAATTAAAATTTGGTGGTAAACTAGTTTGGAAGTTTGGAATAATTATGATTTTTGACGAAAGGCTGCATTTATTTAGTCAAGTCAAGTCACATTTATTCATATAGCGCTTTTTACAATACAGATTGTTTCAAAGCAGCTTTACAGAGATAACAGGAAAATAATGCAACAACATTTGTTTCCAGAAGAAAATAGCATCACAGTCCAGCTTCAGTAAGTTCAGTGATGTTTCATTTTTGTTGTAAAAAAGTTATTAATTTAATTCAATTTAGCCGCTCTGGAGAAAACCGTCATGTCATCGTCCAGCTCAGTTCAGTTCTCATATAATAGTGTCAATGCAGGCAGATCAATATTATTGTTGAATATTAAATTAAATGTTAAATTTTATGTCCCCATTATGTGTTATTTAATGAAAAATAAATAAAAAAGTTTAATATTGTGATATATAATTGTAATTTAAATGAATTTCCTATTTTAATATATTTTAAATGACAAAACTGAATTTTCTGCATCATTACTCTTCAGTCTTCAGTGTCACATGATCCTTCAGAAATCATTCTAATATGCTGATTTGCTGCTCAAGAAATATTTATTATTATTATCAATGTTGAAAACAGTTGTGCTCCTTCATATATTTGTGGAAACCATAATGAACTACAATTCAAGAGAAATTGATACTTTTATTCAGCAAGGATGCATTAAATTTAATCAAAAGTGACAATAAAGACATTTACAGTATAATGTTGCAAAAGATTTGTATTAAATAAATGTTGAGCATCAAATCCTCATATTAGAATGATTTCTGAAGGATCATGTGACACTGAAGACTGGAGTAATGATGCTGAAAATTCAGCTTTGCATCACAGGAATAAATTACATTTTAAAATATATTAAAATTGAAAATTGTAATTATATTTCATTTTTGTCTGTATTTTTGATCAAATAAATGCAGCCTCTGTGAGCATTTATCTGTAGTGTATCCCTTAACACTATCAGACTAGAGTGATGTTCGAAAACAAACAGCTGACTAGCAAATTGTGTGTTGAGTTTTAAAGCATGTATAGACATTTATGTAATATATGTATATATCTCATTATTATGTAAATGAGAAATGACAACAGCACAATTACCTCAGATCAATTACCTCTGTGTGTTGCAGTTGGTAGATGATCATCAAAACGCTCCAACATGCAGAATACAGGCATAAATGGCTGTATCCAGTCTAGGCATAAATGGCTTGATTCATTGACCCATCATTACTTGCCTCATATAGTAGAGTAATTGAATGCAGTGGTTTAGAAATCTGTCTATTTTGTGTTAAATAGTCTGTTTTTGCTGTAGGGTTTATGACATTTGGCCACTGTTTAGCAGAAAATCATATTACAATGATGTCTGAAGGATCATGTGACACTGCAACTGCTGAAAATTCAGCTTTGTCATTACAGGAATAAATTCCATTTTCAAATACATTAAAATGCAAAACAGTTACTTTAAATGGTAATGGTACTTCACAACATTACTGTTTTTACTGTATCAATTTTGATCAAAGAAATGGTCCCGCTTTATATTAAGTGGCTTTAAGTACTATGCACTTACAGTGAAATGAATAATTTGATAAAACGGACTTATTGTGTAACTACATGTTTTTACATTGTACTTTTTAAAATTTTGAAATACCTGCATGTAATTACAGCTGTAATTAATTAATGTAATTGCATTTGTAATTACACTGTTGACCCTTCCCTTACACCTTGACCCACCCTTAAACCTTCCCATAGCACCACACCTGTCCCTAACCTGAACTGTATCACACATCATTATCAGCAAAAGTGTTTTACAATACAACATGAACACAATAAGTACATGTACTTATTTTTCGATGTAAGTACATAGTACTTAAAGCTACTTGATATAAAGTGGGACCCTTTATTTTACAGTGTCCTTGTTACATATGTTACATGTACTTACCATATAACAGTAAATGATGCATAATTACATGCAACTAACCCTCAACCAAATCATAATCCTACCCTAACTCTACAGTAAGTACATGTAGTTGCTTAATATTGCCCAGTACTTAAATATATAATTACACTGTTACAATGACACCTTAAAATACAGTGTGACCAAAAATATTAACTTATAATATTATAACCGTATCATTCAACTGCAGGGAAACACAGAAGCGGACACTGGACAGTTTGTGGTAGTCAGACTGTACTGTACACCGTAAAAAAAAAAAATAATCCGTTAAATTTACGGTAAAAAACTGGCAGCTATGGTTACCAGAAATTTACCAGAAAAAATACGGTAGTAACATTTTAGGTTTTACAGACTTAACTTAAAATTTACAGTAATAAACCGTATTTCATTATCTGATATAGGGCCCTATTTTAACGATCTGAAATGCAAGTATCAAACGCGAAACGCAAGCAACTTTGTGGGCGGGTCTTGGCGCTGTTGCTATTATACCGGCGGGATAAATGACTCTTGCGCCCGACGCAAATCTAAAATGGGTTGGTCTGAAGTAGCTTCATTACTCATAGGTGTGGTTTGGGCGCAACGTGAAATAAACCAATCAGAGCGACATCTCACATTCCCTTTAAGAGCAGGCGCATTTGTTCCATGGCGGATTGCTATTATAACGGCGGATTTGCCAGGTACGCGCCAGGAGCGCTTCACAGCCGAGAAGACCGACGTTTTCGTCAGGGCCGTAAAACACAGAGAAGTGACATTGGGGATGGAGCAACCCACCCAAATTAGCTTCGGTTAAACAGGTGTATAATAATTTGGGTAAATGTGTAAGCTAGATTTATGCCTATTTTTTCACATCTTCATGGACATTAAAACGATTTCCCTCGTGTGTTAATATTTTTCCTTGTAATAATGTATGGTTTTCTAAAAATGAAAACTGCTGCGTCTGTGTGTAGATGAGAGAATCAAAGTGTATGCGCGTTGTGCACACGCTACATTGATTATGGCCAAGCATGCGCCCTTAAAATAGCATATGAATAACATGCGCAACGCGCCACTGACTTAAGACTAGTCTGTGTTTTTCCTGGTCTGTGGCGGAATTGTTTTCTAAACCTGCAAAATAGCACCAGGGAACGTTTGCGCCGGAACACGCCTCCTCTTTTCGCTGAACCGCCCCCGGGAGCGCAAATGCATTTGCTAGTTTACCGACGTGCGTCTGTGGAGGGAAAAGTCTGCTGTACGCGGGTGCAAAATAGGAATGATACATGCGTCGGTGTACAAAGTCAATTGCGCTGGGTGCAAGATAGGGCCCATTATGTTAATTTACCGACCTATTGAAGTATTAATATCTGTTTTATACCATTGTAATACACTGACAACCAACAATCACAGTAGTAATGAGAGTCACATGATCAATCAAAGCTCATCACAAGGAGTTCTTCCACAAGAAAGTTAATACTAATAAATATAGAAGCTGCACAGTGTCATTCACACAAACATTAAACACCATCATGGTAACACACATGACATTTTAAAAATACAATAAACATTAATTTAACAACATTAAATGTAACATAACATACATAACAGACGAAACATAGTTATTTCAACAAAAATACATCAAATGTGAAGTGTCAAGCAGGGAATTGTGGGAATGTCAATGTACGGTTTTTCACTGTAAATTATACATTGACTTGTTCATTTTCACTTCCAAAAACTGTACATTTAATGGTATTTTACAGTAAAATTACATTAAATGTACCATAAGATCTATCACAGTTATTTACTGTATATAGTAAGGAAACTTTCTGTTAACCAATTAACAGTTTTTCACTGTAGCATTTTTACAGTCTTTTACTGTTAAAATCACAATCATTTTTTACTCTCCTAAGTGTTCTTACAAATGATAGGACTAAAAAAAACATACATGAAACAGTTGAGAATGATCTTTCCAAAGGTTCAATCACACTGCATGATAACATGTCAGGCACGTCATGTAAGTCAGAGGCCATGATTCGTGAATGGCTTTTATAGCCCATCGTTTGCTCTGTGAAAGCGCACAGCCTGTGTTTAAGTGGAATAAATGGTTTTGTAAAAGCCATCCAGACAGATTACTCCAACATCTGTGTGACATGGACGCATTTCACAACTGATAATTCACACACAAACTCTCTCACACAAACACACACGCATGCACACACACTTGTCTTTATATCTTTACATAGACTTTCCATGGACAGAATGGTTTTTCACAGAAAACTTTCTGCATTTTTACATTTTCAAAAAAATCACCTGGTGTAATTTATAAGCTGCTTTCCTCATGGGGCCCGACCAAATGGCCCAACAATGTCAAAATGTTCACATTTTACTATCTTTGTGGGGAAATTTAGTCCTCTCAATGTAGGTTAAATAAACAAACACACACACACACACTGGGTTTCCATGTTTTATGGGGACTTTCCATAGACATAATGATTTCAATATTTTTAATTTTTAATTTTAATTTGGTACCAGGTACACACATGCACACAGACACACGCAACATTTTAAGGAGTAAAAAAAATAGTACTAAAACCTAGAACTGACCTGCTAAATGGAGAATTGCACTGTGCAAATTTAATATTTGGATGTGTTTGTGGCTTTACATGATTTGCATAATTACTTGAGTGAATCGGGTGCAAAGTAAACGCTATCAGCGAGTGCAATCGCCCCTTAGTCCTAACACAAATAAACAGAAGCTTCAGTTGTCCAATGGTTTTAAAGTCTTTGATGTTTAAGTATGAAGATGCTTTAAACTAAGTCCATCTAAACCTGCTAGGCTAGCTCACTTCTTCGCAAAATTGACATCCGTCTAGAAATCCCTTGGGGGAAAGCCTCAGAATACAGCGGCTGATAAAAAGAAAGCTTATGTCAACCATTACAAGTCATCCTGCGGCACTGTGCTTTACGCTTGAGGCAACAATGGTGCAACAAGCCTAAAGCGGAACAAGATTCGGTGTTGCACCGGTCAGCTATTTGTGTTCATTACGACTGCATTATATCTCATCGGAGCTTTTACATCAAAACATGAAAATAATAAGCAATATTACCAAAAATAATAGCTGCTCATCATGACCAGCGACTGACATCGGTTGGTGACAGCGGTCTCTTCTTAATGGCCTGCTCAGGAGGCGGCGAGAACACATTATCATGCAATTACCACCGAAAATAAGTACACATGCTCACTTGTATAACATGCATTCGTCATTATGCAGACACTTGAAATCTGTTACTGTCTAATAGCTAAAGGAACTCATGTCAGAGGAGAGAACTGACATGTGAGCTAATTTAACGAGCAGATATGTTTTTCTGACAGCATGTGGCATATGGCAAATAAACAGGCTGGATATTTTTTTTTCTGTCTTGGTTTAAATGTGAAAACCAGCCAGACACCTGTCGCCTGTTTCTCTTCATACAGCACAGAACAGAACCATCTGCGGACATAATTATCAATGAGATCTGCTTCACAAATAAATCATCGGTTCTTTTTAAATGATTCGGTTGAGGTTTAAATGGTTTAAAAGAATCAAATGGGCAAAATGTTCTATAGTCCAACATGATTTGTATGGCAACACTTTAAAATAAGGTTCAAATTCAGTTAATGCATCAGGTGTCAAGAACTAACAATGAACAATAATTTATAGTTCATTTATAAGCATAGCTACTATCGTTCATTATTAAATCATGTTCATTAATGTTAATGCTGATAATGTTTGAATGTTTTTAATGAAATAAGTCTCTTTTGCTCACCAAGGATGCACTTATTTGATCAAAAATACAGTAAAAACAGTATTATAGTGAAATATTATAACGATTTAAAATATTTATATATATTTTAAAATGTAATTTATTCCTGTGATCAAAGCTGAGTTTTCAGCATCATTACTCCAGTCTTTAGTGTCACACGATCCTTCAGAAATCATTGTAATATATTTGATGCTCAAGAAACATTTCTGATTATTATAAATGATGAAAACAGTTGTGCTGCTGTTCCAGGATTCTTTGATGAATATAAAGTTCAAAGGAACAGCATGCATTCTATAATAGAAATCTTTAGTAACTTTATAAATGTCTTAACTGTCACATTTGATCAATTCTATGCATCTATGCTGAATAAAAATATTAATTTATTTAAAAAATATATGTTACTAACCCCAAACTTTTAAAAAGTAGCATATGTATAGAAATAACATGAATCTACTGTAAATAAACAAATGCTGTAAAAGTTGTTACTGTTAGTTCATGATACCTAATGCATTATAATTAACAAACTGAATGCTACTTGCAATGAAAAGCACCACACAATAAGATAAATGTGATGCATTGAGACTGGAGCAAAACATCCCATAAAATGAAGTGCATTCATAACTTCAATTTCTAATTACACATCAGCTGATTTGATCTGTGTAGTGGTACAGATGAAGTTTGCTTTATTGCTTCACCTTGCATCACACACATTTGTAGGTCACTTTGGATAAAAGTGTGACTGAAATTAATGAATGCAAATGTAAGTTGTTACAGGATCACAGCTCACAGGAAAAAAAAAAATACATATATATATATATATATATATATATATATTGTGCATCACAACATGCAAAACTAATTACAACACAGATTTTTGCATTTCTATAATCACAGAGACTGAACAGCTGAACACCTTGTGGTTGTGTGCGTTTTATATGGCCTTGGGGACAAATTAGTAAGATTAATATGACAAAACATTTCTTTGGGAACATTCTCAAAGGTAAAAATGATTTATAAATCACATTATATTTTGAACTTTATGTTGTTTTCTTTTAAGTAAAAAGTACACTCTTGGCTATTTGGCAGTTAAAAAAAACAAAAACATGCATTTTGCGAGAAAACCCCCCCATTGTTTTAGTTGTGCTTCGGCTGAAGACATTACTGTAGCTTTACCCATTAATAGGCTTGTACTTTCTTGAAAATAAATTCCAGGACAGCGCTACAACAATCATAATGACATGACCCTTCACAATAGATAATGTTTTACAATGAACTCTGTTAGAGAGCTACAGTTGTTATCGAAATTATGAAACCCTCATTGCAAATCAGGTTTATTGGCAAAATTTACAGACTTTCAGCTGTTTGCAATGAACAAATCAAACAAAAGTAATAGCTCAAAACAACAAATGTTTCAAGTGGTTTCCCCAAATTGAACTGAAAATGCAACTTTTAATGACTTCAGTCTCAAAATCATTCAACCCCCTGAACAGAATCCCTCACAACAGCACAAATCTGCAAAACAGGTGTTGTCTCAAGCACACCTGATGCAACTAATCAAGGGCTTCATTAGTTGCACCAGGTGTACTTGAGCTAGAACACATGAAACATCTGAACTGGCTAGGTTTGTTGAGTGTCACATTTGACTGCATGTTAGAAATATGGCCAATAGAAATGTCAAAAGAATGATCCAATTGTTGTGTTGAGCTATTTCCATTAGTTTTGTGCATTGCAAACAGCTGAAAAATTCTGTACATTTTACCAATAAACCTGATTTGCAATGGGGGTTGAATGATTTCAATTACAACTGTATATATTGCAACTTATCTGTTCAATACAATACCATACTCACCTATCTTTTACAACATTTCAAATCCCTCAGTTCTCACCATATCCGAAAAGCCAAGCTGTTACGTGCTTAAAGATGTAAACATTTACGTGAGATACTGTTGCCATGTGTGCGAGTAGCAGAAACAACCAGGAAGACCAGAATTAACGTTGAAAACTGTTTAATTGAAAAGGAGTAAATGACGTTACAAAACACATTATAAATGTAATTATAATTATAAACATAATTCCCATAACTATTTAACCCAAACCTCTAAAACTACCTACCAAAAGAAAAATGCAGAAACAAACCCGAAATCTTCAGCGTATATGCCGCCTTAAATAAACTACACTGACTAAAAGAAATACAGTGGATGGCGATCACTCTCCAACTAATTAACAAAATAACAATGCTATCTACCGTTGTCTTTGAAGGTGTATTTGAGCCCAACAATCAGTAGAACACAAAATCAGGAAACACAAACGAAAATCAAATCTAAATTCTCCATTGTTAGGCTACTGCATACAACACACCGCGTTTGAATTAGATTAACCGCGTTTAACCCAGTGATCGGTCACACGCACACAATGCACTTAATACGATTTTTTTGTGATCTAGACTAGCGCTGAAACAGTGCATTCTCTCAGTGTTGATCTCAAAACCACTACATAAGCATAAACATTAACGTGATCATGGTTAAAACAGACAGCTCCAAGGCATGGGTGATGATTGAGATCTGGCGCTGATCTCCTCACTCTTTAAACCGGCAGAACGTCAGCGGATTGGTGGAACGTCAGTTCATGATGTGTGACGTCACGTATCTGATGGACAGCCTATTATCACAACCTAAGAATAATGAATAGAAACAAATAGAAACAAAAGCACAAAAGAAAAAAAGAAAAATACACAAACACACGTGGAATGTTACACAAGCCAATGTTGATTCTTGTTTTATTACGAGCTCAGTCACGTTCTCTTTCTGCCAGCAGACTCTCCTCTATTCAGTGTTTTTTTTTAAATGGGTGATTCTCCGGAGGCTATGGATATGACGAGACATGCACGAGTGATGTAGGTAAGTAATTTCCCACAAAAAATACCCATCCCTGCAGGTCTAAAATATAAACACTTATAATATGCTTACCATAGTAAATCAGGGTAAGGTTTGGAAGAAGGATTGATGGCGTATTGACTCATTATTTAAATTTAGTTAATTTTGAAAAAAAATAAAGTTATAGTTACCTTTAAGTAAAGTAATTATAATTAACTTGCGTTTTTCCTCATGTAGAAAAATTATAGAAATATATCCAAGTAAATATATGTTTTAAGGATGTTTTGCATGTGCATGTTTCAGGGAGATTCTATCCTACAGGTTTGGACTAAATGGCAAGTGCACAGACACACATGAAGAAACTCATCGTGCTGTGCTGATAACTGAATGTTGTAATTAATTCACACAGCTGGGAGAGACTGTTTACTTACAGACGTGATCAAACAGGTCCATGTCAACAAAACCTGCAGGTCACGGAGTGTCTGTGTGTTGTATAAAGGTCTCAGCTCCTTGAAGCCTTCATTCAGCGAAGGGGCTTCCTATCGATGTTCTTCAATTCGCCTGGAAAGCTCAGCTGGTGGGTAAGAGGTTCCCAGCGTGAGACTGGAGAAGGATTGTCCATGCGCTACACTAATTCATATTGTGATCAGAGACATAGACTTGCATGTGAGGTTACCAGAGTGACGGAAAAATAATGAGAAATTCTGTTCTAGATCAGTGAACACAGACAGCATGAAAATTCATTAAACACTCAATTTGTTATTATATAGGTATGACCAAAGCTATGCCCAGACACAGGAGGGGCACAAACAACTACAGGCAGACAGATAGGGATGGATGGATGGATGGATGGATGGATGGGTGGATGGATGGATGGATGGACGGACGGATAATTGGCTAGTTTGTTCTTTATACTGTGTATGATTTATATCCATCAAGGTGAATTTCATACAAATTTGTATCGCATACTGTACATGTGGACATAAAAAGCAGAGCGTTTCTCTTGGGCTACTTTCATCTCCATTTCATCCAGACAGAAAGTGACACTATATTCAACTTCATATATGTACCTTGTTACATAGATTTCAAATTAGTACAGCAACCTTCTTCTCCCCCTTTCTTGCTGTAATGACTATGGCTGTGTAGTTGCTCTAGCAGACTGTTAAAGTATAGCTCAATTCTTGAGGGACCGGAGAGGTTCCATACCAGTCGAGCAGCTAACAACCCTTCCAAATTTCCATTGAAGAGACCTATTAGGGGCAAGTCATGCATAGTTGATTGAGCGTCTCGAGTGAGGGGCCGGTACAGCGGTAGGATTGCTCGGAGGAACTGATATACTCCCGCGCTGTGGATGAGAATTGCTTGTTTTTGGGTCAGTCGGCGCACAGTTTGTTCCTGTTAGTCATTTACAGAGGACGTGGGATAGGGATCCGTAACATCTTTGTAGGGCAGGATGTCGGAACATGTTGAATATTCTGCTGGGAGAAAAAATAAATATATTGAATGCGAATGGAAGAAGGGATAGATAAATTAATATATAGGCTGATGTAGTGATAGATAATCAAATGGAGAGGTGGAAGGGGGGTGTATAGACAGCTATCAAAAAGAGATAGATAGATGTGTAGACAGAGGGAAAGATAGATAAATAGGTGTATAGACAGGGAGAGATAGATAAATAGATAGGTGTATAGACAGGGAGAGATAGAAAAATGGGTAATGTGTAGACAGGGAAAGATAGATAAACAGATTGGTGTATAGACAGATGGAGAGATAGATAAATGGGTAGATGTGTAGACAGAGGGAGAGATAGATAAATAGGTGTATAGACAGATGGAGAGACAGATAAATGGGTAGATGTGTAGACAGAGGGAGAGATAGATAAACAGATAGGTGTATAGACAGAGAGAGACAGATAAATAAATAGATGTGTAGACAGAAGGAGAAATACATATTCTGCGTCAATCCTAGAGGACTTGACCTCAATCTACCTCCAAATTCTGACCTTTGACCCTTTCCTTTTCTTCACCAGCCTGCTTTCCTCTTTCAGCTCCATTACTCTCTCCGTGAAGAGCTCTTAGTTCAGTGGCACGCGGGAGGCTCTGCCAAGGACAGCAGCTCGCGGGGTGGGCAGCACCGGGCACGGGGAACGCACCCGAGCATGAAATCACCTCTCCTCACTTTAAAGGGCTAACATGGCTTTTTAATGACGAGCCAATATCTTTTATACACCAAATATGCTCAATGGCTCCATTCTTTTTAATGCATATTTAAAGATCGCAGGGAGTGCAGGCCCGAAACAAGATTAATGGCACGATCACACTGAGACGCTGAGTCTGGTCTCTGCTAGATTACATTTAATACCTTTTAAAGAGCTTGGGCCTTCTTAATAAAACCACTGCTTTTGATGAATCTTGGAATAAACAGTTTCTGCGCTTTACATTAGACAGCCAGTTGATTTTACTTATTCATGGTTCAGCGAATAGGACATCGGAGAAATTTAAGACAACCACAAAGTGAAGCAGAATGCACTGAACCACAAATATTTACAAAAAAGTACACTGGTATCACCGTGGTTTTTGGACCCTACCATGACAGCAACAGTAGTGATCTGCCAATGTAGGTTTTTAACAGCCAATGCTAATGACGATATTAAGAAAGCATGGATGATGCATGATGCTGATAAACAAACAAAGAAAAAAGAATAATGACACATTTTTGTTTTAGATGTATCTGTTACAATTATATAAAATAATTATACAGAAATAAAACACAAACAATTTATACATATGTGTGTGTGTGTGTGTGTGTGTGTGTATAGACTTTTGGACACCATTGTGTTTAAAGCATATTTGGATACAACTTTAAATATAAATTAATATTTAAATATATAATATTTAAAATTGTGATGTACACCAAATTATTTACAAATATTTCAATCATGACAACACAGAATATTGGGTTATTTTTTTCTTCCCAAATCCTGGGTTAAGCCTTTTGGTAATTTTGGGGGGTTCTTTTTTCAGTGTTTGGTTAGTTTTTGTGTAACCCAGCTCCTGGGTCAGACGTAACAACTTTATTTATTTTATAAACAATAACAAAGTTATTTATTGCGGGCTTTTTGCAAACCTCCTCAGGAGAGAGCAGTGCAGCTCCGTCAGATTGGTGCGTGTCTTCGGTAAAATACAGGTTTGTGTAAAAAAAATTGTATTCGTCATTGTTTATTGTTTAATTACATACAGAATATAAATACTTAGTAAAAAGAAAATTCTCAGAACTGTATACTGATTGTTTATGGACAGGAGTCAGTCACAGCATATTTTGGCTATGAGTGAAACGCAGGGTGGCGGTCAGAAGACCGTAGAGTTTCATGACTCAACTAGATATATTTGCTCAAAATTAATAAAAAACAGATATATATATATTTCAAAAATTTGAAAATGTGATATCAGTCAATTCAAATAATCTCTAATCTCTGAATCTGATTGTCCACTTTATCAGCCTATCATTGTGATACCAGTCCTGCATCCATCCTGTAGGTTATCCGCAAGCTAAAGCTCGTCTTAATGAAAGCTTTACTTTTGGTTACCTTGTATAATTAAGGTTCAGTCTTCTCATGGTTTCAACCAGACCTATTCATTTTTAATAAAAACTAGCCTATTCATCTTTGCATTTTTCTTAATTATTTCCCTTTTTTTCTCTCTAATAAACTCACAGCACAATAAGAGACCCCTGAGAGAATGAGCCCAATCAGACCAATCCAACAGCCCAGGGGGCGGAGCTGAATGGCACAAAAAATACATTCACATACATGACAAAACCTGATGGCTTCTGACTGTGCCGTAATGGATCTAATGGAAGCCCCCCTATTGCTCTTTGTCTCACTCTCCGAATGACAGACATTGCTATCTGACAATACAGACCACTCGAGCGCAGGGGGTCTGGATGTGGTCCTATGGATGGAGAATTATAGCTATGACTCACAGCTGTAATTAAAAGCACTTTTTCAAGAGACCTGCTGGTGGTTTTTGATGACAAGTCTTATAAGGTTGGATAGAACACAACACAAATCACATCAGACATGAGTTTCCCACGCAAGACCACCGACAGAACACCGACATGCTGTTCAGAGATTTCAGACAATACTAATACTCGTTTTATAATACAGACGTATACGATTTATTTTGAGTTGACCAATTCATCTATGTCCTGTAAGGGGTCATTGGTTCTGTGTAGTGGGGTTACATGATTCATGTTCAGACAAGAAATCGGTACTGCAGTGCACAAAATTGCTATAAAAATACATGAATCACTGGAAACACTCAGGACCAAAAAAAAAAAAAAAACATGGCATATTTAATACTTCCTGAAAAGCACACAGATAAAATATAAGAGCTAATGGATTTGTCATGAAGTTACTGTGCAAATTCTAACTTGCCCTTGAAAAAAAAAAACTACAGTTAGTACCCAATACAACACAACAAAAAAAAAATCTGACATATGACTCACTAGCCACACTGTATGCATCTTTGTAGCAGTGCAAAAATACATATTTTCATGAATGACTAGTCAACTAATAAGTGTTAGGGAATTTATTTAAATACACATCTTTTTGGACCAGTTTGATCTAATAAATTAAGCAATGAACACTGTTCTTACACTCATTATAAATAAATAAATACATTGAATGCAATGTGAGTCTCTTTGGATAAAATGTGTCCCCCAAATGTATAAATGCATAAGTAAATAAATAAATGCATACATATGTACATAAATTCCTTGAATGCAATGTAAGTCTCTTTAGATAAGAATGTGTCACCCAAATATATAAATGCAAAAATAAATAAATGCATAAATAAAGTTCTGTATTTAATAAAGCATTAACTACTGTAGTTCTCTGACAGCAAATCCGAACACTCACCTCCTCTTTCCTTCACTCTGTATGATTATTTTGCCCTTCTGTAAAGCTGAACATGAGGGTGAACACAGCTGAGAAGCAGATCTGAGGGGTAGAACCTGCCACCTGAATGCAGCCATGGGAAATAATTGGTGCTTAAAAACTGGAGAGTAAAGGAAAGAGGATTCATCAGGTTGTTGGTTAAATAAAGCACAGCACGTTTGGAATGGAATTCAATTTACAGGATATTTCATTTGATTCGACACAACGGTATCGCTCTTTAGTCTTTACAATGTCAGACACATAACGGTAATTAATATGATTAGCCTTTTGCTTGACAATGCTATCAAACAGCTAATAATGTGTAGCAGCTGCCTTCTAACAATCATCAGAAACGCTTTGAACAACTCAGAACATCAGTGAAGAAAGGCATATAGTTCTTCATAACATCGCAACATACAACATCATACATCCGCTACATTGCTAAATCTACCCAATTTTTCATATCATCCGAAAAATATAACCTGGCTTCTCTTGAGACTCCCTGAACTTCGCTGTTAATAGCCGCGTTTCCACTGTCGGGCCAGTGCGAGCCAGGGCTTTAAACGGGCCGTTCCGGGCTAATAGCCTCGGGCCTGCGTTTCCACTGTCGGGCCAGAAGCTCCACAGCGCTTCACTAAAACACGCCTCTCTGGAACAACATCACACTAACCCATCATTTCACCAAATGGAAGTTTTATCAGAAAACTAATCAGAAATCACTGGAAACAGCGCTGAAAACAAACATGATAAAAGCGGCCGTTTGCTGGCATTTTTTTGTTTTGTTTAACTTACTTGAATATTTAAAACCCAAGCATCAATGTTTTACCACAGGTTTACAATAAAAAGTGATACATTGATCATAATGAATTAATTTATGTCAAAATTGCACATTAGTCACTCAGAAATAAATTACCGTTAGGTCTATTTCACAAAAGAAAGAGGACACACTTACTTCTTCAGTCGCATCTGTTTCTGTTTATCTGGTAGGCTACAGGAAATATTTACATCACATTTAGAAAGAATGATAATTTCTACAAATATATGCCACCAAAAATACGACCTGAGGAGCTTTAGCACTCTCTCGACTCCCATACAGATATTTTCAGTCAGAGAAACAGAGGAAGCTCCCGAAAAAAAAGTTTCTTTATTTTATGATAGTCCGGTATAAAGAGATGAGACGTAGGCTACTGACAGATAAAATAAAAACATGACTGTGATCAGGGGCGTAGCAGCCATTATAAAAGTGGGGGGGACAAAAGCTGTGACCCAAAGGTGATTTTCATAACTGTGTTTTTCACAGAAAAAAACACACGTGTTCCGGACACACTCTATGGTCCATAGGGGTTCTGTTGTCGTACACGTCTTACTCATAGACGGTCTTACTCTGCGTTACAGTTGATTAAATCAACAAGGAAATAACTTTACGTGTGATTCATGTCATCACGACATACATACTTAGCCTACAGTGCGTGTTTGAAAAAAGGATGCAATCGTCCTCTGCTTTTTTCTGGGGTTCATTTTACCCCAGACGGCCAAACAGCAAAGTAACTAAACACAACGAATGAAAATTCGCAAGAGCAACAAGAGATTTGAAGCTCATGGCAGACACGCCCAAGAGATGATTCGCGCTGTGATTGGCTGAATGTTAGTTCACTCAAGTCTAAGTAACAAATCAGAGAACACGGGCAGAAATATTGGCGCTGGGTCAAAAAAAAAAAATGCGGGGGACAGAATCACCTGTTTCTAAAAGTGAGGGGGACGTGTCCCCCCCGGTTGCTACGCCCCTGACTGTGATACGCCCCTGACTACGCCTTTATGATTGGTCTGATTTCTTCAAGCGTTCACTATGTTTTTTTTTTTACTATGCATATCTTCAAGCGTTATATGTTTACTATGGTAATGGTTAGCGCGTATCGTCTTTTGCATCACAAACAGAAGGCATTCAAACATGAACGCGAGTTAAATTATTTTAAAAGTCTTTAATGCTGACAGAATCATCCGGCGCTGCCGTCTCCCGACTCAGGTGAACTCCGCCTCTGTTGGTAACCACTCCTCTAGCCCGAGCTGGCCCGCTTTGACCCAAGGTATTCGACGGGCCAGAAATCCTGGCCGTTGGCCCCGAGTAAGCCCCGATCAAGCCCCGGAAGTGACAGTGGAAACGCGACTGGCCCTGGCACGCACTAGCACGGTCCGGCCCTGGTCGACAGTGGAAACGCGGCTAATGATATTGCTAAAGCCCGGCGGCACGATGACGTGATTGGGAAAGGTAGTTTGTGACGTCAGAAACACCAGCGATTTCAACCCGCGTTTTTGAGACTGTCTTTGGTTCACTGCAGTATTAAGGAGAAAATACTCTGCGATGGTGTTAACTTATGAATTTGCTTTGTCTTAAAGCACATTAAAAACACCACATATAAATAAACATTAAAAACTTGATTTTCACCAGAGGGGGACATTAAGTACAGTTCCTGTAATATATTTAAAGGTAGGAACAGACCCCATCTAATTATAAGCATTCAATGAATCCTGTATATGCCAAAGTTTGATGATTTACTTCATTTAGGCTACAATCTGTCGAGAAATAACATTCAGAAAGATGCTGCCCATCCCTCTTCTGCAAATGGAGGAATGTTTGTCACGCAAAATGCAATACAAAATTAGGACCAGCCACAAACCCTGTTATGCATACCAAATATTGTCTGCCCTGCAATCTCTGCGTCTATTAGTTTCTGACACTCCACAGAGTGCTGTCTGGATATTCAGAAAAGTCAGATTTAGCTCAGGGTTAAGTGCTGCTATTCTGCCAATCTGTCCAGAAAAGCCTGTCTGCTTTCTGCATTAACAGCAAGAGTGTGTATTACAGAGAGAGAGAGAGAGGAAGAGAGAGAGAGAGGTCTTTAGTAGCCAAATGAGACGCTGTAAATCCGGAGCCATGTCTCCCATTAGACACCTCTCTCTGTCTCACTCTCTCTCTCTCTTTCCATCCGGTCCTGACAGAAAAAGTCCATTAAAACAGAGCAGTCGACAGATTATATTACACCGTACAAACCAAAAGGACATTATTCCTGGATTACCAAATTGAACTAAGTTATTATGTGACCAAATGTTTAGATTTAGCGGGACATAAGATCACAAGAAGATGGAATATTGCTGTCTGGCCTTCCTGGACATGTTTTGATATTAAAGCAGTCGACTGTGCTTATGATCAAAGAGAGAGAGAGAGAGAGAGAGAGAGATCTGAAAAAGACAATCCACTTTGGGATCCATTCATTTTAGATCTATAGAGATAGAAATAAAATGTGCCCACTGCAGAATCGATAAAAGAACAGATGTATAGATACATTTAATAGATATACAACATATTGTAAAAAGACTGTGCTTTTATTGGTTCAGCTCTGAGGAAACTGTATGTTCAATGAGTAATATTTAATGTATAATATAATATGAACTTAATATTTATAATGTTATGAGTATATTCCAAATAATAAAATAATAACTGAAATTACAGAAAACAGTCCTGTTCACAATTTTGTCAACTACAAACAGTCAATAAAAATTTAGAAATGTGGATGCAATCATAACAGAATTTGCACTGGAAAGTGCTCCTATTATGCTCTTTCGAATATTCAAATATGCCTAAACGAGTCATCAGCAATTCCTTCCTGTTAAATACCTACGTAACAAATTTGCATAATGCCAGTCATTGGCTGCCCGTGAATGTCTACTTTGCCCCACCCTAAAACACTGTATTTGTAGCTGAGGCCTGGAAGAGTTTGGTTCATGTTTGTTGACATCGAGAAGACTCTGTTTTCAGCGCCGCGAATCCACTTCCAAAGGATGAGGACTCGTGCTCAAATTGATACTGTAAAACCGACACAATCGTTACTGTTCGTATCACTGTGTATCAATTGCTGAGGAAGATCCGAAGCTGAAATTCAGATATGATAATAGGCGTCCGGTTTCCGACACGTGCTGTAAGCGGCCGACCAATCACAACAGACTAAGCCGACTGACCAATCAGAGCAGAGTAGCTCACGGAAAGGAGGGGTTTAGAGAGACCGAATCCATGATCAAACCATTTCAGACATTTGAGAAAAGAGGTGATGCTGCAATGTATATTATGAAAAAAATGTAAGTGTCTTTTGATGTAAGCCTATTGTAGGAGACCGTCACAACAAACTTAAGAACCTTTAAAATAGGATAACAGGGCACTTTAAAAGTGTTTAAATAGAGAAAGGGAGAGTGATTATGTGCCAACAGGAATTGGGAGACAAGGAAATGTAAACACTTACCATGAGAGAAGTACTAAATGAAAAATAACAAAATGCCATTTTTATGATGCCTCTCATTTTTTTTAAGAAACATGTTGTGGATTCCACAAAGGGTATGTAAATGTATGAGAAGGACAATACATTTTGAAACCCTTACAAAAATGATTATGGGTAACTGTAGTTTTCACTTAAATACCATACTGTAGTTACTAAACTGCTGAAATTTGGGGCCAGATTTACTAAACAGGGCAAATTAGCATGAGAGTGCAATTCCAGAAAAGCGCAGATGGGAATGGAAATTAAAGAACACAGATGCAGCCGGATCATTTCCATTATGACCAACGCAATCTACTAAGAGCAGCGTAAAATAGCGTCTGGTTTAACATGCTTTTTTTTGATTGGTAAATAATGGTGCGAATACAAGTAAATTGACGAGCGCAAACCTTAGTAAACCACCTTAAAATCACCTTGTATGATTGATTTAAATACTCTCCTCACATAAATGTTGCCTCTGAAAGGGAAACTAATGCATATGCAAACAAAAGCATATGCAATAATGTCAGTCGCAAAAAAAAAAAACCTTGTCCATGCCTTTTCAGTGCTGATTTTCCATTGCTTATCTTAAGTAAATCCTGAAAGTAGTTTTTTTAACACCAAAAGAGGGTTTGCGATGGCGCAAGCTGTTAGTAAATCTGGCCCTTGGTCTCTTACTATATTCTGTCCTGCGACAGATGGGTTTGACTCAACTATGCTCAGATTCATAGAAAACAGAGAGCGAAAACTGCTATCAAATCAATGAAAAAAAAATGAAGCAAAAAGGTACAAAATATCTTCAAAAGAAGAATTTTCAGAATATTCTTTCTGTCTTGTAATTTATCACATCTGTAGTAACCGCAAGATATTTGCTGTACGTTTTCTGAGGGAAAAACAATTTTATTTTTATTTTTTGGCACTAGAATAAAATTACAAGTCTGATCACTAAAATCCACCTCTCCTCAATGATTTAAGACATCATTTATGCTCATAGCACAATTTTGACCTCTGGAGAGAGTAAATACTTGAACGATTGATTTGAACAAACCCCTTGCTAAAGTTAAAGCAATAGTAAAGCTTGGCCATGAGCGTACCTGAATAGCATGAAAAAGCTTATTTTTCTCTCTCTCTCTAATTATTTTCCTCCCTGCACTCTCAGCTAATTTCCAGTCTGTATTGTTGTGGTGCCGTATGACCGTAAATGCTGTCCTTCATTGTGCTAGCGAGATGGGTTCGCTGATTTTATAGTCAAATTTTGTACACAGAGGAGAGAGCAACAAAATCAATCCAGAATGCATTGTAAGCACACTCCACAGACATAGTAATGTGAAGAGATGCTGTTGAATGGAGAGAATTTAATGAAGAATGCAGCGCTGTGGTATTGTACACAAACGGTCTGCAACAACAATATTTAAAATGGGACATGGAAAAACACTCGAGTGCCTGTGATTGTGTCAGCTGTTTTGTTTGACTCATGACGTGATATACGAGAAACAAGTGTTTTAACCTTTAGATTCACACACACACACGCACACACACACAAACTTACAACTATCTATAGAGGGAAAAACACATTCATTGTCTTCCAAAAGAATAAGTGGATTGTGACTCACTCACACAAACCAAGAGAGAGAGTTCATTGTTTAGAGGTTGCTATTTTATCTCAAACTTAATGTAGTTGCTACACTGTAAAAATAAATCCCATTAAATGAATGTAAAAGGTCTGCAAAGTTTCACACGTTATTGTCTCACAAAAGAGAGTGATTCTGAACTGCCTGATACGAGTCGTCAGTAATTCCAGTCTCACTTCTGCACAAACCTATGTAGGTTTGTAATACATTTGCATAATGCCAGCCTATGGTCTTCATTGGCTGCCTATGAACAACCTCAGTTGTAGCTGAGACCTTAGGTTTGTGTTTTCATGTGGAGAAGATGCTGTTTTCAGAGCTGCGAGAGCAAATACACTTTGTATGCACTTCAAAAGGATGAGGACTCGCGTTCCAATTGATACGGTAAAACTGACGCCATCATTACTGTTTGTATCACTGTGTATCAAGTGCTGAGGAAGTTCAAGAGCTGAAATTCAGACATGGTTATGGGCGTTTCATTTCTGACATGTGCTTTTTTTCTACAGTAGTCAACATTTGAAGTGGATCAAAACCTTTCATCAAAGTTATACATGAATTACAACAATACCTGTTCTCGTCTTAGGACAACTTTGAAGAAATTTTTTGATCCACTTCAAATGTTGACTACTGTATATCATGACATGCGCACTGATCTGACCTAAACTTCAGACTCTAGACATCCAGATCACTGTTTTTCTAGCAGATCAAAAGAAAATGGAGCCCGTGTTGCTTTATGCTGAGAGCTTTTGTGGCCACAACAATGAAAACAGAGACGTTCACCTGAACGGAGCAGCGTCCAGCAGATGCTGTGCTTTAACATGGCCTTGAGTCCAATTATAACCTTTAGCAGGGCACCGTTCGGCACAGCTGTATCTGATGGAAATCACACAAGTACACTGGAATAAAAAGCATTTATTCAAATCCACATGCCCCAGAAGCTCTTGGTTAGATCTGTCAGAATTGCGCATTACACAAAACATGTCGCATTTCACTGCAAAATCAAAAGAAAAGCCAATTATATTTTGCATGACGAAAATAAAGAATGTTACTGGGGCCATTAACACTTATTTTAAAATATAAAAGCAAAAGATAATTTCTCATCTCTTTCTTTTGATTCAGGGATGAAATATGACCCAGGCATGTTCCTGACAGGTTTAGTGAGATTCACTCCTAAAGGTGGATGAATGTCTTCATGCCGCATACATCATTATTTAGAGTCGTACCACCAAGAACAAAGTCAGCACAAACACTGCAGCCACATTACTCTTTCTCACTCTCATCTGCAGACATGTACCTCTCCATCACGCTCTTGTGACATGTCAAATTCAGGGTTTTATCCATATTCATGAACAGTGAAGCCCCTGTAAAGTCTCAGAGCAAGCAGATGGGTTCGTTGACGAACTGGCCGTATCTGACCTCTGCAGAAGCATTCAACTGCACCAAGTCTGGCTAGACAGACAGAAGCGCACAGCCAATTCTCGGTAAGGCTTGGTGCAACTGGATGCTTACAGAGGTCAGATACGGCCGGTTCATCAACGAACGGGAGGTTGCCCTGTTTGGGGAACACAGGATTGGGCTGGTCAGCCCAGTTGAGGGATGTTGCACCCCAGGAGGCCTCCAGTAGTGCGTCGCACTGGATCCCGGCAACTTTAAGAGTTGAGTTTCTTGGGCAGAATAAGTCAATGGCTGCAATTCTCCGGGTTCTCCAAAGCCTCTTCTGCGTGTTTGAGGCCCAAGCAGACCACGCAGAACGGGTGAGGGTCTTTCGCGACGACCAATGCAACACACGCGGCCGGGTGAGATCATGCAAGAGCGTGGGTGGCAAAACACAGCAATCCTAGGCTGAATTAAAGACTGTCACGTCTGGCGGTGGCTGATCTGGCGATATGTCCTCCTGAAGACACGCAAAGTGAGCAGTGTAAAATCCAACCGAACTGTGTCAGCGCAGAGATCGCGAAAAGCGAATGTCAACTGGAGAACAGCAGAGCACGTTGGCGTTATATGCCCTCAGGTAAGGGTGTGGGCCTTGTGGCATTGGGTGTGAAAGAATGCTTCTGTCTGTCTAGCCAGACTTGGTGCAATTGAATGCTTCTGCAGAGGTCAAGTACGGATGCCCTTTCCATAGGTGGATCTCGAACACAAGATGATGAAAGTGTTAGAAATACAATAAAATCAACATGTAAATACCATCTCTACAGTTGTTAATGAGTTTGTTTGTGGTCAGTACGTTAAAGTTATTTATATTTAGTGCTAAAAAACACTTCACAAATATAAACAGTAATAATGAGATCATGCACATGGCATGCAAAAACAAATAAAACACTTCTACACAATGTGACTGACCATAAAAACATCTTATTACAGAACATCTACAAAGATAATGGCTTCTATAGACATCTGGTGAAATCATAAATTAAAGTAAATATTTCATATTGCCATCAGCAGCATTATACAATCCAGCATCCATATCTTGTTTTGGTTTTCACTGTGCTGTGCTATTATATATCCTGATCAAACAAGATGATGTTAAAGGTTTATGTTCCTTTTAGAAAGCACTTCCCCAAAAGCAAACTGAGTGCTGTCGATTGCCTGTATTTAAGAGATCAGATATTTGTAGAAACATTTTATTCATGAGATATGAGATATGCCATTATTAATTCATTCACTTGTCCAGCTGCTTTGCGCTGGAGTCTCAGTTATCATTAAAAGAGAGACAGGAAGGCAAAGGCTCGTCCGTTTTATGTAATGTCACTGTTTTATTTGCAGATATGTGCAATATATCAAGAAGAGCTAATGCTATCAAACTGATGCTCAAGCACAAATCTGCACAGCGGAACTCAAAGCAAAGCATGTCTCAGATGAGCTGTTCAATTGTGTTAGGCTGGTGATGTCATAATGGCAGTGAATCATAATTAATCATCTGTTTATGATGTCATAATGCAGCTGATCTGTAATGAGAGCTCGAGTCTTGTCTGTGTGTGTGGGGAAAACAGGCCGCTTTTAAAGTCTTCCTTCTGTCCTCCAGGGAAAATTGTGGTCAGTTAGAGGGGAAGTTGTTGATGATCGCTCAGACTCTGAGGGAAATGGATGTTTAAAAAAAGAAAAAGAAATCCACTGTCTGTCCCGCAGCATGTAAAATGACTCTCAATTCAGACAACAATTCATGGGACGCCATCCAGACGCTCAAAATGTTTTAGTATTAAAAAAGAAATCTATCCAAAGCACAATATGTTCAGACAATTTATCCGCTGGGGGAGTTTAAACAGAGCACAAAATGCTCGGAAATGTACTTTAAAACCACTCCAAATAGGGACTGAAAGAAACTAAACAAATTATCTTTTTTTCTGATGACGCATTAATGATAAAAAGCTTATCCTCTGAATAAGCATCATGTAAATCTGTTTAATCTAAAGAGCTCAGCCTAGTTTTGACCAGAAACTTTAGAACAACTTTGGCATAATTAAATTCACATTTATTTGTATAACGCTTTTCACAATACATATCGTTTCAAAGCAGCATTACAGAAAATGCATGTCTACATTACAATTTAGAGTGATCTGTTATCGGAGGTGACTGTGTCCAAGTTAATGTACATTTACAAATCACAAAATGGAAAATTTCAAAATGGTAACAGTCTGATAGTTACGATCTAAACCCTAGCAGTTCTATGATCTAATTCTAGCAGGGAAGCAGTGGCAGTATGTAATGTTATTATTTATTGACTTATTTCAAATGTAACATCTAGCTTATACTTGAAACGTAGCAGTGTACTATAAATATTGTTGGCTCTACTGACAGATTGCTTGCCTTGTTTTGGATAAATGAATAAATATCAATAAAAAAACAATCTCAATCAGATTGCAGTAGTAGCTTTACTATAGTTAAATATTGTTTTAGTTATGTTTTGAATACATTTATGAGGAGGCTTTGTATCCTTGCCTCTGACAGCCTGCCACTGCTGGGATCCAATCACTCCCTTTGTAAAAGCTGGTCAGTGTTCATCTGTGTGTATTTAGTGGAATGGTTTGGCATAAAAACAATGTCTGAAAGCAGAATAGCAGTGCTGTCAGCAGTCCGGGTCAAAGACATTCATACACACTTTCACACACTAGGGGTCTGTGTTCAATTGAAGAGTGGACAGATTCGATGCAAAGTAAATATTCAGCACAGTTTGTGTCCTAAAATGCACATTTCAAGCTTTTAACAACAAACACTTTTTGTCTTATTGTGGAAAGTTGACAGATGGTTTGTGTGTTAGATTCTCTTAAAACTGGTTGTTTCTCACCTAGCAAAAGAACAGTTTTTTTTTAGCTGGACTACTTTTATATGCAGATAAATGTTTTATTACTAACAGCAGTCTTTATTCTGAAAAAAAAAAGAAAAAGATCCCCATTCATTTCCTCCATTATGAAGAACCAAAACCAATTAGACATTAAAAAATGAAGATCAGGAAAAAACACAGATGCAACACTCTTTTATGAGGGAATGAACAATCCCATGAAGCATTGCAAACAGCACAATCAAAAAATAAATGAATAAATAAAACAATATAAAACCTTTGATTTATAGTAATTATTTAAAAATATAAATGAAATGTAATTTATTCCTGTGATGACAAAGCTGAATTTTCAGCATCGTTACTCCAGTCTTCAGTGTCGGCCTTCAGAAATCATTCTAATATGATGATTTTCTGCTAAAAAAAATCCCTTTCCCTGTCCCTTTTGATCAGTTGAATGCACCCTTGCTTAATAAAAGTGTTCATTTTAATCCCAAATTTTTCAACAGCACTGTATGAATATGTCTTGTCCCATAGACTTCATTGTGCTTTACTGTAAACAAACTTTTTCTTGTATTTACAATCTGAGTGACGAGTGAAAGTATTTCCTTTAGTAATTGCCACAGATACTTTTAACATAGCTTAATCTGTATTGAATCCACAAAATTCAGATAAGCAGATAAGCTATCAATAAGTTGTTTTGAACATGAACATTTGTATTAAACGTACATTTCAATAGCATATAAACGTAACACGTGACATGTTGCCGTACCATTCCGAGAATTTCTCCAACAGCCATCATGCATCATGCATCATTTTGTAGCAAATTTAACAATATCCCCCCTTTTGTGAGCATGAAATTAAATCTGCAAAGTGTTTACAGGAAGCTGTAAAGAGTAATTCAGCTCCTGGGTGTGAATAACAGCATGCGCCCCATTCTGAAACACTTCTCAGCAGTGATGCATGTACTCTATGGCTTTAAGTCGTCATGATTTAAATTCAATGCTCTTTCAGTGTGGGTATGTAGTATATACACACTTACAGTGAATATGTCATTGTGAGGTCGCATGCATGGAACGAGCATCCTGGGAAACCGTTTTTCCCGTTGTGCTTGCTTTTAGGAACCATGATCCATATGTGATCTCATTAGCATTCATATATATTTTACATAAAATACATTTATAGTTTAAGTGCAGTGCATCACCAAACAGAAGCGCATAGTGCTTACAACACCAAGGTCATGGGTTTGATTCCCAGGGAACGCATACAACTGATGAAATGGATCCATTGAATGCCAAATGCATGTACAGATATGTACAGTATGAATGTGTGGATAAATGTGTGGTAATATATTTACACGTATACAAAATGTTAAAATGTTTAGGTTAGCAATACTGAATTACAGTGCCCTATTATGCTATTTTAAAGTTTCCTAATTTTGTTTTGAAAGTCTCCTACAATATACTTGCATCAAAAGACAAAAAACACTTAATTTTTTCATATTATACATTGCACATCACCTCATTTCTCAAAAAAGTTTGAAAACGGTTAGTTCGAGGATTTGGTCTCGCTAAACCCCTCCTTTCTGTGACCCTACTGCTCTGATTGGTCAGACGGCCCAGTCTGTTGTGATTGGTCCACCGTTTACAGCGCGCCCATTACCATTTCTGAATTTCAGCCTCGGATCTTCCTCAGCACTTGATACACAGTGATACGAACAGTAACATTGGCATCCGTTGTGTCGTATCAATTCAAGTGGATTTGCAGCACTGAAAACAGCGTCTTCTCGACATGCCAACAAACACGAACCAAACTCTTCCAGTCTCAGCTACAAATATAGTTTTTGAGGGCGGGTCAAAGTAGACATTGTTCGCGGGCAGCAATGAAGACACTAGGCTGGCATTATGCACATATGTTACATTAAGTATGTAACAGGATGGAATTGCTGACAACTCATTTCGGCAGTTCGGAATCAATTCTTTCATTTGGAACCAATAACTTTATTAATCGTGCATGATGATCTTTAAAACTTTTTTTTTACATTTTTACTTTCAGTTTTACATTCACAAACAGCTATATTACACACTGCATGAAAGGTAATATTCGAAAAAGCATAACGGGGCACAATTTACTGATTTTATTTATAATAAATTTATAAATATTTATTTTCTCTGTTCTGTTTGAGTAGTAGCTGATATTGTATGTACCAGTGTCTATGTGTATAAATGTAAATAAAAATACATACATAAAAGGTGCTACAATCACACCTTACATACAATTAACGCCAAAGAACACACTGTGAGAAGCATTAAGCAGTTAAGCAGCAAAAGCAAAGACATTTAGAGAACAGATATGATGTGATATTTCAGTTAAAAAACCTGCTAATTTACAAACCAACCACAACTAGTATAACCAGGCCCTAAATGCAGTTAATAGCAAAGCAATATCTGAACCTGTGCTGTGCAAATTAGACACAGACGACATTAGAGCCATGACCTACTTTGCATAAAACTCTCATAAACGCATGCAAAACACATTGGGCATAAGTTATTCTTAGGGATTTTCCCCTATGAGAAAGCACAATGTGTGGGCCGAACAAACCTGGATCTGAACCTGCGACTGATGAATTGTAAACCTTCCATTACACTACACTGAAAAAAAATGATTCATTGAATTTAATAAAAAAAATGTATCGTAAGTGGTTGCACACAATTGATTTTAGCTACATTTAAACAAATGCATTAAGTTGAACTTAATCAATTTTAGCCTAGTTCAGCTTAATGCATTTGTTTAAATGTAGCTAAAATCAATTGCGTGCAACCACTTACGATAAAAAAATTGATTACATTTTATTTTTTTTTTCAGTGTACCAGAGTTCCCAACCTTATACTCACCGCAAGGACAGGGCTTTGGAACAACTAGTGGTTAAACGTTTTCAAGACAACTTTGAAATGAGTGTTGAAGTAAGAGATTCTGTAATTTTGTGAAACTCAACCGGCATAGATAATGTTATAGATCACTGTCAGCAAATACAAAGACTCCAAAAACAGCTTGTTTTGATGAACTGCTGTTCTTCCTGTTTTGTCGCCAGAAAGTGGGTTGTGACGGTAAAGAAAATCTCTCTCATGCACACAGACATACAGCCACTTTTTTACGGCTGCATTTATATATGTATTTCTCTCCAAATGTTCCTCACTATGCACCAAAAAAAAAAAAAAAAAAAGCACATTGGTTTTATTTATGGGAGTAATAACTGAACACAATGTTTGGAGCATTTGTAACAGGATTTCATTCAAAATGGATGAATTACAGAGGCAATATAGGCACACACAAGTAGGATGGCAGGGAAGAAAGATAAATGACTTTTTCCCAGTCTTCTTTGCCACATATAGTTAAAAACACTATTGAATGGCCTGACAAACATGGTTTTCTTTCCTGTATTAATGCATTTCCTATTAAAATAGGAAGTTGAGGCAAAATTAAATGCCTTTGTTTTTTGAAATAGCCAATAGTCTTTAGTTTATGTTACAGCAGTGAAGCAAGATTGGCTTTTGTTATTGCTATTCAGATGCAGCAACAAGCAAGTGGTTAAGGTTTGGCTGCTGAGAATCAAAAGGCATCTTTCTCGACTGACAAACAGAATTAGCCATATATTCTGCAAGCAACATACAGTATTTATTGCTAATATTTCATATTATATTATATTTCATAATACACACATACACACACACACACACTCAGAAGCCACTTTATTAGGTACACCTTGCTAGTACGATCTTGGACCCCTTTTTGCCTTCAGAACTGCCTTAATTCGTCATGGCAGAGATTCAACAAGATTCTGGAAATATTCCTGAGATGTTGGTCCACATTAACATGATAGCATCACGCAGTTGCTGCAGATTTGTTGGCTGCACATCCATGATGTCAATCTTCTGTCCACCACATCCCAAAGCTGCTCTATTGGATTGAGATCTGGTGACTGTGGAGGCATTTGAGTTTAGTGAACTCATTGTCATGTTCAAGAAACTAGTTTGAGATGATTTGAGCTTTGTGACATGGGGGTGTTATCCTGCTGGAAGTAGCTATAAAGATGGGCACACTGTGGTCATAAAGAGATGGACATGGTCAGCAACAATACTCTGGTAGGCTGAAGTGTTAAAATGAGGCTCAATTGGTACTAAGGGGCCCAAAGTGTGCCAAGAAAATCCCCACACCATTACACCACCAGCACCAGCCTGAACCATTGATACAAGGCAGAATGGATCCATATTTTCATGTTGTTTACGTCAAATTCTGACCCGACCATCTGAATGTTGCAGCAAAAATTGAGACTCCTCAGACCAGGCAAAGTTTTTTTCAATCTTCTATTGTCCAATTTTGGTGAGCCTGTGTGAATTGTAGTTTCCTGTTCTTAGCTGACAGGATTGGCACCGGTGTGTCTTCTGCTGCTGAAGCTCATCTGATTTAAGGTTTGACATGTGCACTCAGAGATGCTCGAACCAGTCTGGCCATGCGTTTTGACCATGTCTGTATTGTAGTCCAAACCATATTCCTATCTCAAAAACGTACCCTACCAAAAAAAGAATCTGAGGGAATTCGGTCAATTTGATTTCATGTTATCTTTAAATCAATAAGAATAACAGAATCTGAGAGCAAAGGCAGTTGAAGTCTTTGTTCACCTTTCTATATCCATCCCTGCCAGTGGAGGGTCAAAAGGTCATGCTCTACAAGGTCAGCAAGATCTCGAGAATCGTCCTCGGTTTAGTCTCAGGCTCTGACGGATGCCTCTGGACCTGTGGGTGGAAAGACAGATTCCTCTGCAAGCTGGTTATCTCTTTATCTCACGACATGGTGGATCTGTCTGATACAGTCGTTCAAGTTCATCAGCATGTGTCTGTCAGCGAGGGAAACAACTTCTGGGATGGAGGCCCATCGCCCCGTAACAGAAGCAGAGTGCTTGTGAGAGTCCAATCAAATCAATGTCACCTTGGATGATCACTGGATATGATCTGCCGGGATCAGGCTTCAGGGGAAACTAAAGAAGAGGGAATAAATAAGACGAAGGAAGTTAGAGAGCGACAGAGAGATCAGGCTTCAAAGAACGCAGGGAATCATGTTGGATTGGATAGAGCGAGCTGGAGACGAGCGCCGTTATCGTATCTCTCCTTTGAGAGGATGTCACCCCTGTTTTTCTTTCCTGCATGTCAGGATATTGATCACTCTGCGTCGGAGATGTAGACAAAATACTCTTTATCCGCTCAGAAAACCGCTCAAGGTGAAACCGAGTAACAGAGGACATTCATCTCGAAGAAAATCCATCAACATTTTTTTCCACAATCCTAAATTACCACGTAGATGTATTTTAATTTCATTCAGGCATTAAGAAAATGACTCTGGGAGCTGGTTTGATTCCTGAAGGGTCTCTAATGACATGATAGCATCTGTCAGAGTTGGGAGAGAGAGAGTCCCTGCGTACAGGAAAGCCCTGATGTAGATACGGATAATGAAATCTCTGTTATTAGCTCTGTTCAGCGTAATACCCCTAATGTGTAATTATGTGAAACAGATGTGTAGGTCTCTGCTTTGTTTACTTTGTTTAGGAAGCCTATCGGAAGAGCCTATTATTGCATTCGAGGTCACAGGAAAGTGATCCGTCATTGGGAATTAAGAGTAATGCGAACATGAGAGAGAAGTTTGAACGTGCGCTGGAAGGTCTGAGCTGAAATGGTGGTCTCATTTTCCCACTCTTAGGCCCTAACGGCACACTTGATGTGGATTCGAGAGTCCATAAGACTCCCTTTGCTCGTTTAGATTCAGAATGGTGCTCAATAAGCTCATTCTGCTTGAGGCTTTGGACTACAACACAATGGTTTATAGCAGAAGAGACAGCAGATTACAACCAGATAATTGTAATCACAAAAATATATCGGACGAGAGGAGCACCTGAAAGGGACCTATCATTCTGAAAAGCATTATGGCAGTAATATAAACATAATAATGACGTTCAAACAAGCAAGCTGAATTGTATGTGGATGTAGTCTTATTCTCATACTGTTTGTTCTCACATCATGAGTCGGTTCTGTTAAACATACAGCGCTACCCTAAGTCAGAGTCGCAAATTAATTACTCTGAGTGATTCAATAACTAGTAGCTATAGTACTGTTCGGGAACAGATTATTTTAATGAGTTGGTTATTTTTAGTAAATCAAAGACATACAGACATACAGTAGCTACGTTTACATGGACACAATCGGAATGAAATCAATCCGATTGATGAATCCGAACAAGGTGTTTACATGAATGATAAATAAAGTAATCGGGTTGATGTGCGCGTTTATATGTCACAAGTTTCAAATCGGATCTGATGTTTTGACATGCGCACACTGCACGAATATACAGAGTTTCCCACTTTTCGCGCATAAATATTCTCCTCTATTGGTTCTTTATTTGTTTTAAACAGCAGACATAATATTAATTCGTCTCTGGTCATAATTTAGAGCATATTAACTGTTTTGCCGTGCTGCTTATTGATCACGCAGTAAAAATGCCCCTCCCCGCGGCCAAAACCAGACGTCTGTGGATGAGAATCCAAAACAAGGACTGGTGGGACGTTGTCCTGCTTCACTTCACAGACACGCGAGTGAAATGAGAATTTTAGAATGACGGGAAACTTATTAATATGACACTTTATTCAACAGGAAGAACAGCTCGTTCCGCACGTCATACGTCATTACGCGTTTAACGTCATCGCACATGCGCAGTCCTTTCAGTTTCGGTTTTCAATCCGATCAAGTGTTTACATGTTCTCTCGATCGGATTACAAAAGGGATAAACCACCCCTTTCAATCCGATCGAAATTTCATTCGGATCGAGCTCAATCGGATCGATTAAGGTGTTTACATGAAGGTTTTTTAGTCGTCAATCCGATTATAAGTGTCCATGTAAACGCAGCTAGTGATTCCAGTACAAAATGATTTTAAGGAGTTGCTCCAGATACAGCCCAACTGGTATTGTCTGATTCCCTACTAATATCTTTAATGAGTCAATTCTATTTAGTGAATCACAAACAAGTATAGTTTGATTCCAGAACAAATTATTTTAATGAGTCAATTACTCTTAAATTGTAATGTAGACACATGCATTTTCTGTAAAGCTGCTTTGAAACGATATGAATTGTGAAAAGCGCTAGATTATTTTACATGAAACAAAACCATACATCGCGTATAGCCGGTTCCCTATCATAAGATTCAAATGAGTTGCTTTGTTTTAAATAAATCAAAAACAAACAGCTCAATTAGTATAGTCCGATTCCGGAACAAATTATTTTAGTCGGTTATTTTTAGTGAATCAAAAACAGTGCAACCAGTGTTGTCCAATTCCCAAATGAAAGCTTCTAATAGCCTTTACTTTTTAGTGAATCAAAAGCTTATTCAGTTGCACAACTAGTATAGTCCCCCTATCTGTGAGACTTAAATCACTCACTGACTGGTTGTTAAAATGACAATATGTAGTTAAGGATACACATTATGGATTTTGTCAATGATGGAAACATTTATGAAATCATTTTTTTGTTTAATACTATTATTTGAATACATAGGCCAAAAGTCTGTGGCATTACGTCACCAAAAACATGGACCCAGTAGAGGACATCAAGGACTGAATGTGGCATTTGGGATAGGCCTATCTCTCTCTTTCTCTCTCTCCTTATCTTGCCATTCCTCATCACCTCCTTCTCCAGGTAGGCCTATATTTCACCGTGTACTTATCTGGGATGACTGATGCCTGCTGAAATGAAAAACCTGTGATTACAAAGACTTAGATTGATTTAATTAGATACTTGTCCGACCTAACCTGCGAACAGACGCGGCACGGCTGGCTGACAACTCTACGAACATGTCCATATTCCCCTGACACCTGTCACCTCACTTAAAGAAATAATACATCTCGCACTCTTTTCTAAAAATACCTCCGGGAGAAAAATGTGTGAGGCTGAGAAATCTATAATTAATGTGGTCATATTTAGCAGCCGATGGAAATATGATGTGCTCTCCGCTCTTGTTCTCTCTTGCTCGTCTTCCCCCTTGTTTTATTTCTTGCTTTCTCGACTTCTCTTACAGGCGGGTTTATGGTCAGGAACCTGATAATCCCAGTGTGAAGGAGGATAGGCGTGAATATAATCGAAGCATCTGAGATTTGTCTACAATTCCATCATGTGTTTGACAGCTGACTGGTATAATTAGCAGCCGAAGGGTTTTCCAGCCAGAAGGGGGGAAGCACATGTGCTGAGGGAAGAGAAAGAGAGAGACAACACAAGTGTAGAGGACTACTGCTAATAAAAACAGCTTATATACAGTCTCTAGATTCTTTATAGACCAGAACATCATAAATAGTACAAAATGGTGACCAGTGAGATAAAGATCAGTCTTGCCAATTAGTCTGCAGCTTATTCTGACAAGGAATCGCACACTCAGACAGGAAGAAGCCACCTGACCTACATGAAAATGGATCATCCACAGTTTGCTTTTACTCTCAGCATGCAACAAAGTGAAAGCTCTGTCAAATTAATGGTGCAGGTGGTTCTGTGAACATTTTTAAAGATGAAGAAAGTGCGAGTTTACAGTTCAAAACAACACCATGATGAAAGGTTATTCTGAACGCTTACTTATTCTAAGTTTACTTAGAAGTTTCTATGCTATTACTTAAGTGTTCTGAATGGTTGCTAATGCATTGCATGTGGTTTACAGTATATGGGGTTTTCAAGTGAAAGGGAGGACTATGACACCCGCAATCGAAACCAGTAGCATTCTCATTCATTTGGCATCTAAATCTGTCTTTTTTTCTCAGTAGAACAGTATTTTATTTTATTTTTTCCAGTAAAAAATATATATTTTTAATAATATTTATTTTTCCTCAACAAATGACCCTTTAGTGAATCAAAACCATACAGTGCAACTAGTATAGTCCGATTCCTACACAAATGTTTCATACGAGTCGATTCATCGCAACTAGTATAGTCTGATTCTGGTCTGAATGATTTTATTGTTCACTTAATATTCAACAATATTATTGATCTGACTGTACTGACACTGTTGTAAAACTGAAATGAGGTGGTCGATGACAATTTTTTGCAGAACTGCTTTATAGATGAAATTAACTAATTTAATAATTGATCTTTACAATGGAACTGAATCAACGCTGAACTGGCTTCAGCTAAACAACAGCCAAAATGCATTATTTTCATTTTCATTATTGAAAATCTGTATTGTATAAAGCGCCGTATAAATCTTGACTTGACTTTATGGAGTTGGCTCATTTTAGTGAATAAAAACAATACAGAACAACTAGTATAGTCCGATTCCTGTAAGAAAGTAGTCTCTAATGACTCGATTCAGTGCAACTAGTATAGTCGATTCTAGTCTGAATGATTTTAATGAGTAAACTCCTTTTAGTGAATCAAAACAATACAGTGCAACTAGTACAATCCAATTTCGGAACAAATTATTTTAATAAGTTGCTAATTTATAGTGAATCAAAAACATACAGTGCAACTAGTATAGTCCCATTCCTGAAAGAAAGTATTCTCTATTGAGTCAATTGTGTTTAGTGAATCAAAACCATACAGTGCAACTAGTATAGTACAATATTAGAACAAATTATTTTAATGGGTCAGTTATTTATACACTGTAAAAAATTTCTAACCCTCCCAAATCAAAAATTTCAAGTGACCGATAACATCTAAATTTTTCAATTGGCCCAAGTGAAATTCTTGTTGCAATAGTCTGTTAACATTGGCTCAATGAGAAATAATACGTCAGACTAATTGAAAAATTTAGATGTTATCGGTCACTTGAAATTTTTGACTTGGGGATGTAATTTTTTTTTTACAGTGTAGTGAATCAAAAGCATGCAGTGCAACTAGTAAAGTCGATTCCTAAATGAATGTCTCTAATGAATTAATTCTGTTTAGTGAATCAAAAACATAGTCCGATTCCTGAACAAATGTCTCCAATGAGTCGATTCAGCACAACTAATCTGATTCTGGTCTGAAAGATATAATGACATGGCTCTTTTTAGGGAATCCAAACCATACAGTGTACGGTAACTAGTACAGTACAATTTCGGAACAAATTATTTTCATGAGTTATTTATTTATAGTGAATCAAAAACTGTGAAACTATTACAGTCAGATTCAACGAACGAATGTCTCCGAGTCGATTCTGTAGTGAATCAAAAACAGACAGCGCTACTAGTCCGATTCCCTGACCTAACGTATGACTCTAACAAGTCACTTCTACTCAGAAACATGCAGTAAAATATACAGTAATCTTTTTCTTGTTTCAAACAACCTATATTTAAAAGACTTATGTTAATATTTGATGCCACATTGTTTCTTAAGTAATCTTGACAACAACACAAACATTTTTGCAGTGTAAAACCTTGTACACAATGACGTCTGGAATGCGCATAAAACAAGCCAATCAGATTAAAGCTTTTAAATTTTGAGATGGTGCTTATTTCTGTGTGCAATATTCAACAGGCAGTCCGTCAATGTGTTGTCTCAGGCTGACACTAGGTGAAGATGTTATCACAGCCTAATTTACAACTTAATGAGCAATAAACAAACCCAGTAATAGTGAAGTTTACAGTTCTCATACGCAGGCAGTGTTGAAGCTAATGGTGATTTTCCATTAGACAGCTGAGGTTATGATGGGGAGAGATTATAGTTGTGGGTCTGTGCTTCCAAACCTCATTAATGCAGTTCATAGGTTCTGCAGCAAATCTACCATGTGTGGTCATTAAAAGTCTTGACTTTACCTCCTCCGATTTTCTCTCGTTATCTTAATCTGCAACCTTTTCACCTGTAGGCTATATACATTTATATAGAAATATATATGCTGTAAATTGTGATATAAACAGTGAATTTCATTGCTTTAATGGGATATCATCTGATATGCTGTTTTAAAGGAGGGCTCAGAGGGCAAACACATGCGTTCACACACATCCTGGGGCATTTTCCCATGCATCTGTGTCTAATGTGCACGTGTGGTGTTAAATTCAGAGGTGCTCGTTTCATTAGTCCATTACTCACACAAGCCTCAGACTCTATTACATGCATGGGTCGTATAAATACGCACACACACAAACAACTACTCCTCGGGCTGTGACTATTTATTCCACGCATGTATAGACTGGTTGACATGTCGTCTTATGGGCAGTAATGAGTGTAAATGGTGTGTATTCTGATTGACTCTGGCAGGGGAGTGGATATTCCTGGAGAAGTTTAACAGGCACGGGCTGATGTGACCTGGCAGTGGGGAAGCATTACTACTGGAGGTGAAATCTCTATTTGGCAGATCCCTCCTGCGGCACATGGCAATTAATAACTGACCTTTAATGTTTCAGCATGTCTCAGCTGTTTGTCTTGACACGGATGCAAGTTAACAACTGACAAATCAACAATATGTCATATAGTGTGCGTCATAGTTGCATGTAATATTTGTGTGAGAAAGGTGTAGATGTGATCACAACCGGTCATGATAAAGAAACAAAACAATTTGAACCAATTAGTTCAAATTCAAGTTGTATTAAAAGGTATCATTTATATACTATTTCTGTTTCATTCTATTCTACTTGCAATGTCAATCATGGTTTAAAAAAAAGCATGTTTTTTCCATGACCACATACATACATATACATACACACACATGGGCGTCGGAACCATTGTATATGGGTGGGACAAGACCCACCCACTTTTTAAGACCAATGATATTGGACCCACTTACTTTTACCATCTCTGATTCAGCGCATTTGTCTTTTCATAGCGCTGTCAGTCAAATACAATTATTAGGGAATTCCCTAATAAATTAAACTCCGCTGAATCGCTACATTATATTTCTCAACGAGCCGCAACTGACGAAAGTAACCGCCCGTTGTACCTTTCCAGTCAAATATTGCGTTGCAAACATCAATAACAGCTTTAAATTGTCATTGCTGGCAGATGACCATGGTATTAGCGGGATAATCCACGGATAGCTGTGCATTTAATGCACGACTTGGAGGCAAAGAACCGCCCGACGTGAAGTGGAGTGTAGTTTACTTGTTTTAATTAAAAGGCACCAGAATAGCCTACATGAAATGGTATTTACTCCAGTAACATTTTTCTGGGGGAGGACCCACCCACTTTTTTTTTTCTTCCGACGCCCATGTACACACACACACACACACACATACACGCATATATATATATATATATATATACACACACATACACATATACATACACACATACATAGAGTTCAGAAGCAAAAGCCTCTAAGTGCCATCTGAAATTTTCTTCTAGAATGATCATTTTTATCAAGCTTGTATATTTAAGTTCAGTAATTTAACTTAAATGACAATTAATAGGTAATTTTCATTGCCATTTAAGTTAAATTACTTTCATTAAGTGAATTACAGATGCTTTTGCATCTGAACTCTTCATACACACAGTGTACTGTATAAACATACACTACTGCTTAAAAATGTGGGGTCTAATTTTTATTTATTTCTTTCTTTTATAAATTAATACTTTTATTCAGCAGGGACACATTAAATTGATCAAAAGTGACATTAAAACTAAATAAATAAATATTTCTATTTCAAATAAATGCTGTTCTTTTGAACGTTCTATTCATTAAAGAAATCTGAAAATATGTATCATGGTTTCCACAAAAATAATAAGTTAATGAAAAAATAATGTTTTCAATAATAAGAAATGTTTCCTGAGCACCAAATCCTCATATTAGAATGATTTCTGAAGGATCATGTGACACTGAAGACTGGAGTAATGATGCTGAAAATTCAGTTTTGCAACATAGGAATAAACTACATTTTTAATATTTTAAATTGAAATAATATTTCAGAATATTTGTTTTTACTGTATTTTGATCAAATAAATGCAGCCTTGAGATTTCTTTCAAAACCATTACATCTTACCAACCACAAACTATTAAATTACCAAAATGCAGAAACATGAAATCAGAAACATGGAAACATGACATCAAGTGACAGAAGTAGAAAGCAAACCCTCATGATTTAAAGGTTCCTTCTGTGATACTTCACGCTGATATTTTGAGCAGCTGTACCTTGAGCCATGTGTGGTTTCCCGCAGATGTATTAAGAAAAGAAATGCTCTTCTATAATGCATTGAGAGTACTGACTTCTCCTTGGTGCGCTATTTCCTTTTCCTGGCAGGTAAGAGAGATCCTCCCCCCTCCGGTCTCTAATGCACCTGTCAATCAGAGAACAAATTCAATTTAGGCTTGTTTGTGTGGACATAAAGAGGGCATAGCCAAGTCAAAAAGAAAAAGAAAAAAAGGTATCAAGCGCTATCACTTGGATAATAATGCATTTTAAAGAGCTTATTGTCAGTGAGAGGTTAGAGTGATCGGTCAGAGAGATTAGACGCTTTACACAGCACTCGTCCCCCAAGGCTCTTCACATGCTTACACATTTATAAAGTCATGTTTTTTATTGGGGGATTGGGAGAGTTTCTTTAATCATTTATCACTGAAAGAAACCGAATATAGAAGACGACAAAATCTTAATACTAATATAAAAGGACAATGTAACATGAGAATTCCCAAATTTCAGAAAGAAAGGGAAAAAAAACAAACAGTTGAAGCAAATGAAGAAAAAGTAATAATCCCTGGCTTTACAACAGCAGCAATAATTTCTTCCTTTAAATGGGGTATATGTAAGAATTTTCATGCATTACTCACTTTTTTATTGACAACGTGTGAACAACTAGTAACAAAACTTAAAAACCAAAATCTTCCCCCACTTCCTACCTAGGTTGTCTATGAAAGCCTGTAGACTTAGACTTAAAAAATCCAAAGGATCTGAAGTTTACGCACACGATCCGGAGAACCTCTCTACGTTCTATGACACATAAAATGAAAGCTTATATAATGTTCAGGATAATGCCAAAAGTACCGTCACGTCAATGTGTCATGCAAAGACAATTGATTAATTCAAACTATAGTCTCATATAGCCCAATCTATATAGTCTGACTCTATAGTCTTAAATATACTGTTTAAATTAAACTATCATAACAGTGTAATTTTAATCACCACATCTGTCATCTGTCAACGTGATGCTAGTGATTGCAGAGCTGGTGCAAACATATCCACATCACTATTATCAGATGCTTTTATAACTGCTGTTTTCTCATCGCAGTTATTTTTGTTGCATGTTTATATTTATATTGAGAGGAACTATCTAATCTAAATCTAAACGTCGCTCTCAGCAGCGTGGACGGCGTCTGGATGTTCATAAACGGTATATTCCTACAAAGGCATTTCCAATTTATTTTTACTTCAGAACAAAGAACGAAAAATAACATCGCCTTGAGTATGATATATCGGGGCCTTGAACCACCATCAGTCTCCTGTACGGTAAGTGTGCACAAGTGAGAATGAGCAATAAGTTGCTGGCTGCAGTTCACTTAACGAGTGTCACTATAACAAGAGTTTCTGAATTCTACACAAAGCCCCAATCAATCAATCAATCAATCAATCAATCAATCAATCATTCATTCATTCATTCATCCATCCAAAAACGAGCACTGTCAAATCGATTAATTGTGATTAATCGATTTGACAGCAGTAATAAAAACATTTGGATAATTGCAGAAAATAAGCTCTGTGACCAACAAAAGTTTGATTCACTAATGAACACAACTTTTATGAATTCTGAAGCCTAAATACAATCACCAGAAGAGCAAAATGTAGGCTATAAATGAACTACACCACGGTCACAAGTCAGACTTCAGACTTCTTATTTAAAAAACATTTTCCTTAAAAGTTTGAGTTAGAATAGCTTGGAAAAGCGCGATTATAAACGAGTAGATGAGTTTACCATTTTGGCGTGATGACGTTTAATTCCCCCGATAACCTCTGTAGTCCATTTTATGTCATAGAATAAAACATGGAAATATCTTGAGCTTGTGTTAACCATAGACCAACTCGTTAACAACTCGTTTCCGGAAAATTTTGACCTACAAAAATGTGTGATCCCCCCCAGAACTCTAGATATATAAATAAATAAATAAATGAACAAATGTAATAATTATTTCATTCTAATTCTAGTGTGCACACATACAGTATAGAGGTTCAGTTTCCACAGGTTCAGATCTTACCAGGTGATCCATGAACCATGGTGCCCTTTAGGCTAGACACTAAACTGCATGTTCCCGCCTGTAATATGTTCCCAGAGAGGAACCAGAGCCATTAACACACATTTACTGTAGGTGCAAAGGCTAACATCTCAATTTACATTCCGCTCAGATGGGGCTTGAGTTTAAAAATCACCTTTAATTAAGATCATCACAAAACAACGTCTTCACCGTTGTCTCCACGCTTGACACATTCCCTTTAAAAACTGTATGTTTGCCACAACCTTGTGACAGGAAAGGAAGAAGGACACAAGAAAGCTTTCAGGGACCCAGAGACCCTGACAACAGAGGACAGCCACTATCCAAATGCAGAGAGACAAGTGCAAAAATCCCATTCAGACTCATTAGGCTGTGACATGTCATGGTGCTAAGACTGTTAACGCTACTCGCCTGGCATATGAATTTTTCAGCTCATGGCTGTTTTATTCATGGCGACGTGTGGCAGAGACATGTTACTCTCAGACACCTGTGATTGAGGTAAGCCAGGGGTCATCACCCAGAAAACACACCGTTCTGCATTCTGCACATGCATGATGCGTTTCAGTTTTCAATAAATAGATAAATCTTTAATTAAATAAAATGGGTGATGCTGGATTCCCTTTGTCTGTTTTTGTCAGTGGGAATGTCGCTTGAAGTGCTGACTGTAGATTTGCGAGATTTAAAAAGGCATTTGGTTTTTGAAGAAACCACTCGCCCTAAAGCATGTCACGCTATGCCTTTTCAAATCTACAATGCACTTTTTTTTTTGTGGATGCAAAATTGGGTAAAAAAAAAAAAAAAAAAAACTCACTTGCACTTAATCTGGAGTCATATCTAGAGACCTGAATATCGTAGAGACTTGGGCTTTTTTTACTTTGACCCAGGGGTGCGTTTCCCATACAACAATGTAACTTGCTGCTGAACTACCATAGTGCGATGCATTGTTAAAGAAATCAACTAGCCTAGTCACGACCGTTTCGTGAAACCATACTGTTGTAAATTTAACATTCAACCATGTTGGTTAATGATGTCATGCACATGGTGGAGTAATAACTTCTTTTAATTAATCCTTTTGAGATCTCATCACTTTCTGAAACCTGACAGTTCCATGAAGAGCCTTTAACATCCATAGAACATTTTCATTGGACAAAAGGTTGTTTTGTTTTTTTATAGTGGAAAATGGTTCTTTAGGTTATTAAAATGTTAATCACACTGAGAAAAAAATGGTTCTTTTAAGAACTGTTCAATGATTTTATACCGTCATTGTTTACTCTTAAGCTGTCCCAAAATCTTTCTAGAACCAGCCAAAAGACCAGCAAACTATTTTTAGGCAGGTTTATTTAGGAATTCTGTTGCAATATTCTAAAAACTCTCAGAACACCTTAGCAACCACCAAAAACACTTCAGCATCATGGTGTCAACTTCAGAAAACAAAAAATAACCATAGAAGATAATAAAATTTTCATAAGCATAAATAAATAAACTGCAACAACACTTTAAACTTAGCAAGATGTACTAACTTTGTTGATGCATGATACATTGTGCCTCACATTTTGTACACGGACTCATTTGTATATCATTTGGACTCATCTCATTTGTATAGTCTATCTCCAGCCAATCTGTGTGTTTTGGAGACCACATGAGGACACTGGGATGTTACAGAAAGTGAAACACTACTCTAAATAAAGCCTGGCTTTCTGCCGGCAAAGACGTTAGACAGATTTAGCTTTCAGTACTAATATGAAGGGCCCAGCTATGCAGAAATGATAGAGAGGAATGGTAATATAGCCTTTATGATTAGATAGGATCCCGAGGGAGGAGTGCAATGGTAGATGGACGAGAGATGTGCATTTACCTTGAACTGAAACACATTATTATTGATGAAATGACACTCCCCAGCACTCGATCTCTTGCCATCTCTCTCTCACACACATACAGTACTCACTGTTCATCGTTCTAAATTAAGCTAGTTTAAACAGAATTAGGACCTTCAACCTATATTTATTAATTGATCATACGATTATATCTAAATCAATTCACATTTCACAACTGAAAAAAAAAAAAAACAAGTGATGTATCGTAAAGAAGATAACCATGTTGTAATATAAGATTTCAAGAGTAAACCAAAATTATCTTTGCTTTATGATCAGAAATAACGGTAACACTTTTACAATAAGATCTCATTTGTTAACATTAGTTAATGTATTAAAGGGGTACTTCACTGCTGACAAAATGGGCTTTCAATAAAACTTGTCTGCCTAGAAAGGCGATTTTTTTTTTTTTTGGCCCAGGATGTTGTGATTGGCAGCACTTAGCGTGTGTTCAGGAAATGTCTCGCCCCTCCATAACCTCGAGTTCTGCTCTAGTGTAAATATAAAGGATGGTGGCAATTTCAAACCCGATTCAGACCCTGACAATGTTAACAAACAAGAGGAGCATCCAGAACGAATTTCATGCACGGACTTTGCAAGCACGGAATTCACAGGACGATTCAGAGTGGTATGTTTTTCTTGCACATTATTGTTACAATGTTATCCACCATTTAATCATGATACTTGTCAGAAAACTATGGTTATACAAACAGTAATCGGTCACAAAAACATGGTTAATTTTCCTAATTTTCCATTCTTATAGTTCTACCAGAAAGACTTGGGAGGCAAGAGAATGTATGAATACGATTTATTTAACAGTTTTTATGCAAAATTAAATTCTTTGGTGTAGGCCCCATCCGTAATCCAAATCCGGTTTCTGCGAACGTAGTAATGGGTGTTAACCGGGCTTAAACAGTCCATATGTCGAGTGGTGATTGGCTAGATCTGTGGTTAATGAATGACGTGATTAATGAATGACGTTAAATTAGAGTCTTTCTGGTAGAACTTGCGCTAGAGCTCCCATTTCTTGGAAAGTGGATTCTGTTAAATAAAATATCTCCCTTTGGAGTGGACTTTTTTGTAACCTTGCAGATCTTTTTATGCTCAAACAGCAACAGTACACACTATCTAAAGTTGAAAAGGGGAAAATGTTAACCAAAGGTACTTTGGAAAGGAAAGGAAATTAATTATAAATAGAAATGAGAATGGTAAGGAATCCCACTTACAATTCGGGGTTCCAGATTATTTTAGAACTCCAGTAGATGATTAGGAAACATCAGTGAAACCATCATAAAAATGATCTGAGTCTAGTGTTTACTGGTTCAGTTGTGTGTGGGCCCAATATTTCTCTCAGCACGTCCGTCCCTGCAGAGGTGAAAATAAAGTATGATTCACATGTTTTGCATTGAGGAGAGGAATTTGTGTTGGCAAGGTCCCTGTACACACACTGCTCAGCTGAAGAGACCACTCAGGACCACAGACAGCGACCGACAAAACAAATCAAAAGCTCGCATACTGGAGGCATAAAACTGAAAGATAGTATAGCTGGAGGGTTACGAGAGACAGCTGCAGTCATTCCAGCATGGAACATGTTAGAGAGGTTAAAAAATAAAAATAAATCTGAGTCAAAATCTGAGTCAGGTTACCAGCTTCCTTTTGATTCTTTCGGCACATTACAGAGATTTTGCCTGATTTCTGCTTATGTTATGTTATCCCTGTAGTTTACAGCCTTGCCTGAACTTTAGCAGACTTCAAGTATGCAACTTACTCATAGCAAGAAATTCTATTGTTATTTTAAGCCCAATCTTAAACTGTAACTTTCCTGGGTAAGCAAGCACCACTCACACACAGTTTCTTCTTTCAAACAAAGATAATTAGTAAGCCAGTGAATTTAGAAAATCAATTAACGTCAAACATGCTCTCAATCTGCCCTATACTAAAACGGCTATTTCAGCACTGCCAATAAATAAATCAAAATCTTTTTTTACAGATCATTGCTTGTTTGGGCGAAATAGTAATGAAAATGAAAAATGCCTTAGGAAAGCATGATACCAGTTTAATAGGCAATTCTCCCTCAAATCATTTATAAGGATGACAAATGCAATTAATTTAATGATTCTTTAACGGGGTTTAACTAATTCCCATTCCTTAATACATCATTTAGTACTTTTGATAGAAGAATTGTATTTCTTTATTCTTTTACAGCAGTCTGTTGGCAAATGGTGATGAGATTTTAGATTTCAGCAGAACAGATTTAACAAAATCCAAAATAAATGTTTGATTTAATAACAAAAGTTAATGCTAAAAGTATTATGAATTAATAAGAAAAACTTTTAGGAATTCATTAATCTTGGTTGAATTTAATTTCTATAGCCTATATACAAATACATTTTTAACATTTCATTATTATTATTATTATTATTATTATTATTATTATTATTATTATTATTATTATTATTATTATTATTATTATTAAACATTAAAAGGGACCTATTATTCAAAATTCATCACACATCATATGTTGTGAGTCTTTCTGAAAGAGCTTGTTGGCACGCTGTACGGCTAATGTCACTAAAGCTACCGGTGTCTCTGCCTGTTTTTACTGATGCTGCCCTTAAAAATTGCACATGAACGCCCTTTGAAGTCACTCACTTGAATGCAACGAGCTGGTAATCACGACTTCAGAAGTGGGAATAATGAAATTTCTGAGTCCGAAATTCTCGACTGAAAGTTACAAAAATAAAAACCTCACGTTGAAAAAATGCATACGAAAATTTCGGACTGCCATTTTCAGTGCGTGAGACTGTCCTGTTTTGTTGTTGCCGGTATGCCGGAGCATGAGCTCTTGAAGCTCTGTCCTCTTCTTGAAAGAGGGCCGTGAGCAGCAGCTCATTTGCATTTAAAAGCGACACACAAAAATGGCACGTTTTTGCTCACCCTCAAAAAGTAGCGATTTTAAAATGCTATAAAAATTATCTGTGGGTTATTTTGAGCTAAAACTTCACATACACACTGGGGACATCAGAGACTTATTTTACATTTTGTAAAAAGGGGCATAATAGGTCTCCTTTAATGTATTATGAATGAACATTGAATTGGCTATATTATATTTTGAAATCAACAATAAATGCCTTAATGTAGGCTCATGAGCATAAACCTGGAGCATAAACTAATATAAATAAACTTTATTGTAATTATGTTACCACAAATTTAATACAATTATTGTGAAAGGTGTGCTTGCAGCACAGAGGCTTACAAGCAAGCCAATGTCTAAACTATTTATTAACTCAAAATAAAAAATAAAAAAATTATCAATTCAAATACTATACCAACAAAACTACACAATTTACAAAATTTAACTACACATTTTGAAAATTATTCAGTTCCAGTGTTTGTTTGTTTTTAGTTTCTTAATTTCTTGGTTTCCAATCCTAATAATTAGACTGAACTTCACTTTTCTGACAGATGATGAGCCTACAGCCTGAAGAACCGTGAAAGTCACCTCAGACGTGGTCTTGTCCGTGTTATTTTACTGATTTGAGTTCTACAGCAGCTGTGATTAGTTCATCCATCAGGTTGCCATGCATGAGTCAATAAACTCAATCCAAACCATTTATGTTCTTGTCTAGTGACCTGAGAGAAAGTTATGATCCCTTTTCATCTGCAGCTTTTGGTGTGGAAGAAGTCTTGACTGAATTCTCTCATTAGAATGACAAGGAATGAAGAAAAAAAAAAAAAAAAAAAAACTGTGTAATTAGCCCATCAGTGTTATCAATCCCTGTGTTGCGACAGGCTCATTTTTTATCATCAATTACCTTGAAAGCGTTTGGACAATGATCAGACCCTGGCCGTCTTTCTCTAGCTGAGGCGCTGTCAACGGCGTTAATGGAATTTTAAATCTCCTCTGCAGGGATCCACTTAAAGAGCAAGTCCCAATTAGGGAGAGGGTAATACGGCTAATCTCACAGGAGACCACGATCAATATCCAAGCCGAAACATGGGCCCTGCCGCGGTGGAGAGTGATTTGCTCAATGGATGGATACCACCCTCAAATTCAACAGGTTTAGTTTGAAGACAGTGATGGACTGGGACTAAAGCAATAGAACAGGACTCATCACAACCAACAGTGGACAATGCACCAATCCGTCCTTTGGATAAGACGTTAAACCGAGGTCCTGACTATCTATGGTCATTAAAAATCCCAGGATGTTCTTGGGAAAAAGAGTAGGGGTCCAAATTTGCCCATTGGCCTCCTACTCCTAATCATCCTCATATATACTGATTAGCTTCATTACTCTGTCTCCTCTCCACCAATAAGCTGGTGTGTGGTGGGCGTTCTGGCACAATATGGCTGCCGTCACATCATCCAGGTGGATGCTGAACATTGGCGGCGGTTGAGGAGATTCCTCCTTCCATATGTAAAGCGCTTTGAGTACCCAGAAAAACGCTATATGTAACAAATTATTATTATAGTTATAATACAAACTCTTGTACAAGTTCCGTTCAAAAGTTTGAAATAAGTCTTTATGCTCACCAAGGTATTTTATGCATTTTATCGAAATACAGTAAAAACAGTAATATTTTGAAATATGATTACAATTTAAAATAACTGTTTTCTATTTGGAGATATTTTAAAATGTAATTTATTGATGGCAAAGCTGAATTTTCAGCATCATTACTCCAGTCTTCAGAGCCACATGATCCTTCAGAGATTATTCTAATATGCTGATTTGCTGCACAGGAAACATGTCTTATTATTATCAACTTATATGGGTGATGTACTGTAAATTTAAATTCAACACTTCTATTTCACATCACATCTTCTCAATTAAATTAGCAAAAAGTCCAAAATGAAAAAATAGCAATGCTGAGTCAAGCATTACATCAAGAATTAGGGTTAAAACACATGGTAAGTTCTGTGGAAGTTTTGTGAGTCAGAACGGTCAGAGAAGAAGGTCAGTGGTTCAATATAGTTCGATCAAGGTGAGTGCAGGAGATGAGGTTGTTAAATATACATGCAAATACAAATTATCAATACATCACAAGCAAGCAGTTATGAATCTTTTATGGGCAAAGTATACACGATCATTTCAAACCAACTCATAAGTGTGTTTACACTAAACTGAAGACTTCATAAAGGGTTTCAAAATGCACCATGCAACTTTTAGTATTGATGAGTGGGTTATAAATATTCTATGAGTTAAAAGAAACCCTAACACTCTTGGTTTAAGGATCGCTTTTCAATCGACTTGTTCTTTGCGGAGCACAATATCATATGCTTTGTCAAAGTCCATAAGGGAATCAGTTTTGACTCAGAAGGACAATCGGGGGACTCATGAGAAAGTTTGTTCTGTCAAGAAATATGGAAACAGCTCAAAATTAGCTCGCCGCCATAAAAAAAGCCACAGATGGAATTATAATTCATTTATCCACTGACTCTCCTCTTCAATTTTAAATGAAACTTCGTTGACTTTCATGTTTGAGGAATCTTCTCTCCACAGAGTGCAATCAATACTACCAGACAACAACATGAATTATTGATACGCATATCCATATTTCCTCTGTCTACGCTGCCGCTGAGAGCTACGGCCTCATTATGAGGAGACTAGCGTCTTTGCTATGAATGGTTTAGCGCTAGCAGGCTAAACGCGGCATCTTTCGATAGATTAAGCTCCATTAAAACTACTTCAGCGTGACATGCTCTTCAAAGTGCCATCACACTGTCAAGGACACGGGCATAATGAGCCCAGACTTTATTTTCCCATTTAAAGAAGCCTGTAGACAGAAGAAAGGTGAGGGCCCACAGCCAGCCGTTTGGTAAAGTGCTGTTTAGCAGCACAACGAAGCCAATCTGTCAGTCATACAGTACATTATGCCCGACAAGATCGTTGTGTGTCTTGAGAGAACTTACTGACACCTGAATGTGTCTCGTTGAGATGTATGACAAAAGTTTTGACCTCACAGGCACTCGGTAGAGTGCCATAAACGCATACACACTCAAATCCTCTCAAAAGACGTCAAAACAAACATCTAAAACAAAATGTAAATGTGCATATTAGGAACATTTCATCTGTGTTTTCAAACAATGTTTGCCCACAAAAGTTAGCTTTAGCGTGTTTTCACACTAGCACTTTTGGTGTCGATTGACGTCAGAGTTCGGTTCGTTTGGATGATGTGAACGCTGATTTCCAAACTAGGGTGCGCAACCTCGAACCGTACCAGAGTCTGCATAAAAAGAGTGGTCTGGGGTATGGTTCATGTGAGCTCCAGTACGGTTCGCTTCTGATATGAATGCAATCGTGTTAAATCACGGAAGTGAACCGCTATTGATGAAGTTTGATTTGATTAAAACTGTGTGCGTGTTCTCTTCTCACTCACTTTCCTGATAAGCACGACTGACGCACTGGAAGGAGAGAGAATGTATGGCTCTGTTTACACCTGGTATTAAGATGCATTTTAGTCGATCGGATCACAAGTAGACAACACTTAATACCGGTGTAAACGGGGGTCTAAAACTTTTTGAGCTTGTCTACTTTCGACCACTTCCAGAGGTAGTGGAAAACACATTTGATCAGATTGATCAGACATTTGATGTAAACGCTCATGTGGTCAAATGCATTCGAACAGCCGAGAAAAAGGATCCCCCCCATCCTTTCACGTCCTCCGAATAATCTTCCACCCCATCTGTATTCAACCTCTCAATGTGATAAGTTTGTCATTTTTCAAAACCAAAATTGTCAATATCCATCAACAGTTACCTATCTCACATAACAGTGCACTGTATCCATCTACTTCTGCCCCTCCCTCTACTTTATTATCTAGTTTCCTACTCCCAACTGTCACTGAAATATTTGACCTTGTCCGGAAATCTAAGTCTTCCACCTGCCAGCTTGACCCTCTCCCTACCCACCTATTTGCCTACCCTCCCTCTCCTCTTTTATAACTAACATCATCCACTCCTCTCTTATCTCTGCTCATGTTCCCTCCGCTCTAAAAACTGCTGCTATTACCCCTGTACTGAAGAAACCTGGTGCAAATCCCAACGACCTAAATAATTTCAGACCAATCTCCAACTTGCCATTTATCTCAATTTTTTTTGAAAAAACTCCATGATCCATAATCATCTCAGCAACAATAACCTCTATGAACAGTTTCAATCTGGTTTTCGGCCTTTCCACAGCACAGAAACAGCTTTAATCAAGGTCACCAATGACCTACTAATGGCTGCTGACTCAGGTCTTCTTACCATACTCATCCTTCTTGTTTTGACTTCGGCTTTTGATACAATCTCGTACAATATCCTTCTGGACCGTCTAGCCTCCATTGGCATTAACACATCACTGAACTGGCTCACATCATACCTGTCTGGCCACACTCAGTTTGTACAACTTAAAAATGTTCGATCACAACCCTCCCCAGTCACCAGTGGTGTTCCCCAGGGATCATTCCTGGGTCCCCCTCTTTTTATAATTTATTTACTTCCCCTTGGTTCTAGTCTCAGGAAATATAATATTCAATTTCACTGCTACGCTGGTGACACCCAGCTTTACTTGCTTATTTCCACTTACGCACCATCAACCGCCTTCACTTACACACCATAACACTGCTATTCTCATCCACACTCTTGTCACTTCCCGTATTGACTATTGTAACTCCCTTCTATCTGGTCTATCTCACAAGTCCATTCATAAACTCCAACTGGTCCAAAACTCTGCTGCCCGTATTATCACCAGAACCCCTGTCTCTGAACACATTACTCCACTTCTAAAACAACTGCACTGGCTCCCTGTAAAATATCGTATAGATTATAAAATTCTTCTCCTTACTTTCAAAGCTCTCCATAATCTTGCTCCTCCTTATCTCTCTGAACTACTTCAGCCTCACAACCCTTCCCGAACTCTCCGATCCTCTTCTGCCTCACTACTTTCCATTCCTTTTGCCCGCATGTCCACTATGGGTTTCAGAGCCTTTAGCTATTCTGCACCTCACCTTTGGAACTCTCTCCCTTTATTCATCCGTATGACTGAATCCCTATCCTCTTTTAAAACTTCGCTCAAAACCCACTTATTTCGAAAAGCCTACCCCACATAACTTCACCTTCAACTGGCTTCATGTTTAACTGCTTCTTTTTTCTCTAGTCTATTTTTTTCTTATTCTTTACATTGTGTCTTGTTTTGTTTTTGATTGTATTGTCTCCTTGAAATGTATTTTAACTGTTTTAATCTGTAAGATGTCCTTGAGTGCTATGAAAGGCGCCCACAAATAAAATGTATTATTATTATTATTATTTATTATAAGATGCCTACTCTCCGCCTACTGAACTAACGCATCAACATTATGGGAAGCGCACTAGCCAGACAGGATTTAAACTTTGTCGGCTGAACACCCAAGATTGGCTTGGAGACGAAAAACATACCAAGTAAAATGTTCTCTCACCATTCCTGGTTTCTTGTGGCTAACAGAGCAGAAAGAAAAGCTCCGTATGTTTTTACGTCGTCTGTTAATTGAGAATCTACATGGAATATTCTGTACTCATGTCACACTGCAGGACAATTTAAAATCAAGTAGTCAAGGCAAAATGATGATTAAAAATGCTAAAAGTTACAGTACCTAAAATGCACGTAAATAAAAAACATAAATTTAAACATAAAATCTTGATGTTGGTTTAAAAAAAAAAAAAAAAAAAAAAAAAAAACACATTACAACAAAAACTTACATATTAAAGTTTAGTATTGGAGTTTATTTAAAGAGAGTTAGCTAATTGTGTTGGGATGAGCCAAAAAAGACTGGTGCTGAACATCAACAAATTCTGCTGCAGAAATTATCTACCTTTAAAATGTTCACCCCACAAAAATCATTGTAGAATACGCGCACTGCACGCGCACACACATATGAATACACACAGTCTAGCGAATGTTTATTCCCACTGTATTCTATCTGAAGCTCTCCATACACTGCTGGTCATTAGTAATTGTATTAATCAACACAATGTAATCAACTTTTTACTAATGATCGTTCCGTCTCGTTAAGGGCCTTCCTCATGTTTTATTGAACAGCCAATTAGACGGAGCATTCAGCGGTTAATTAGCATGCCAGGGCTCATGTTGTTGTTGTGGGCTCCCACTGTGTGTCAAACAGAGATGTGAAAGGATTTACCAGGGGACGCTTCTAACTCGCAGTACTGTATTTGAATGCCCTACTTCAACTTCAACATCTGTGCTATCACAAAACCACATTCAGCTTATTGTGAGGCTCAACATAGTCTTTACAATAATTATACTGGTACATCTTCCATATCCCAGCTCTGTTTATTACTTTCCGTAGTTATTTACATAGAACGGTGTGCTCATAAATGCCTAAAACTTATTTCCACATATTTTTTATAACATGATTATATAACATGTACTGAAGGTATTCAAAAAAAGCTGGCACTGCTAATTATGTTAATACTTGTCTCGCAAAATGCTTTCTCATCCTTGTCCAAGTTGCTCCTACCAGCACCTGCTAAAAATATAATCTGTACAATTACAAAAAAATTATATATAATAGGTGGAAGCTGTCATGTTTCTGATTCAGTGGTATTTTTTACTGACTGTACCGATGAGTGTTTTAGATGTTGTTTTTCATGTCAGAGATGCCTCTACATGTCAATTGGAGGTCATCTCACAGATGGCCTGATGTCTGGTCAGTGACTGAGGATTAGAGACGTAATATGATCATACAATAATGTGTCTGTTTTCATATCCGTGCAAACAGAACTTATTATTTTAAGCTCATATTATGGGTGGAAAAAGGTCAAGGCTTGTCCCACAAGATAAAACACAACATGATGAAATTGAATTTTCCTTCAGTTCCCTTTTGCATTGTTGTTTTTCACAACAACAACAAAAAAAAAATGGAAAGGCATCAGAAAGCACAAAGGCTAGGAAAGAAAAAGAAGCAAAAATGCAAAAGAATGCATGAAATAAAGGGTAAAAAACTGAAACAACAAGCAAAAGAAAGAGTAAATCTTAAAAAAGTGTCAAAAAGCAAAAGAAAGAGCAAAAAGAAACAATTGAGAAAGAACAAAAGAAAGACTCAAGAAAGAGCAACAAAAAAATAAAATAAAGAGTGCAAAATAAAGAAAGAAACAAGGATCAAAAGAAATAAAGAAAGCGCAAAATAAAGAAAGAAACGATCAATAGAGAAAGAATCAAGAGAGATCAAAATAAAATAAAAAACAAGACAGATCAAAAGAGAAATCAAGACAGACAAAAGAAAGAAATAGTCAAGAAAGAACAAAAGGATTTAAAAAGAATAAAATAATAAAATAAAAATAGAAAGTAGGGGTGTAGAAAAGTAGGGGTGTAACAATACATCGGTATGGATTGATGTATCGATCAAACGTCTAACAATACGATGCCACATAGAATATCGATATACGGTACCTTGTATCATAGCAATTACTTGGTTTTGTTTAACTCTGAAACATGAAATGTGAAGTTACCTGCTTTTGCCAAAAAAAAAAAAAAAAGATTGTGAAAGAAAAAAAACCTTTTAATATATAAAAAACATACTTTCAATGAACTTTAATTTTGTAAGTTACCTGTATTTTTTGAGTTATTATTACTTAATCAAAACAACCCAGCTGCAGTTTGATGGATATTACTTGGAAGGCACAATAATAATAAAAAAAACATGATTAAAGAAAATGAACAAGAATGGAGTTATCTATTTTTGCAAATGAACTCTTCTGTTGTAAATGTCCCAATTGGGAGAGGGTGTGCAATTTTCAAAGAGTTTAATTAAACGTTATATATTTTGGTTGCATTTGTGAGTTAATAAACATAACTGGTTGTGTAAACTTGGCACATAATCTAAATATCGATAAATCAGTCGATATAGCCCTGAATCGAATCGTATCGCAGAATTTTTTGAGGTATCAGCAAACATCGTATCGCTGGCTGAGAGAATCGATATCGTATCGTATCGTGATGAACTGTCCGATTTACACCACAAGAAAGTGTGGATGACAAATCAAGAAAGAGAAAAAGAAAAGAAGAATCAACAAAGAGTGGAAGACAAAGAGCAACAAAAAGTAACAAGAAAAATCATAAGCAAGAAAGAATCACAAAAGTGCAGAAGACAGACAGACACACAGACAGATATACATTTGCTGGACTGAACCTTCTTGGATTCAATACAGTCTCAGATTTTTTACTTCTATTGCATTCATTCAGTTTATTCAAGCACAGAGGCACATTAAGTGTCAGTGTAATTCCCACATGTGCGGTCACATATGGGCTCTGTCCCCAGACACCAGTGAGAGGAACCATCCCCCTCGGGACCGTACCTTCAAAATACAGGTCCCCGAAACAAAGCATCAGCCATTAGTTTCACTCACTTCACACCTGGCTGGCATGAGGGGAAAAAAATGGTTTTCTATTTCATGTTGGACTTGTGCTTGAAATAAGGCCAATGTTGAGGGGACAACAATTTCAGAGAGTGGAATATCGCCCGTCTGCTTCTATGGAGAAGGGAGCCGCTACCTTCATGGCTCATGATAAATGAGAGCAGTCCAGAGAAAACGGGAAATAAATGCTTCAGAAAATATTGCTTTACAGAGCTCAATGGGCTGACTTCTGAAATGATCATTATTTATGAGCAAAGGGCCGGCCAGATGACACAGAGAATTATTTTTAGTATATTTCATGCAACGGGATAGCAGTGGAAACCAGACGTGTACGGTCAGTGCGAGAGATGGCTGGATTGGAGGGAGGGGTGAATAAAATTGGTCAGTGAGCAGAACAGGCAGAGAAAAAAAATAGAAATCAATAACCAATCTACAAGAGAAAAAAAAAAAAAGGAGCCCTCGGTGTATCGTACGGAGAGGTTATCATAGCAGCGCCTGTAAATGAAGAGTCCTTCACTCTAAGATCGGTTTCACAGGGTTAGCGGGGTCATGGGATGGCCGTCACTAATATCTTTACGCTGCATAGGGTACATTAATGTCTTTCGAGCTGCTATATGCTGACAACAGCAAACTGACAGCAAAAATATGTGTTAATGTGGTGACTGGCAGCAAGTGTTTCCACCTCAGTGGAGATATTGAACACTTGGAGTTGTGGTAGATTAAACTAAACTCAGAAACTCTGTGCCTTTCGATGTTTTTCGATATTAAACTAATCTTACTTGGAGCTATTATTTTAACATGTCTTCAAAATGTATTTTCAGAATGTTCCACTATTCAATCTATAGTTCCAATCAATGTAACTTTAGCTCAAGAGCTCAAATGACTACAGTAACTGCTTCCAGGGTAAAATAAAACAATAATAATAATAATAATAATAATAATAATAATAATAATAAATAATAATAATAAAGAATAGAATATAACAGAATGAAATAAAACAAAACAAAACATGAAATAGAACAGAATGACATTAACTGGAATTAAATTGAATGATAGAATAGAATAAAAAAATGAAACAATAGAATAGAATAGAATTAAATTAATTGGAATAAAATAGAATAAAATCAAATAGAATGAAATTAAACAGAATCAGGGACGTCACTAGGTTTGGAGGACAGGGGGGGCTTAGCCCCCAGGGTATTTGTAACTTGCGTTTATAGAAAATCTTACAGTGAATTTGAGTAAAAAAACAACCATGTTTATATGTCGCTGTATTTGTCTCTTCAACCCCATTACCCTAGTCTCAATTTTTATTAATTTTTTTTTTTAAGTTTATGAATAAGTAATTTAATGTTTGTTGAACTTAGTCAGAAATGTTCAGAGCAATAATAAGAATACTGATTTTAGTTCAAATTCTGAAGTTAAGCCACATCTTTGATCAAAAATGTTGCTGTCACAAAAAGTGCCCATTTCAGGTTTAAGGTTCAAGTGTAAAATGATATGTTAATGTTATGGTGCATGGTACAATTTCTGGTAAGCTACACTTTTTTATTATTTCAATTCAATTAAATTATTGTGATTTGATTTAATATTGACTCATTTGGATAAATATTAGGTAGCCTACTCGAGATGGGTGTTCATTTTTCTCAAGAAAAAAACAACTCACCTAATGTTGTAAACATAGACAGCCCTATCAGATGGTAGTATTATTTAAGGTTAAAAATAACTCAAATTAAATATAATGTTTTTTTATTATAATAACAACTTTATTTAATGATAGCTATAAGTAAAAATATAATAAATAGGCCTATGTAATATAGAACACATATTTAGCAAAATACTTTGTTTCTTGCCAGCTAGGCTACGTGCTTTCCTATATTATGTTCATTAAATGGCTTTCCTCAGGTAAATGTAACATATTGTTCTCCAGCTTGACCTCTTCACGCTGATAAAAAACACTGATTGATCGATATTATGTAGGTCTATGAGGAATATACATTTCGGTAAGTTGTAGCCTACTACTGTATCTTTCAACAGTGTTCGTGTTTTTTTACTATTAGAGATGATAGGTTCATGTGCGCTAGGGATCTGTCACGTAACATTTACAAGCGCCAAAACGGTATTTATTGTTTGAATTTCGTAATAAAATTGACAGAATCTGAGAGTTGAGATTCTTTTATATCATAAAGTAACCTGCTCTGTCTAGTCTGTTGGTCTCCGTGTCCTCTTTGCTTCGCGATTTTTCTGTGCGTGAGAAAATGGATGTGTGGCGTGAGAGCGTGTGGAAAGTGTCAATTGCGCGAGTCTCACGGTGAATGCGTGAGAGTTGCCAGCTCTCCAACTTCCGACTTTTCGGCTATTTTTTGTAGCTGGATATATATAATTTGTTGCGTCTAAATATGAATGAGGATACGGTTATTGATAAATCGAATTGTTATTGTTGTTCTTATTATCATTTAGGGGGGCTTAGGAACATTTTGGGATAGCTTCAGCCCCCCTAAAATAGGCCTAACGACGTCCCTGAACAGAATTAAACAATTAACTGGAATAAAAAAAATTATACAATGAAATTAACTGGGATAAAATAAAATAGAATGATATATATATATATATATATATATATATATATATATATATATATATATATATATATATATATATATATATATATATATATATATATATATATATATATATATATAGACTCCTAACATTATAAAATGCATTTTGCCTGAACCATTGATTGAAAGATATGTCAGAGTTTCTAATAAAATCTATTTGACTGAAGAAAACCAGTCTCTCTATTAATCTCTATTATTCATATGTAAATACATTATTACACAATGTACAGATACACACACATTACCCAAAGCACTCGTAACCACACACACACACACACACACACACATTACAGTCTATACACATGCACACAAATCAATTCACCACATGCCATAACACACACAGACACACAACTTCCTTTTTCAAGAGTTGACAGTTATGAAGTCATGTTAATGAGTTTCACTCCTCTGTTTAATCTAAATTAATATCAGTAATAAACTAGATTGAGAGTCTGCACTGATTACAAATGAAGAGTCGGGGAGGATCAGTCCTCCAAGAGTCAGAGAACATTAACTGTGGAATGATCAGGAATAATCCTTCAAAATAAGTCAACAAATCTGTTCACCTCTTTGTTGTTCACAAGCTCTGCTTCTCCATTTCTGAGATTTGAACTCTCAGTTTAAATCGCAGTGTCTTAAAGACTTAGTCAACATAAAACGATATTCACAACCCATTTTCCTACCGTAATGTAATATTTTGTCAATGGATATTTATTGTTCAACGAATATTTATATTAATAACTGATAGGTCTGTCTCTAAATTCTGATTGGATGATCCACATTTTAAAGTCATTATAAAATCTGATACATAAATTCTATATCAATGCCCCAACTTCATATATCTCATATGAACTAATTTTATGCTAACGAACAATTCGTTTGCAAATGAATTGTTTTTCATTTTTTATTGAACACTGGTGTCTTTCATCACAGGATTGTTGCTGTTGTTTTATAGTAGCAATAAGCCTCACAATAACCCTTAAGCATTGTAAAACTCATGGTTACACTCAGCTGGCTCATGTGATTTTATAGCTTGTGTTACTTTAGACACATAAAGAATAACATTAATATGGCTGTAATATTCTCTTGAACTGTTTTACCCCAGCTCAGTGAAGTGAGTCTCGCCGGATGTGACCTTAACTGCCTCTTGAAAGCTGGTTTGGATTCAATCCAGCCTTTCAACATTTCTTTTCATGCCATCCACTGGGTTTAGTGATGAAGACCTCACCACCTCGTGCGATCAAGAGCAGAGACAGAAGAAACAGCAGCTGTAAAATCCCCAGAGGAGACAGAGAGAAAGGAGAGAGGAGGTGTGAACAGCTCTGATGTGATGTGGGATCCACAAAAAGTTGAATTTGGCACAAGACCTTCTTAAGGGAATATGCCAAAGCTTGTGGGAGAGACACTTTAGAAATTAAGATGTGAGCTATAGGAGGAAACAAGAGGGTAAAAGTATCGAAAACATAAAAACAGGAAATAAATGGGTGTTTCTTGACTCCTACAGTGAGATATGGCTTTAATTAAAGGGAACTATGAGGTTCTATAAAGTGAACTGCTTCAAAATATAAACACATTTCAAAAGAAACAATAAGAAAAAAAGAAAAAAGGAAAACACATTTTATGGCTGTTCTGAGAATTGTATGATAAGAGATACACTATAAGGCCCTTACAAACATTTACCATGGTAAGCAGGTTTACACCAAAATATTATAGATACATAGATATTGTAATTGCTCTGCTACAGTAGAATAATAATACACTAATAATTTATACTACATTTCAGAAGTTTAGGGTCAGTAAGATTTTATTTTATTTTTCAGCAAAGATGCTTTTGCATTTTTTAAATAAACTTTCTATTCATTAAAGAATCCTAAATGTATCACACAAATATTAAGCTGTTTTCAACATTGATACTAATAAGAAATGTTTCTTGAGCAGCAAATCAGCATATTAGAATGATTTCTGAAGAATTTTTGACTCTGAAGTCTGGAGTAACAATGCTGAAAATTCAGCTTTTACATCAATAAATACCATTAAAAAAAAACATTCAAATAGAAAAGAGTTATTTTAAATGTTAATATTTCAAAACAGTACTGTTTGATTGTATTTTTGAAATACATGCAGCCTTGGTGAAAAAAAGACTCAAAAACATGAAAAATATTTAAGCTTTCAAAACCTTATTAAATACTATTATATTACTATTACAATTTAAAGGAATAAATAATCCAAAAATAAAACATGAGCTCCAATAATGACAAAAAGCACCATAACATCTTGCCCTCCATCGCAGCTTTCAAACCACATTCATGTTTGCATCTTTTTAAATGTCATGACACGTCGCGTAAGGTTTGACGTCAATGACAATCGGTCGAGAAGTGAGAACCGATGACTTTTGATGTTGCTGATGCCAAACCTGACCAGCCATATTTGCATGAATATGAACAAAAACTATTTTAGAGCTACGACAGAGCAAAACAGCATTTATGGAGCTCAGCTCCTTTTGCCTGAACTATTCTTTGATACTTTTTATACTTCTTACTGGGTCATGGTCTGATGGAAATGGTGCTGTTCTCAGCGACTGTCTCAACACAACAGTGCGAGACTAAATTAACCTCAGGACGAACACTGCTGCACCTCTGAATACATGCAGACTTGTTTGGTACGTATTACCAGAAATTCTTCTGTAAATGTCTAAGTAGTTATCTAACACTTTTATCCAAAGCAACACACAACACATTTATTACAGGTTAAGACCCTGTAGTAACCTGAGGTTAAAGGGTTAGTTCACCCAAAAAATGAAAATTCTGTCATTAATTATTCACCCTCATGTTGTTCCAAACCCGTAAGTCTTTTGTTCAACTTCAGAAAAACAAATTAAGATTTTTTGATGAAATCTGAGAGATCTGTCCCTCCATTGACAGCTACGCAACTGACACTTTCACGCTTCGGATTATATTTATTTCAATTTCATAAAGAGATTGTAAAACTAATCCATATGAATTGCGATGTTTTAATCCACATTTTCTGAAGAGACACGATCGCTTAATATGATGAACAACAAGAAGCAGCACGTTTGAGCTTCAGCAAGAACCAATGAGGTTCATTCTCGTGTTACGCAGCACGTTTGAGCTTCAGCGAGAACCAATGAGGTTCATTCTCGTGTTACGCAGCACGTTTGAGCTTCAGCAAGAACCAGTGAGGTTCATTCTCGTGTTACGCAGCACGTTTGAGCTTCAGCGAGAACCAATGAGGTTCATTCTCGTGTTACGCAGCACGTTTGAGCTTCAGCGAGAACCAATGAGGTTCATTCTCGTGTTACGCAGCACGTTTGAGCTTCAGCAAGAGCCAATGAGGTTCATTCTCGTGTTACGCAGCACGTTTGAGCTTCAGCGAGAACCAATGAGGTTCATTCTCGTGTTACGCAGCACGTTTGAGCTTCAGCGAGAACCAATGAGGTTCATTCTCGTGTTACGCAGCACGTTTGAGCTTCAGCAAGAGCCAATGAGGTTCATTCTCGTGTTACGCAGCACGTTTGAGCTTCAGCGAGAACCAATGAGGTTCATTCTCGTGTTACGCAGCACGTTTGAGCTTCAGCGAGAACCAATGAGTTTCATTCTCGTGTTACACAGCACGTTTGAGCTTCAACAAGAACCAATGAGGTTCATTCTCGTGTTACGCAGCACGTTTGAGCTTCAGCAAGAACCAATGAGGTTCATTCTCGTGTTACGCAGCACGTTTGAGCTTCAGCAAGAACCAGTGAGGTTCATTCTCGTGTTACACAGCACGTTTGAGCTTCAGCGAGAACCAATGAGGTTCATTCTCGTGTTACGCAGCACGTTTGAGCTTCAGCAAGAACCAGTGAGGTTCATTCTCGTGTTACGCAGCACGTTTGAGCTTCAGCAAGAACCAGTGAGGTTCATTCTCGTGTTACGCAGCACGTTTGAGCTTCAGCGAGAACCAATGAGGTTCATTCTCGTGTTACGCAGCACGTTTGAGCTTCAGTGAGAACCAATGAGTTTCATTCTCGTGTTACACAGCACGTTTGAGCTTCAACAAGAACCAATGAGGTTCATTCTCGTGTTACGCAGCACGTTTGAGCTTCAGCAAGAACCAATGAGGTTCATTCTCGTGTTACGCAGCACGTTTGAATTTCAGCAAGAACCAATGAGGTTCATTCTCGTGTTACGCAGCACGTTTGAGCTTCAGCAAGAACCAATGAGGTTCATTCTCGTGTTATGCAGCACGTTTGAGCTTCAGCAAGAACCAATGAGGTTCATTCTCGTTTTACGCAGCACGTTTGAGTTTCAGCAAGAACCAATGAGGTTCATTCTTGTGTTACGCAGCACGTTTGAGCTTCAGCAAGAACCAATGAGGTTCATTCTCGTGTTACGCAGACCATTTGATAAACCTGTTCATCATATAAAGCAATTTTGTCTCTTCAGAAAATTTAACTAAACCGCTCCATTCATATGGATTAGATATGATCTGACAGAATTTACTTTTTTGGGTGAACTAACCCTTTAAGTGTCTTGCTCAAGGATCAAACTTTCAGGTTCACACCAGCAATCTTAAACCATCCCAACTACAAAGAGGCCAGTGTTTTGTTAAGGAATACCAGCAGTAGAGTTTAAAAAGAGCAATGAAAACGACTCCTAGCAACCTGCTCGCTAAGGATTTGAGGAATGCAGACAAGCTTTTCAGTGCAACCTTGACCAGGGTGAGCTACTGTATAGAGGAGTGTTGCAGACCACACTACACCCCTTGGGCTGGACTGTGTCAATGCATAGCTCTCTGGGAAGGGAAGATAGACAGAAAAAAGAGAGAGAGACTGCCGGTGGCAAAATGGGAAATGAGACACAAGAGGGAAAAGGGGGAAAATGAAGGAACAAAAAAAAAAAGAAAAAAGGCCATTCCGGGAAATCATAGTTCGGTGAAACATGCCTGAATAGCCTGCCTCGTGTTATTTAAACATTTTAATGAAAGTAAAAAAAATGCCCATGTGTGACCAGGAGATGAGGGCGTTATTCCCTTCTTTTAACCTACCACCCCGAGGAGCAAACCACACCCACCAATAAAGTTCAGAGGCTTGTCAAGTGAGTTTAAAACAAAGAATTTATTGAAGTCTCAATAGTTAAAATGTCTCTGGAAGCAAGGCAACTGTCTTCTACTACGATATATCTCTTGAAGCAGAACAACTGCTTTTCTCCACGTTGTGTCTCCAAGCCCGGCTTAAGTCCGAAGTTCCTCCACGCTCCCTCACTTAGAGGGTGCTGCCACTCAGCTGAGTTGGTTCCTCCCACAGCAGGTAACCAGCAGTGTGGTGTCACCGGCTTGCTCCCTGACCCTCAGCTGACCGCTTAGTCTGCCACAGCCCCGTCAACGAAGCCTGGGGGGAATCCACAGCAAACGTAGAATACTCTTTGAAACAGAAGAAAATACCACAACACCCCAAGGTTCAAGTGAGGTCTCACCACAATCTTCACACCAATAATCAGCAGGCGGTCGACTCGGAACAATGACAGGCAGGCGGCGCCGGCGACACTGAGATGGACTATTCCATTATTTACATGTCAGGGAGGAGACAAACTGGATGATAGATTTACAGTTGCCTGGCTGGAGCAAAGAGCTGGGATCCTTAAGCGACAATGCAGACTGATGATAGCGAGACACAGGATAGAATATTACAGTAAGGCTGGTGGGTCACAACAGCAATGCCCGCCCAATCTGGAAGTCAGTAGAATAGCACAGTGAGGCAATTAAGTCGTTAAATACAACACTAGCACGACGATAGTATGCACATCCAGTATGGGGGTCGATAGAGTAGTACAGTGAGGCTGTTAAGTCGTTGGCGACGGCACCAGCAAGACAGCAGGATACACATCCAGTATGGAAGTCGATAGAACAGTGCAATGGGGCAGGTGAATCGTTGGCTACAGCACTAGCAAGACAGCAGTATGCACATCCAGTATGGAAGTCGATAGAACAGTGCGATGAGGCAGGTGAATCGTTGGCTACAGCACTAGCAAGGCAGCAGTATGCACATCCAGTATGGAAGTCGATAGAACAGTGCGACGAGGCAGGTGAATCGTTGGCTACAGCACTAGCAAGACAACAGTATACACATTCAGTATAGAAGTCGATATAACAGTGCAATGGGGCAGGTGAATCGTTGGCTACAGCACCAGCAAGACAGCCATATACACATCCAGTATGGAAGTCGATAGAACAGTGCGATGAGGCAGGTGAATCGTTGGCTACAGCACTAGCAAGACAGCAGTATGCACATCCAGTATGGAAGTCGATAGAACAGTGCGATGAGGCAGGTGAATCGTTGGCTACAGCACTAGCAAGACAACAGTATACACATTCAGTATGGAAGTCAATATAACAGTGCAATGGGGCAGGTGAATCGTTGGCTACAGCACTAGCAAGACAGCCATATACACATCCAGTATGGAAGTCGATAGAACAGTGCAATGAGGCAGGTGAATCGTTGGCTACAGCACTAGCAAGACAGCAATATGCACATCCAGTATGGAAGTCAATAGAACAGTGCAATGGGGCAGGTGAATCGTTGGCTACAGCACTAGCAAGACAGCAGTATGCACATCCAGTATGGAAGTCGATAGAACAGTGCAATGAGGCAGGTAAATCGTTGGCCACAGCACTAGCAAGACAGCAGTATGCACATCCAGTATGGAAGTCAATATAACAGTGCAATGGGGCAGGTGAATCGTTGGCTACAGCACTAGCAAGACAGCCATATACACATCCAGTATGGAAGTCGATAGAACAGTGCGATGAGGCAGGTGAATCGTTGGCTACAGCACTAGCAAGACAACAGTATACACATTCAGTATGGAAGTCAATATAACAGTGCAATGGGGCAGGTGAATCGTTGGCTACAGCACTAGCAAGACAACAGTATACACATCCAGTATGGAAGTCAATATAACAGTGCAATGGGGCAGGTGAATCGTTGGCTACAGCACTAGCAAGACAGCCATATACACATCCAGTATGGAAGTCGATAGAACAGTGCAATGAGGCAGGTGAATCGTTGGCTACAGCACTAGCAAGACAGCAATATGCACATCCAGTATGGAAGTCAATAGAACAGTGCAATGGGGCAGGTGAATCGTTGGCTACAGCACTAGCAAGACAGCAGTATGCACATCCAGTATGGAAGTCAATAGAGCAGTGAAATGGGGCAGGTGAATCGTTGGCTACAGCACTAGCAAGACAGCAATATGCACATCCAGTATGAAAGTCGATAGAACAGTGCAATGAGGCAGGTAAATCGTTGGCTACAGCACTAGCAAGACAGCAGTATGTTTGTGTAGGAATGTTCACTTAGCTTATCGTAGCTCAGCCGATCTCTCTCTTGCCTCGTCAGATTCGATAATCCACAGCCCCAGGCAGTCCTGCTTCTACGTCACTCGTGCTCGTTAGCCTCTCTTGATTACAAACTCCACCGTTGCGTCCCCAGCCAGCACCCGGTCGGAAATCCAGAACTCGCCGCGAATCCGTCTCACCCCACACTCTCTCGACTCAAAGACTGTAAGTCACAAGCTTAAAAACACATTGACGAGTCTTGCTAGCCAATCACTAAACCCCACACTTCCCTCTTGCACACCTGTCCATCGTCAACGATAAGGACATCACGTGTAAATTGCCGGCTTTGTTTTGGTCCGTCTTTTAATGCCTCCTCCTTATGGGAAACAAAACTCTATAATTTTAGTTCCGCCCCACAACATGTGGTCACCTGGTGACACATGCTATATCTGTTGGGAAAAACGAAACAACTTTTACAAAATTAGTCAAATTAGCAAATCGTCATCTGCTATAATTTTGAACTGAAATATTACATGACAATTTAATTGCATTTCTGCCTTGATCATTTTTAATATCGGTGCTCAGTCAAGATCTTGGTCCCATCTCAGTACGTTAGGCTTTATAGGTTATGTCATTTCCTTTTCTTGACCAGCTTCAGTGATCTCCGGAGTCCAGTTTACAATGAAGGAGCCACAATATCACCATTTATCTTTCTGATTCCAAATCAGTTTAGGCTGATGATGTAGAGGTCTTTCCCTCAGAAGGATGAATCACTGCAGCATGAAGAACAGAATTTCCAGACCATTTCCTTCCTTTGATTGTGCCGTTATGTTCAGCCCCGTAATAGATTGTTGTGTATCATAAATCTCTTCTTTTCCTTCCCCGTATGAGATCCTTTACACAATGTAGCTTATATATTGTATGGTATCTCAAATCTTCCCCAATAGGTATGTATTATTATTATTATTATTATACAGGTAGAATATAAATATGCATTGGGCTTTGTGACCCAGTCAGACAACAAAAAAACAGCCACGCAATCCTTCTAAACAAGGTCCAGAGATAGCCAAGGCTTTATGATTTGCACCGAAATGAAGTCCAAAGATAACAGAGACTTTCAACAGCCACAGAGAAAAATTTCCTTGTGACAGTGTATAGTTATGGATACTGTTCGCATAACTTAATATACAATTTTGTTATGCTTAGATGTCAAACTGTTTTGCTACTTTCTAATCATAGCCTCTGGAATTCATGCAACTGTCAAGTTGAAAAGGCTTATTTCAGGCATTACTCAAATTTATACATCTGTAAGCATTCATACTGTACAGGCTGCTATGACAGGACACATATCAGACAGCAAAAGATGTCAGATCATGTGAAGACATTACATGAAGCCTCTGGGTGAGTCTGACACTGACCTCTGACCTCTTTAAAGACGATCTGAGGGTTGGCTCCCAGAGAGAATGGCCCTGGAGGGAAGGGAGTCATTTTTATGCTCTGCTGGAAGGCATCTCTCTCTCTCTCTCGCTCTCCATCTCATGCACGCCTTCAGGCAAGAAACACAACAAGAGTGATGGTATACTGGAGACCGGGGAGAGTTTTGTGCTTCTGTTACTCTCTGAGGTTTTTCTGTGCTGTGTGTCTCAAACTTTAAAAAAACAACAACAAAAAACTATATTTGGGGAATCTCCCATCCCATCCCCTAAATAAATAAATAAATAAATAAATAAATAAATGAATGAATGAATGAATGAATGAATGAATGAATGAATGAATGAATGAATGAATGAATGAATGAATGAATGAATGAATGAATGAATGAATAAATAAATAAATAAATAAATAAATGAATGATAAGAAAGAAAGAAAGAAAGAAAGAAAGAAAGAAAGAAAGAAAGAAAGAAAGAAAGAAAGAAAGAAAGAAAGAAAGAAATATATTCTCTGTGCAAAGAAAATGAACACCATTGGGCCCTTGTGAAAATGTGACAATATTTTCAGGAAAATTCTCATTACTGTAATGCACAATCTACAGTAGCCAACATTTGAAGTGGATCAAAACCTTTCATCAAAGTTATACATGAATTTTGAACAATACCCGTTCTTGTCTTAGGACAACTTTGATTCACTTTTTTGATCCACTTCAAATGTTGGCTAGTCCCATCTTATTATTGTAAATAAAAAACTGATTTAAATTATAAAGCATTAAATTGCTATTTTAAAGCATAAATAATTGTAGCATTACTGTCATTTAAAATAAAAATAAATGTAGATAAATTTCAAAAATATAATACAATAAAAGATTACAAATATAAATGGAATAATGTAATATAATATAGTATAATATAAAACAATAATATAATATAATATAATATAATACAATACAATATAATATAACATTGTTTCCCATAAATTGATTTTTTTTGTGGTGGCCAGCCACAATATCAACATTGATCCCGGACCCCCCTAGAGGCCCACCAACCACAGTTTCACAAATATCCTGTGGGAAACACTGTATAATATAATATAATATAATATAATATAATATAATATAATATAATATAATATAATATAATATAATATAATATAACAACACAATACTATTACTACATTACATTTTCTTTATGCAACGTATTATTTCTTGTTTGTTTTTTGTTTGTTTGTTTGGTTTTTTTGCTTTTGGGAGCTTTGGAATTTACAACTTATCCTCAAACTGTAAATAATAAATATTATTATTGCTTTAAGGGGCTAAAAACAAAAGTTAAAGTTGAAAATTTGTTACGACAGTGGTTTCCTCTATTCCGGTAAGGATACTAATTAGGATACAGGAACAGACACAGAAAACACCATGCACAGATAATGGCACCACCTAAAGTTACAAAACAACTTCATGGAAGCAGAGTGAATCCGTTTGAGACTACAGAAACTGGCCATCATCCTGGGAGAAAATAGCCCATCTCTGTATATTCACTCTTCTGATAAATCAAACTCCCAATGCTGTAAGCACCTCACGATTGTTTTCCCTATCAGTGCCAACAATAACAGTACGACATGATAACGTGCCAAATAGTCTAGCTCAGGTAAACTAAATCTGATGCCATTTTGAAGTTGGCGAAATTAGCACTTTTGCCCATTTAGAGCCATCTGCACTGTGCTTTGCATAGAAATATTAGCAAAGATAACATTCTCATAAAACTCCCACATTCTGGCCACAGCGACAAGACAACACAACAATACTTACAAACTGAGCTGCGTATCAGAACGCTTCTCATGAAGAAATGAATAGCAGGTATGAAATTGAGGGTGTGAACTCATTTTGAGATGCCGACGTGGCCGTTTGTCTCTGCGCGCAGCACACACTGCGTTTGCTCGGAGCCAGTCTTGGCGTACACCATTATCCCAGACACCCTTCAGAGCTAAAGAGAGGCTCTCAAAAGAGCAGGGACTGCTGACGGCAAGACTTTTTACATGCTAGCACAATTTCTCGACCACATGAGCACCAAAGGTGATGAAATGAGATTCAGTCAAACGTAATGATGGAGATGTCAGGCACGGCGGTTCATCGCTTTGCAAAACAGCACATGCAGGGAATAATAATGAGGCTTTGTTGTTGTTGGTAATTAGTGTGATCTCTCGTTTATAGCTGATGGTATCAGGCTACATTTAACTTCGCCTTCAGTATAAACAGACATTTTGTAATGCATCACATTACAGCGTCCAAGTTACATGTGACATGTACATTTTATTATTTACAAGCTATCCCACCAACAATTACACTTAGTCATGTATCCAATACACACCAGTAAACAAATGTCAATTGAGTTTTATGCTAAAATACCATCTTGCTAAAAGCCACTCAAATAGTGCTGTGATCTATTACTTGGAAGAACTGCAAATGATTACATTACTAAAACATATTCATTAGAATAAGGAGGATCTTTATAGTCAGACGGCCATTACTGTCATTATGCAAGAAGCAGTTGGTGAGATAAGCACACCAAGGGTAAACATTTTGAATAATTATATAGTATTCTGTGGCCAGTTACATAAACTGGGCTTAGACTAGTCTTACAAATTAGTCATCTAAGTTTTTTTCTTCAAGACGGGTCATATTTTTTCAAGTCAGTTCTATAAAAAGGTAGATTGGTCTAATTTAAATCCAAAAAGATAATACTGATTAGCCCTAACTAATTGCTAGTTGGTCAGACTAGTTCTTCAGACACATTCTTAAAGGGTTAGTTCACCCAAAAATGAAAATTCTGTCAGTAATTACTCACCCTCATGTTGTTCCAACCCCGTAAGACCTTCGTTCATCTTCGGAACACAAATTAAACACAAATTTTTGATTAAATCTGAGAGCTGGATCACTCCTCCATAGGCTTCTAAGACATTATAACTTGCTGGCCCAGAAAATGTATTAAAGACATCGTTAATATAGTCCAAGTGACTACAGTGGCTCAACCTTAAGTTTATAAAGCGACGAGAATACATTTTGTGCGCAAAAAAAATAATAATAAAAAACAACCACTTATTCCACTATTCATTTCCTTCTCTCTGGGCCTCGAGTTATTTCACGTAGTGTTTTAGCGCAGCGCGTCTGTGTTGCACGCCACACGCATCACACACATGACCAGCGTCGGTCAATAGTGAGCCTACATGTGACGTATAACACAGAAGCGCTGCGCAGTTATACTACGTGAAAAAACTCGAGGCCCAGAGAGAAGGAAATGAAAAGTGGAATAAAGTTGTTATTTTTGTTGTTGTTTTTTCGCACAAAAAGTATTCTCGTCGCTTTATAAACTTAAGATTGAGCCACTGTAGTCACTTGGACTATATTAACGATGTCTTTAATACATTTTCTGGGCCAGCAAGTTAAAAGTTCTGTCTAAAAGTGGACTGGAACGCAGCATTAGTCTCAGCCTATTTATACCATGTTCACTCATTCACTCACTGCAAAGTTTTGTATGTTGTTGCACTGCATTTCCGAGCGTTTTCCCTGGTTTCATGTCTCTTGGTTTTTGGATTTCTTGCCTGTTCCGTGGATTACTCTTTTGCCTCTGACCCCTGCCTGTTTTGTTTGTTTGTTTATTAGTTTGTTTGGACGGCCTACCTGTGTTTTGACCTATTGCCTGTATATTGGATTACGTGTCTGGATTGCCCCTTAATTAAAGCTGCATTTGGATCTCAACCTTCGTGTCTCGAAGCGGTTCGTAACTGAAACATAGGGCCTGCTCAGTATGGATCACAGATCAACTGCGAATGCAATCCATTGCACCCCTAGTAAAAAACAACTTCTCACCATTAAAATGGTGTTACGTATAAATCCAATAAATCCTCATGTTACGTTGCATTCGGAGATCGACTACTTTTGACTGACAAAATTCCAGCCACCGGAAACACTAACTGATAAAGTGAGTCGTACAAAACCTTTCTTTTTAGTAAACTTTGTGTACACAAACAATGTTGTCAATGCTCGAGTTCATGTGTAGAGCCCCTGGTGATACTTCAAGCACAGTTTCATGTTGTGTCGAGCCTCCTTAGTGTTTTAAAAATAGCGATTTTGATGCTATCACTGCAGTGCCCCTAGCACTCCCATTCAAAAGGCATTTTGACCGAAAACGAAAATACGGTCAATCTTATAAAGTGCCGTTTCCATTCTAATTATGCTTTTACACAAATGTTTGACTCGGGCAGATGAACAAAAATAGCCTTGGTTGCAATTTGGCGAGAGTTACCCTTTAACTGTTCCATTTTGTGACGATCTGGCCCAGCCGAAATGGATATAGTTTCATTTTCCACTGCAGGGCTGATAATAGAGCTCTTTGGAAGTGAATACAGCCGTCAGTCATTGCCTTGGTAAGACAAGAGTTACAGACAATATCCGATGTAATGACTGTTATGGAGGATGATCAGATATTTCTTTTCATTTTATTAATAATTTGTGTTTACGTAGCTCAAATAGCACACTTAGCCAGCTACAGAGAAACTGGTAGCCAGGCAAAAAACAAATGACCAATGTCACAACTACACATTACGTTGAAACTGGACTTTCGCTCTTCAAACATTTAATCTGCAAGCTCACGTTCATCTGTTAATGGCCACATCTCAACATCCAATCAACAACCCAAGCACAGATTGAGTCCACATCCAACCTTTTTTACTTTTTCAATAATCCATTACACTTGGATGTACAGAATACAGAAGAAAAAAGTCACTACTTCCATTTCATGATGCCAAAACAATTGTTTTACACGTTGTTGTTAAACAAGGCTGCATCCCTTCTTCCTGTCTGCATAAATGTTGGTCAGTGATATTTAAAACCAGAAATAGGAGAGAGAAGACAGAAATGAGAGCAGAGGGAAATCAGCACATAGGTTTGAGGGAGCACTTTGGTGTACAGTATGTGTGCGTGTGCGTGTGTACATGTTTTCCTGGGGTTTTCAAGTCCTTGGTCAAGGGTAATGTCAAACGTACCTGTATGTCACTGTTGACTCTCTATCATGGACAGCAAAGGCCGTGTAAGCAGCGGTCTCAACACGCTGAAATGCTGAGGCAGGAATCAGGATTGATACGGTACCAAAACCCACAGCGTGGAAAAAAGCCTCGCTGTTCCTCACAGATCTTAGTGCCTAGGAAAAACAAATGAGAACAAATCTGCAGCTAAAATAAACTCAGACGATCCTTACAATTACCTTAATGCATGACCAAATAGACCAAACGGCAGACAAGAAACACCACGCTGCAAATATGAAAATCAAAGCAGCCTTATAATTTGATTTCTGTGCACGGCACAAAATTGCTGTATTTGAAAATCAACCTTGTTTTCTCAAGTCCTGCAAATCCCATCTTGTTTTTCTTTCTTCCTAATTCAGCAGCCGAACGCTGCCTCCACATTTCTTCATTAACTCGGGTTCCTTCATTTAAAAATCACTCCCTCTTGCTTTTGAATTCAAATGACTTCCATTTGAAGGAGCCGTTTTCATTATAACTACTGACTGTCTCAATTGAGAATGGTTTTTGTTAGACATAATCCTTTTAAAACAATATAATGATCATATATGAGGGAAAAGTCTCAGAGGAACACAAATCAAGCCAGAATACAAATCAAGCCTTTCAATTTACATATTTCTAATTTATAAACCCTCCCGTTTGACTGGCTATTTTGTGACCTACGGGCACAGAGATAAGGAAAATGGCTGATAGTTTTTCTGTTATCTTTTCATTGTTTTTTTTATAGTTTCTTTTTATTTCTGTCTGTCTCTCTTATGCTTTTACAGAATTGAAAGCGCTTATGCTCAATCTTCAAATATGAAATTTTGTTATGAAATTAAAAAAACGTGTACAGCCTTCAGATGTTGCAGCCTCTTCAACTCTCTTCTAGCCATGTCTCGCTGTGGTTCTCCTCTTCATTGACCTGTAACTGCGTGTGGTGGCTGTAGCGGGACCCTCGTTCCTCTGACAGGGCAGCTGCAGCAGGGCCCCTCATCCTCGGGCCCCAATTAGGCCGTGCCATGCAGGCCGGTCTCCCCAGACACGGCATCTCCCCCTCAGCATTGAAGCGAGCTGCCAGTCTCTGATGCTGATGAGGGGGAACAGTAGCTGAAGGGGAGGGCAGTTAGAGCTGCAGCCTCTGAGGCCTTGCCAGCTATTTTTTTTGAGAATAAATGCCACTCTCATTTTTTTTTTTTTGTGTGTGCCAGTGCCATAACAGCTCACAGCTTCTGGCAAAGTGAACTGGTCGAATCAAACTGTGGGTTTAATAAGTCACTTTTCTATAAAAAAATAAAAATCTTACCCTGCCCCCTACTATCCACTTACTTTGGTAGTTTTAATGGACAATAAAACTCAAGACATGTCTAGACACAAGAATATCATAAAACTTTTGCCAGAATGTAATATCCTAATACGGAGCCCTGCACATGACTTGCAGACAATATATATGTTTTACTTAAATTGTGTGCACGATATAATAATTTGTTCCCTTGTTTTAGTAAATCATGGTTAAGTTGTATTAATTCGTTCCCCTGTTTTGATTGAACTAAAACAAGGGAAAATTAATACAACTAGGTGTGTGAATCATCACTGGTCTGACGATTCAAATTAATTACAATTATCATGTCAACGATTCAATTCAATATCACAATGCATCATGATGCGTTGCAAATACCTGCATATGGCTACATATTCGTCAATGCTACATTCACATCAAGGGTTGACGCCACAGATTTTCGGTCATTTCACATTTTTCAGTCATAACAAGTTAGTCATTAATGCCATTCTTTTGAGAAATTGGCATATCTGCCAAGCAATTAACATTCTTGAGAGAGGAACATTCCATAACCTTCAGAATGCATTCAATGCAAGATGGCATGACTAACACATGGCACACAAACTGGCAGATCTTGCCTTTGAAGAAAACTGATATGTCACTTTACACTTTACTGTATCCCCAGCAGACAATTACTCAAATTACAGACTGAAGTCCTGAGTGTTTTTTCATCTCAATGTCCACAATCTATTACAAGTAGACACTCCAAATACTCCTACCTATATACACAAATCAATATAAACCAGCCACAGGTCCTCATAAGTGAAACGGTTTAAGAAACTATACTAACTGAGGTCTTAATGGTCTAACACCGAGGAAAGACTTGTTGAATGTTAGAGTCAAGGATAGAGGATGGAAAACATCAGCTTAGTATTAAAAAGAAATCAACATCATGAGAGTAAAACCTTTCCTTTATTCCTTCTGAGACAAGCTGACTCGCTCTTTTCTGCTGTATTATCCATCATTCTGTACTTAACTTTCGTCATATTATATATTTTCTCTGAGAAGATAACCTTTTCACAGTATGACACTTGTCATCTTCTTGTCAGGTTGACTGCATATCAAAACAGCTATGGTGGTGTCAATGTCAGGTCATGAAATGTAAATGCTTAAAAAGTAGCTAAAACTTGGACGTATTCTTCTATTCAAGGATATACTAAAGGGTTAGTTGACCCAAAAAGGTTTTAAGTGTACTTACTCGTGTCGTGTGACTTTATCCGTGGAGCTGGAAATGTTTCATTGTTTCCACACGACGCAGGTGGGAGCAGGCGCTGACGGACAAAAAGCCCCAAAAAGTACCATAACAGCGTCATACAGGTAATAATTACTATGCGCTATATTCCAAGTCATATTATAGCTCTGTGTGAGGAATAAATGAAATGCAATTAACATTTCTGTGGAAATCTTAAATCTGGCGCGTTTATGAAGCTGAACTATAGTGTTGTTGCGGCCTGCGTTACCACGAGGACAAGAAGGATGAGACGTAACGTAACGGCAACTTATGTCGACGCAAATTAACCATATGTTCTGTATGATATTTATATTGCTTGTTCAGTTATTATGACTAGACATCTATCCTTGTTGCATTTCTATGAAAGCATATGCAGTTAATTATTTGAATTAATTTCCAAAAAAATAACAAAGATTGATACAAATGAATAAACAGAAATAGAGAATAGCCACACATTTATTTTATTTCTCTTTGAGATAAACCCGGTTTTACAAGATCCCAAAGTATATGTCTTATTCTCTGCTTTGAATCCCTTATTAGTTTCTCTGAGGTCTATTTGAATCATGCAACGTGGCTTAACGTGAGGCATTAATCTCCTTTTAAATTTAATCTCTTTACAAATGACCTGGGTCATCACCAAGAGCTTTAGATGAAAATATTGGGACGTGTAGAAAGTACTTGTCATTTCCTGATAAATTTATGGTTAGGATGGTTTAAATCCCTGCAAACTGTGAAACAAACTTTGACCTCTCATCCTGTTTCTACCTTTCACCTCTCTTCTTTAAGACAAGGAAGACGAACACGGAATGGAGTAGAAGTGGGGGAAATTAAATGTAAATGACCATGTCTCTAAATCTGATGTACCAAATTTCAAATAATAGGAGAGAGACAGCCAGATTACCTAGCACTCGCTCCCGTCATTTTCCTGGTTCACCTTAACTGTGGATTGTGTGTTAACACTTTTGGAGAAATCAACCAGTAACTCAGTTGTCTATATATGTTTAGGCATGGGGAAGGAAAAGGAATTTTATAAGACTTGGTGAGACGGTTCAAAATATTTCATTATTTTTTATAAACATTATTATGGTTTTTATGATTGTATACTAAATCATGTCAAAAGTTTTAAACATCACATGTTTATTATTATTATTTATTATTATTATTATTTCATATTTATGGAAGATCAGAGGGTTGTTCCATAAAAGACGCTTAGAAAAGCGGGGATTAAACTCCAAAACCGGACTTGAATGAGCCTAACAAATAAGTTGGGGCTAAAGTGGTTCCATAAAAGGTAATTGAAGTTCACGCAATCTCACTAATTTGATCCAGGTTTATCTAGTCTAGATAATTGCGTGTGCACGCGTTTCTGAAGCAGCCCTAGAGGTCGATCGTGGATCAAATCGATCCACCATCAAACAGCGTATATTTTGTGCTGTTTTATGCGTTTGTGACATGTTTTTTTTTTCCTCAGTGCAAAACTTACATTTTACAGTTATATTCTCCATCTGTAAATGTTAGAAAGTCATGCAAATGTATCCATTTTGCTGCTAATCTTCATATTGAACGAGCGCTGCTGCGCGCATGCGCGCCAAATAGGAGCGCAATAATTCTGACTAAAATATACATTTTGCTTGGAAAATTAATATGCGATATTTTATAACACTAGAACTATCTTCTAATTATAATAATTTATCTTTAGGATGTTGGATAAGTTGCAGTGAACTTCTAGCGAACAGAAGTACTTCAGTGAACAGAAGTAGCCTAATTCAGGGAAGATTTTTTTTTAAGAAACTAAGGCCCGGTTTCACAGACAGGGCTTAGACTAAGCCAGGATTAGACCATAGATCAATTAGGACATTTAAGTAATTTTTATAAATTTTTGGGTATAGGACCTATGCTACTTAATAAAGATGATGTATACTTATTTAGAATGCTGAGAATTACAGCTTTTAATGCAATAATTTTTTGGAGAAAGCAAGAATCCCCAGTTGTAAATGAGTAGATTTAGTTTCTAAAGTACATTATGGAGAGGATAACATGAAATTAAGAGCAAATGTATACATTTTGAAAAGATATGTGCAACTCTAAAATCAAAGAATATTCCATAAAATAAAGGAATATATATTAGCCTACATTAACTACATTTTTATATAACCCTCCCTCCCTTTTATTTCTAGGCTAGTTATTTGTTATTTTATTTATTTGCTTATTTAATATTGAATATTTGATATTCAAATAATATTACTTGAATAACTATTAGGAATTATGTGTCATTATAAGAGTTTGATATAAATATGTGAATGTTATTTATTTATTGTTTTTTGTCTTTTCCCCCTTAAATCATATGTAAAAGTGTCTAACTATGTACTTTTTGGTTATTGTTCTAATCATGTGTGTTGGTGGGTATTATCACAAAAGAAAAAAAGTAGAAAGAAAAATAAGGAATATTTATTGGGGAAAATATGATGTCTTTAAAGGAACTGTCAATTTGTATAATTGTGTTAAATGTGCTTGAATTGAAAGACATAATAAAGTACATTTTATATATATATGCTAAAATATTTGTTATTTGGACATTAGATGTGCCTTATTTAGAATTTTAAACCTACAAGTGTATTTTGTACTGTCAATTACTAAGCTCAGATTCATCTTACCAGTTAAAATTTATACTGTGCTTTTGTAATTATTTATTTTTAATTTTGTGATTTTAACTTCTGCTTTACAAAGCTTTTTTTTAGATTGTGTTCTAATGTTCTTCTAATCATAAACATGTACTACAGCTGCCAAACAAAACCAGAGAGAAATGTATTCATAAATCTTTAAAACAATCTAATTAAATCTTGGGCACAAAACATTCAGCCAGTAAAAAAAGAAAACCTGTAGTATATATATTGTATTTAGGCCTATCTATCTATATATCTATATATATATATACAGTATATATGTATGTCTATATAGTCTAATTTATCATTGTAGCCTTATTTAAGTTGATTTTCTGTATACTGTGTATTTATTTTTGGACTAATAGTGGTTAATAAAGTCCAATAATGGTGAGAGAGTGTCAGTGGTAATGTCGGTCAGTGTTAGAGGATCTGTGTAACAGCTGAGGCTTAGCCTGACAGTTAGCCTGCCCTGGACCAGGCTAGTTTCCCAGCATAAGTTGCCAGGGTAACTGAGTTTGAACTATTTTAAGTTTGCTTTATGAAACAGAAATCACCGACAATAAGTCTGACTTACCAAAATAAGCCTGGCTTGTATTCTAATCTTGTTTTATGGAACAACCCTCAGGGAATACAAATGATCAAAGACAGAACGTTTTGAAGGCATTCTCTTTATTTTATTTTTTATATTTTTTATATTACATTGCTTATGCAAAAAGTAACGTATTCTGTTGATATTTCAAACACTTTCATTCTTCTGATGAGTGAATTAGGAGCAGTAACTCTTGAGGGACTGTCAGCCCATATGCTTCAAAATGATTCATTCTCTGAAGTTACACTTCAAGCTTGTTTCAATGTGATGAAGTTGAACAAAGAGAGAGAATGGGAGACAGAAAGAGACCACCAGATTTAATTCTTTTACTTCAGTCTAAGAATCGAAGACACTGGGAGAAACATCCCACGAAAAAAAAAAAAAAAAAAAAATTCACGGACAGATATAAATATTAGCTTTTACAGAAGCAGCCGAGAAAACATATAATATTGAACATGATGGAAAATATGATCTCACGCGAATACCTAAACTACACTGTCAACTCACAGTGACAAGATGGATGGATGGATGGATTGAGCCATTACAAACAAATATCTCCTCACTTTTGGCCACTATTTGTTTTTCTGTGTTTATCTATGTATATATTTGACTTGAACAAATGTCAACCCCTCATTAGGACATGGAAAAAAATAAAAATAAAAAAATAATCTAGGCTAGGGGGGAGAGGTCTCTAACATGATTTAACAGAATTATGCAAATGTTTAAAATTATTCTTATGAAACCGGTCCCATCTCCATAATTGGCACAGGCTTTGCGACACCTTTTAAAAGCTGTGTGTTTAGGCCTTACCAAACACAAGGCTAATTATGCAATGACTAAACCTAGTGGTATTACAGATGACGAGGCCATGACTCAGCCCTGATCCTGACCTCTGACTGAAACAGAGGACGGGCCGCTGGCTAAATGTGCGCATGCACCACTGCGCCTGCCCCTAAAACCCTGTGAAAAACAGGTTCTCTGCCAGGAAACCTACTTCAAACACTCGACTAAAGGTTTATTGATCTTTGCGGATTGCAGCCTCTTAGGAACATAAAGAAACTTTTAAGGTGATCACAGAGGTTTCATAAAGGAGAAAAGCAACAGACACTTTGAGTTATTAAGCAAATAAAAGTAAGTGTGAGATGCATAGATGTAATGAAAAAAGCTGGCTAGGTAATTTAAAAAAGCTGTGCATACTATTGCATGGCATGAAAATTAATTTAGTTTCAGCCACCATAAAAAATACACATCAATGTACACTGTAAAATAATGATATGATCAAAAAGTTATGACAACATATGTTTTTACATTGATTTAACTCATTAAAATAAGTAAATTTCAACTTTTTTTATAAGCTATACAAGATTCAACTCATTTTTCAAGTCAGTTTACAATGTAATTTCAAATAATTTTTGAGATCCACAGGTGAATTAGTGTCATACATGTACAAAATGTCTGAGTCCTGTATGTAAGACAAAGCAGAAAAACATGAAATATACCAAAGAACTTGTTGCACTCCGTCAAGAATTATAGGGGCTGTATGTAAGAATTTTAATGTATTAATTTAAATTCATATAACAAAAATAAAAAAAAACGAGACATCGACCTTTTTTAATAAGTTTAATGTCATTTAAGTTGAAATAAATATCTACTTTTTTTTTTTTTTTTTTTACAATGCATATACTATGTCCTCAAATATACTATCATAATCAAACTATCATAACAGTGTACATTTAATTAACTCATCTATCAACATGATGCTGGTGAATTGCAGAGCTGGTGCAAACATATCGACATTACTATGATCAGATGCTTTCTTAACTGCTGCTTTCTCATCGCGGTTATTTTTGTTGTGTTTATTTTGTTATTGAGAGGAAAGCGCGCAGAACATATTTACATATTCATCTCAACGTCACTATCGTGGACAGTGTGTGGATGTTCATTCACAGTATATCACTGCAAAGGTATTTTCAATTTATTTTTACTTCTAAGCAAAGAACGAAAAAGAATGTCGCTGTGAGTATATCGGGGCATTGAATCACGTTCAGTCTCTTGTACGTTGCGTTTGCATGACTGCGAGACGAGCAATAAGTTGCTGGCTGCAATTCACTGAACGGCCACCGGTGTCGCTAATAAGAGTTTCTGAATTCTACATATGGCCCCTTTAAATTACACCCAGTCCTCAGACAACAGATTAGCTCTTTATAAAAGTTCAAGAACAGTGTGTAACTAGACTAGACTAGACTAGACTAGAATGAGATGAGTTAGTCCCTCATAAATATTTTATTTTATTTGAGTAGTATATAAGTATAAACCCAGAACGATCTTATCCACTCAAAGTCAGCATGAAATGGTACCAATTTCATGTACATAATGTGACATAAAGTGAACCAAAACACTGAACAAGAAAATAAGTTGGGCTGGTCTTGATTTTATCAAGGAATTGATTGGATGAATGTAAACAGAGTCACTTTTGATTTCATGTTGACTTTCTCTGCAGGATGTTATAGATACTGTATGTGGGCTGTTGGAATGTGGATGTGTGCTCTGTGCACCCAATGATTCTCAAATTCACTTCTCAATGTTTTTATGAGACCACATAAAACCATTAACAGGTTGAAAGGTGTACATATCCACTGTATCTGTTTCAGAAGAAGTGAAGAACATCCACACTGATCAATGGAAACCAGAGGAAGAGTAAAACGAGCCTGTGTTTATGGTGATACGTGAACATGTAGCAATACATACTATAGTTCCCCTTGTGTGATCATCGCCAACAACACTTAAGTGAATCTGATCAATATGTACAATATACGTTTCATATGGGCGTCCAGCTCCAGCTCAACTAAAGAAAAAACAGATTTCTGAATGGGGCTCAGGAAAAATAAACATGCTTCAAATAAATAAAATTTGCTTATATGATACAGATACCCTCACAACGTGTATTGTACTATAAATAAATTCAATTAGAATATCTAGCTAATGTGTATATATATCATAACAATACTATGAATATGCCCTTCAACTTAGTGTTGTTGTAGTAAATGACTCACTAAAGAAATTCAGATTACAGTGAGAATAAAAAAAATAAAAATCCCAAAACAGTGAATGAAATATAATCAGACTAGGACAGGTATGGGTTGCATTTAGATTGTCAGCATTAATGACTTCAGTCGGTGGAGAGACGCCGCTGTCCATGGTGCTGAAAGAAAGCACCGCAGGACAACACTGAACATGAACATAATTTGGGCGGGACTTGTTTTTATCCAGCAGGAACTGATTGGATGGTAAGTGTTAATGGGGTCAGTTTTTACTTTAACTGCAGGATGTTATAGATATGTGAGCTGATGGCATGTGTATGTGTACTCTGTGCAACCGACTACAAGAGTATGGGTACCAAATCAATATTTTTTAAATCACCAAGGGTGCTTCTCAATACTCAAATAGATGCTTCCTTGTTTCCTTGCTCCTCAGTCCTCCGATCGAACTCAGCCATCTTTAAAGGCATCTGAGGAGTCATGATCAATGATACACAGGTGTATCCTTCCCTCGTATACTAATGCCCGCTACTCATTGTACTATTTTGGGCCATCTCAGACGAAAGGTGACCTATCATGGGTATATATATGGTCGGGGCTCCTAAACGGTGGTCCAGCGTCATACAGTGAGAGAGGTTCAAAGATGGCTGGTGTCACGGTCTTGTGACCAAAAATAGCCTCCGATAATTTTCTGACAGTGACATTTAGCAGGATCATCTCACAGTGTGTTTGCTGCTACGACCTACGTCTACTGACTTGTCAATAAAAATGCAACACGAAATGGCGTATTGATCAACGCGACATGGCGCTTAAACTCAAACCTACTTACCTCAAGCTCCATTTGCAAAATTCTTTTCCCTTGCATGCCTCTTTTCCGTAGCCATGACTGCATCCATATTCTCCTCTTTGGATTCCTCCTCTTTTTTCAGCGCACATAAAAACAACAATTGCCAAAGTGTGATTCATCTTGCTGTATTTGTTAACCACTAGCGCATGCTGATGACGTTTTATTCTTCTATACTAACTTGCATCATAGACTACGATTCAATAGGTGTCATCATCGTACAGTCTACATATCGTACCCAAGTTTATTAGATCCATGTCGTACAGTGTGATTTGTAATGATCTTATAGGTTTGCCGAAATCACACAGTCTGTGGCAGGCCAGGCATAAGGGAGTGGAGCTAAGTCGCAAGGATGCACAAATAAGAAATGAGAAGCACCCCAAGAAATGATCAAACACAATCAACACCAGACAAAGGACTGGGACAAACTAAGGGCCATGTATACATAGGTGAAAATAATTAAAACGAAACAAGACAAATTCATAACAAAAGTCCATAGAAACATGACGGAAACAGTGACTTGTCAACTATAACCCTGGAAAGCATGACAGTCATACAACTTGAAGCAACTGTGGCAAGAAAGTGACACTAAATTTTGTCTTCACTTTATTTTTATTTCTTCACTCCAACCAATTTACTTGGTTCAAAGTACCACTTCACATGTTAGTCACGAAACATGTACAAGTAGTGATAGCTGTATAATTTCAAATTTTCTGCAAATGTTCTTGTAAAAAAAAAGCGAACATATTACACATAATAATATTATAACATTAATAACAACAATAATAAAAATAATTTTAATGATACATTTCTGGGATGGATAGATAGATAGATAGATAGATAGATAGATAGATAGATAGATAGATAGATAGATAGATAGATAGATAGATAGATAGATAGATAGATAGATAGATAGATAGATAGATAGATAGATAGATAGATTGTTTATTATTTGGTGGGGACAGTAAAAATCATAACTACTGGCCTAACTGAAAATATTACACAAGCTAATGGGAAGCCAGATGCTGAGATTAAGGTCCCATTTAATCATGAGGATGAATTCATTTGACATCCTCATAATGAACTTAACACAAAAATTGCATTGTATCTCATTTCCCATTTTTGTGTGATAAATGTAGCTTATATATTCACTCTGCCTCTCCCATTCACATATCGTTGACTGTCTTTCTCTCTCCGGCTCCTGTGAGAAGAGTAAATTCCCGTCTTAATGTGTTAGCACGTGCCACATGCCCCCATAACCCATAAGTCTGTCTGCTGACAGAAGTGGGTTCACCCTCAGTGCAGCCTGCTGCAAAATGCATGTAGAGCGTACAGCGCGCCTCTGAGCCAGCTGTGAGAGCACCATTTTCCCAGCACGGCCTCCCCAGAGGACCAGAGAGCACCATTTCCTGAGCGAGAGGAGGCTGGACCGCTCGTCTGCAGGTTATTGGCACATTAACGCTCTTAGTGTGGCGCTTTGTGACCTCGTAGAGGTTCAGAAGCCTTTTCGAGAAAGTTCCAGTAGAAATTGAGTCTTCCCTGAGGAGTGTCATGCTCCTCTGTGGGCCGCAAAGGACTTTTTAAGTCTGCTCATTGTGCTTTTCTTGCTAAGCACAAGCTCTCTACGGTAGCGCCCGTGCAGTTTTAGTTTTCACGATCAGATGATGCGGCCAAACCTCCCTAAAACAAGAGAAAAACAGGAAAAAGTTGGATCAAACGAACAAAACCAAATGGCAAACACACTTTTTAGCCCTATTCGGATGTGACTAGTTTTTCAGGGGGACGTTAAGAGAAATTCGTGTTTCACTTTGCGATTTTAATGCAGTCCAAATCTGCCAAGTCTGTCAACCATAACAGACTGATATATGGCTCGTACAGCAGCACGTTCCTTTGAGTAAAACCCTCTGTGTTCATGGTAGGCCTGTCTTGAAAGGTTACAATGCTAAAAATCTATTTCTTTATGGGAAATTTTTTTTGGGGTTTTAAGCGTCTGAGTATGCTATCAAAAAGACCATAGGTATTTTTCTCTGTGATTTTTGTTTGCTCATTTCTTGTGTACGAATGACCATGATGTAATCTGGAAAAACCAATTTATGCAGCCATTTCTCTGGTCTGTCTAGGGAGGTTATAGAGAGATAAACACTGTCGTTTCATCATTTCTCTTGCATGTTTGTTACACTTGTGGTGGTGGGGGAAAGAAGTGGGAACAAAAAAGTTTGAGAAACCTTGAAAAAAAAACATTTCTTGATAAGAGTTCTTTGCTGAAACTCTAAAGAACCTTACCTTTAGACAAAAGGAATAACATAAAAGACCTTTAACTGACCAATTTCAATTTCAATTTCATCTGAAAATAGATGCACTCATACTTGCAATGTATGGATTAGTGCATCCCCAATCATTGTATTTTGAAAATATGTATGAAGAAGTATGCTTCTCGATGCCAATAATGTTGGACCATGGGTAGTCTCAGCCTCAGACGTCACACCCACGGACCGCATAAGGAGCCGTGTGTGTCGCGTTCTTTAAGGTCCGGCTGGAAACAAAGCAGTCGTGGAGCCAAACCCCCTCATGGAAAAAGAAAGCCTTGCAACAACGTTCTTGAATGATTCATTTAGTGGATGCACGCCGTTCTGTTATCGTAGGGAGAGGAGAGATATCGACTTTACATTTTCACAACCCCTAAACATGACGGTCAGACGTCGTCTTGGGCGGTCCTTGGCCAGTGAAACCTGCGAAGGAGTCGAGACCTTCTGCCGTCAGTCTACGCGAGACTAGATCACGAGTGTCGAGGCAGAGGGTGGCACTCAGTGCAGTCATCAGACACGGAGAGCAGTCGCACTGATAGGATTACTCTCTGAGATCTCTACCCGTCTCTCCTCTCCCTACGGCTCAGCTCTTTATCCTCTCATGCCAGGGAAGCTCTTGTTTGACAGTCGCCGGAGGAAAGCATGTCTGCTCTCTCGAGGCGGGGATTTAACTGCATACGCACTTAGAACTCTTGCTTTCATCAGTACTGTCAGACGACTTCGGTTAGTTTACACATTAAACCCCTCATTTGTGTTTAAATGCCTTGTATTATTACAATAGTACTAGAGACCACCTAGAGAGTATTTTAAGGGAAGGAATGAGTGTTTGTGTTCCCTGAAAGGCAGATTACTCTAGGTAGTCCTGCAAAAGAGTGTCATTATTTGTTGTAAGGGTGTTTACATAGATCTGTTTTCAACCAGTACAGCAAGTTTCTAAGTTTCTAAACAGCATCCTAACTGAAATGCTGCTTCACAATGGACTGATTTGGAATGCATTTCTAATTTTTTGCATTTCATTTCATTTAAAAAAACAAACAAAAAAAAACGTTTTTAATTGACAAAGTATAAAACCATGTAAATGAAGTAATAATTTTGCTATTCTATTCAAACTGAATATATATATATATATATATATATATATATATATATATATATATATATATATATATATATATTCATTTAATTTAGATTCATTTAACAGTTCAAGTAATACCCAATCAATTAGTCAAAAGATAATTTTTTTTTTAAAAATTCACGAGAAGCCAAAGGAAAATTTCCACATAGGTGTATAATAAAGTTCAATAGATCAATCAATCAATCAATCTATCAAGCAAATGATAAAAATCAATCAATCGATAAAATCAATCAATCGAATAAATAAACAAAACAAAAAGAATTCTGTTTTTAACAGTTTGAAAAGTGTATATATATATATATATATAGATACATATACATACTTACATATATGTACACACACACACACACACACGTTCATTTAACAGCTCAGAAATGTTTTTTCAAAACATCAAGCTCACCCCAAACAATCTGAGAAGAGCATCAGTGGTGTTTCACGGCTTCAGGCTCAGCTATCGTAATCTGAAAAAGAAAAGAGAAACATAAAAACTGAAGCTGTACTGATAAAAAACAACAACAAAAAGACACAAACAAACACAAGTTTACCATAAATGTGCAATGGTTTACAAAGCTTATAGTATGATAATATTAAACATTCATTTATTTAAAGCTATAGCACACATACAAATATATAAGTTTAGCTCCTTCTTAAACATAATTGGTGATAATAATGATTTGTTAAAGAAATATTACAGCTATTTATTAATCTTTTTACAATTTTACTTCTAATTTAAGTTCCTCAGCCAAGAAAAGCTTTAAATGAACAGGTTTGTTTTTGTTTTATTCAGTTTAAGGGCTAGTTTAGATGAGATTAGATTGTGACGGGTTGTTTACCTTGTGGAACGAAGGCCTGTAAATACAGCTACCGCCATCCTCATCAGCTCTGAGGTCAGCTGGGGTCATTTAGAGGTCATGTGGGGGCGGGCTGTTTAGTGGACTATAGAGATGGTCATGTGACCAGAAGGGGGAAGAAAGAGCAAAAACAGCAAGCAGAAATCCCCAAAAAGAACCAAGTTCAAAAAGCCACTGCTTACATTATTGAATCTTAGAATATGAAAGACAATATGTGGAATTACTTTCCATGTGCAACATCTTACTGATGCAATAGTACCGTATCTAAAGGAGTAGGATTAAAGATATATTAGTAGATAATTAACTTCATATGCTTTACCACAGAAGAGTCTCGTGTGTTTTCAAGTAGAAAGAATTATAACAGATAATAAGGTAGGTTTATAATTGGAAATTTATTTCAAGCTGCTGGGTACGGTATATTACAGATGAATTTAATTGTGCTGGTTGCACAGGGAATTCTTGTCAAAATAGTTACATGCATCAGATTATTATTATTTTTTTAAAAAGGGAATACTACAAAGTTAAGGAGGGGGGGGGGGGGGGGGGGGGGGTAACTAAACTTTTTGGTTTATTTTCACATTTATGTGGGCTTAAAGGATTTTTTCCCCATTCGTTTTTCTCATGACGTACGCTACACTTTTTTAATGATAATACACATCAGATGTTAGTTTAGATTATGAAGTTTTAACAAAGTGAACAAGGACAAAATGTGCTCTCAAACACAATGATATTTTTGCTTTCAAAAAGTTTATTTTATAATCAACTGAGACGAGAATTAAAGGGCTTACACAAGCTTACAAATATTATAGCTCTTAACAGAAATGTATTAAACTGCCACCACCAGTACCACAATAATTTTCATTACTATCACCTTTTAAACTTCAGCATACATTTGATTAGACTTTTAATAGTTTTATAAAAGAGTACTAGTTAAACTTTAGTCAACAGTATTTGGTTTAGAAATGACCAGTAACACTTTGCTGTGCACTTAAAATGCATTACAACAAGGTTTAAAGGATACACAATGTGCCAAAAACTGCTGGATTCCCTTTAAATTTCGTAGACTATCACAAGCGATGCTTTTCGTTTGTTTTTAAATGCTCTGTCACTATTTTTAACCCATCCACGCTATATGACATACTAATGGACTAACCAACATTAGTGGTGTATAAAGGATTATATGTGCTATAATGGATTAGAATTGCACAGGAAACGTCATTACCTTGATGTATTTCTTGAAGGAATCTATCATATATCACCTCAAATTGGGAAACTGAATTGGGGATTTTAGCCACAATCATGTTACTGTGAATTTCAGTCAGATTACTAGTCAAAAAATGTTGATTTAGACGCTCTCATGGGAAGGTCTAAAAGTAGATTGCTCACTAGGAGAAAACACCTATTACCACAGAGCTCATTAAAGGGTTTAAACGCTCAACACAAAAACCAGACAAAACTATGCAGGCTTTTCTCATCGCAACTGAAACTGCACACAGTTTTTTTTTTTTTTACGACATGCTCCTATAAGGCCTTTAACGCTGAAGAACCTTCCATTTAGAAAAGAGAAAAGAAGAAAAACAACAGGTGCACTGAGATTTTCTTTTACTTTTTTCCTACTTAATTTTCATTAAAGGTCAAATTTACAAGGGACACATGGAAGCTGATCACCCATCAAAAAAAAAAAAAAAAAAAAAAAAGTATCTACAAAAAACTGACTGCTAAATCTAAACATCGTACACCTCATATAACTCCGCCCCCAACTGCTAGTGCCCGCCTCCCTCCGACATAAGTGAGTCTATTTGAATTCTGATTGGTTCTCTGATTTAAACTACATAATCCGGTGATCCCGTAATATTCCGTTTGTGGGGGTCTCTTCCATGTCTGTTTTACCCATCAACTTCTTCAACTTTCTATTTTTGTCGTTTTGGTTGATTTTATTTGCAAAAAAGGAAATAGAGTCCATAGAAAATCCATTACTTGGGAGGGCACACGAAGGAGTGTAGCTGGTCAGAACCGGGAATACGGCTGCTCTCTGTACACTCCTTTGCTTGTCCTTGCTGGTGGCGCCTTGTTGCGGTTGTTTGCCCATTCCTCCGGGCCTGAAGAGGGAGACAAAGAGCAGAGGTCAGGAAGTTTATTAGTGAAACAGTCCTTTAGCTCTTGTTAGAAAGCCTCATAAAACACTGAACAACATTTGTAAGATATGTTTCTTTCTGCGTCACAGACTAACATTGACATGTTTGAGTGCATGCACAAATGTATTTTGGTGAATTAAATCAGTTTGTGTGATGATTGTCTGTAGTCAAATACAGTATGTAAACGGAAAATGAAACGTGTGCAGAAAGAAAACTAACAATACAGATGTGATAACACGCATCAAAAGTCACATATAAAATGTGATTAAACAATGATTTACAGTCATTTTAATGGACTACTTTGAATTTCCAACTACCGACATGAAAATAAGCTTTAAAGAATAAACAAGACTTGGTGAAAATATTACCAGTGTCATGTTTGGGTGATGTGCTGAAAAATGGGCAACCTGTCAAGAAGATGCCCGGTTTTATTTTTATTTTTTAACAGTTACTCATTTTTATTACTTTTTCAACTCCTCCATCATCATTTATGAACACTGCTGTTTTGTTGTGATTGTTTTGTTGAAATAAAAAAATTATAATAAATAAAACTGGATCATATTTCACACCAAAATAAAAATGAAAATAAATTATATTCTGCATTAGGAAAATTAAGCATATTTTACAACAAATAAGAATTTTTGGTATTGTGATGCATTTTATTGTAATATTAAATTACAATATTATTTGACTAATTGTAGTATATATATATATATATATATATATATATATATATATACAGTGCAATGCATAAGTTAATACACCCATGCTAAAGTTGACTAAAAAGAGGAATAAAAAATCATATTTTGGAAATTGAACTTAATGCCTTAATTTAAAAAATTAGGAAAAATCCAACCTTTTAGGACACCAATTTTCTTTGTGAATGAATAATGTATCGTAAATAAATAAATGTTCTTCCTTAAAATACATGGTGCATAAGTGTGTACACCCCTATGTTAAATTCCCATAGAGGCAGGCAGATTTTTATTTTTAAGTATTTTTTTTAAATTAATTTTTAGGATACTATGCATCCTGATAAAGTTCCCTTGGCCTTTGGAATTAAAATAGCCCCACATCATCACATAGCCTTCACCATACCTAGAGATTGGCATGGTTTTATTTCAGTTAGCCTAAAAGCTAGTTTGATTTGCATTGAGAGATGATCTTATGGAAAGTACCCCATGCCAATCTCTAGGTATGGTGAAGGCTATGTGATGATGTGGGGCTATTTTAATTCCAAAGGCCAAGGGAACTTTATCAGGATGCATAGTATCCTAAAAATTAATTTAAAAAAAATACTTAAAAATAAAAATATAAATAAATATAAATAAAATATAATTATAAAATTAAATTAAAATGTTATAATTTTCTTTTACGCAAATACATGTAATACATGATATTGAAATTATAGTAATAAATATCAATTAAAAAACAAACAAATAAATAAAACAAATTAATAAATTCTGGACTCATTGACATGAGAATGGGGGAAATGTGGTTAATTGTCAACATTTAATACAATATAATACTTTTTTCCCCCTAAAAATAAGCTTAATTTTCTCTAAGCAGCATATTTTATACATATTTTCTTTTATATAAAATGCATTTTTGGGGTAAGATCATGTGACCTTGAGCATGCTTCGACGCCAGTAAAGTGTAATTTCCTAGTAAGTTTGTGTTAAACAGGAACCGACTGTGACAGTGATTTGTAGTTGTGGAACATGCAGCAATCCAAACCACCTTCAAATGCGACTTTTACAGAACAACACCAATCTTTAAAGTAACAAATCCCAAGAGTCACGACACCATCCAATATCTTCCTCTCTGAGCTCATGGGATCTCTGATCATTTAGGCCAACTAACACTGACAATCAAAGAGAAACGTCCCCAAACCATCCTCCTTTTGTCCTTCACCTCAGAAAGAACAAAACAACTTTAATTGCACCAGAGGATCAAATAGCCACTTGAAAGGGGTTTAGTGGAGTGCCCTCGGGCGAGAGGTTACCGCCGCCATTAGCGTAACAGCAGAGCTAATTCACGAGCGTCCGTGTCGATGAACGAGAGCGCTATCGACGGCAGCTTTTGTGTGATCTTGCTCGTTTTCAGTTCTTTTTAGGGACAGAAAGGCACAAAGACCGTTTCTCTAAAATCACTTGTTTTTCAGGGAACCATAGCCAATAATCTTTAATTAGAGAGCTGTCAATCTCAGGTTAGCCCGCGCTAGTTTCAAAGAAAGGGTTCGCGCGCACTGTCCTTGCGTTTAGAAAGAATAAGGATGTGTATCAGCCGGATAATAGGAAGTTCTTCTTTGAACTGTCAAGCTGTCTGTGTTTTGTACCACCTGGGAAGTGTTAACTTGAGTGTTATGGATTGTGTGTGTGTGTGTGTGTGTGTGTGTGTGTGTGTGTGTAGAACTGTGTTTCAAATGTGGTTGCAAAGTGAAAACTGACAGGAAAATGACAACTAACTAACTATATATTTTAGGGGCAACATTGTGTTTGTTGTGTTGGAACTGATGGAGAGTAGGAAAATGGTATCTTAAAATGGAATCAAACTTGAAGCTATTAAATCTACTTCAAACATTTTGGTCAGGCTTTCTCAAACCAACATAAAGTTTGTCTTTTCTAGTTTAAGATAAAGTCTGGCTTAACATAACATGAAATAAGAAAATCTATTTCTTAAGGAAACAATTATGATCTGGTAAAGGTTTCCATTTTTTGGGATTCCAATTAGCTTCATACACACGCACGCACGCACGCACGCACGCACACACACACACACACACAACTTCTAGTGCCCCCAAAAAAACTTCTAGTGCCCAAAGCTAACAAAATAAATAAACATAAAATAAAGTTTTGAAACTATATGGTAAACAAAACTAGCAGTTGATTCTGTTACAATATCATTTATACATTCTACAAAAATTCACACAAATGCTTCAGACTGCACAAATGCATCTGTATATACACACTAAACACACACACACATTGATATTCTAGCTGCTGAGAAATATAATGGCACATCTTATCTTTTTTTTGCTGGGACAATGAGCTTACAACAGCAACATCAGCAATTCCAGAGCACTGCAGTTCTTTTCAAGATATCTCTGCCATATTTATGCTTTTCTGTACCGACATTGTTCATAACCGCAAACTTATTTGCCTTCCATGGAACGCTCGTCCGACAGCATTTTGATTCTTTCGCTGCATCCAAACGTCTCCTGTTTACATTCATTGTAACTGTCTGTTCAAGTAAATTCAATGCTGTTGTATAGATACTGCAACCAAAAGTCTTGCAAGGCCAGCAGTATTTATAACATCAATACAGCAGGAGCCGAGCGTGCTACAGGCAAAAGAAGACAGTGACAGACTGAAGGTTCATGTACTAACTGGAGTTATTATAAAATAGACAGCTTATTGTGTCATTGCATTAGAAGAGTGGAAATCAAGCAAGACATGCTCACAAACTACAGTCATTTCATGTAATTATAAAACTGCATTGAGGGAAGAAAAAAAAGACACTTACCGTAAGAGTCATATGATTCTGCACTGATACCATGGCTGTATTCATAATAATCCTCTGAGCTGTGGAAAGAAACGAGAAACATTTATTGAGCAAAATAAAATTAATGCGCGCTGACTGGCTGATCCATTTTATTGATCCATTGTCAAGAAAAAAAAAAAACATATTTCTATTGACATGTTTGTATGTGCATTTATTTATAGACAGAGAGAACGAAAGTGAAAGGTGGTGAAAGTTCAAGGTATGTGTCTGCTTAGATTTGTTGTTCTTTTTTAATTCTCTGTGTGCATTTAAATAGTTTTATAATTGTACCCACATATGTGTTATGTTTGACTCATTTCATGCTGTGCTGCTAAAGTAACTGTTCTTTTTTTGTGTGCTGCAATATCCTGCCTTGACAAATTTCAAATAAAATAACTAACTAAAGACAGAGAGGACCAAAGTGAGAGAAAGATGGTGAAAGTTCAAGGTATGTGTCTGCTTTTATGACACTAGTTGCTCCCTATTTAAATTGACAAAGCAATATCTCAGCAGGCACATGAAGCAGAATAACCCATCGGAGAAGCTATTTTCCGAGCAGATTTGCGGTGCGCCTGCCTTTTATTGCAGCATCTCAGAAGTTTTGCTCCTGGGTCTCTGTTCCCTTTCTGCTTCCAAATTGAGTTTTTCTCCCATAGGCCCCTCAGCTGAGCTGTCCAGTGCCAATCACAGCTGACTGCTAACCATATCCTGATGTTCATGCTCCCATAATTCCACTGGCCTCCCATCAGTATGAATGGTGCTACAAGAAATAGAAGGTTACTGGAAAAATGATCTCAGCTTCCACCAGGGAATATTCTTCAGATATAGACCTAGTGTTACATTGGCATAATTATTTGTTATTCCTCCCATTATTTCTATAGAAACTACATATTTTATATTTGGTTCCTTAATTTCAATAACTCCTCATTTAATTTCTATAATAACTCCTTTCAAATCTATTGTAACTCAGTGCTTCCCATTAATTACTGTACCAAGACTGTGGTGGCCCACCAGCCTATTCTTTCCGACTACAGTTTCATAATGTACCGAAAATATTTTTGACTTTCTCATAATAACACAAAAGTTCTTTGACATTTTGGACTCTATTTTAACGATCTAAGCGCATGGTCTAAAGCGCACGGCGCAAGTACACTTATGGCGTGTCCGAATCCACTTTTGCTAGTTTAACGACGGGAAAAATGGTCGGCACACCCGGCGCATGGTCTAAAAGAGTTGTCCCTATTCTCTTAATGAGTAATGGGTGTAAGATTAAAAAAAACAACCAGAGTCTCATCTGCCATTTCCTTTAAAAGCCAGTTGTGCTCGCGCCATGGCAGATTCGAACACTTCTCTAGCGAGGAAACGTATCTGCTCGAGGTTAAAGCGCGCAAGCCGACCATCTACGGGACAAGCCGGATTCCACCATATCTTTGTGTACACAATAATAATCTTTTACATTGTAATCCTTTTATTTTTAACATGTGGCATGTTTGTGTGCTGCTGGGCATCCCTGTGTGTGTAATAAGCAGAGTGTATGCGCGTTGTGCACCCGCCTATAGGTGCACTTTACTAATGCGCTCTTTAAATAACAAAAAAAATATTGCACCATTGACTTAAACCAGGTTTTTGTTGGTCAATGGTGCAGTCTATTTCAGTTGTCTCAAAACAGCAAAGCGCCAACAATGTGCCTGAACATGGCGCAGGACGTGAAAATGATAACTGCGTCAGGCTGAAATTAGCAAAAAACACTTGCGTCGCGCATGGCACTGCATTGCACCGGGTGTATGATAGGGCCCTTTGTCTTGTGGACAGCACATCGACATCGAGGCACAGCAGCACCTCAGACAGCATGAGTTTGAGTCCCAGCTAAAGGTACTTTCCTGCTCCTGTTCCCTTCTCGTCCTAGACAGTCCTGTCCATTAAAGGTTAAAAAATCCCCAATGTCATGAAAAAAGCTACATCTGAAAATATTTGTCTTGAAAGAGATTACAGCAAGACAATAAAAATGTTCCCATGTTTCTCATTTTGGACTCATATCTCAGTTGTGTCTACTCTTATTTCTAAGTTTTAGGAAGCATAGGAAAAGCAACCACTTAGCAATACATTTTTCCTCTGGGTAGTCTCTCAAAATCCTGTGGGAAACACTGGTAACTCTTCCTCTTTCCTCTCATAACCACTTCCTCATTCCAATCATACTGTCAAAACCCCTCTCCTTATTCCAATCATAATATTATTGACTCCTCCACTCATTCACAAGAGATACTCACACATACAACAATCCACCTTCAGTGGCTGAGAAAAGAGCGTCTTTGATTTTCATAAACTGTTATGCAGAGAGGAAATCCCATGTCAAAGCTCACACAGAGGTGCCTATCGCTAGCCTGCTGTTACTATTAGTTTCACGCTCAAAACGTGTCTGCACACCAGGGAGAAGAAGATATGATGAGAGTGAGAGAGAGGGTTCTGCTGGGATTGCATGTATGAAGACCTATGGAGCACAACTAGGGTCACTATTCTCCTCAGATTCCAACACAGAATCTCAGGAACCTCGTGAGGGCTGGGAGGAGGCTTTATATCATATGTGTGATGAAATTCCCCATTTCCACAGCGCATGAAGGTGAAATTGAAGAGACCTAAAGCTTTAGTGTTCAGTAATGCATCAGTCAACTTCACAACCTGCTGCCAGATGCATCTCTCTCTGCTGTTTCACACCATAAAGAACCTATTCTCACCAATCTGAACACCAGCCTGGGTTCAAACCTAGTTAGACACCTTTAATTTCGTCCCTGACACATCGTCAATATTCCTTCTTTCCTAAATTCGTCTCTCTCTCCCTCTCCTCCAGTGCCGAGTTTGTTCTGTTCTACTCAATTACCCTGTTCAGCTTGTTCCAGTCGAGGTAGAGCGTTAGCAGAAATGATGATGCATTTAAGTCACACACAGTCCAATTCCTCCAATTAGCAACACACACGTGTAAACACTGCAAACACGCTGTCGAATGAGCTACAATCACCCAGAGGAACATTTCACTCCTCTGAGGAGACTTAATGGAGTTATCAGGTACGCTGCATATTAGTGTTAACTGTAAGTATCAAAAATGCTTTGGAGGAATAAAAAAGTATTATGATTATTTAACACCTGCCAACCCGCAAAATGCAGCAGTGGCGTGTAACGCAGTCACTCCTATTAGCCATTTTGGCGGGTTGAATTTGATATATAATATACACATTTTTCAATTGTAGTCTTTTTAAAAGGCATCTGAAATAATAAACTAAGTGCAGTGTGTAGTCAAATATATATAAAAAAACGATACATATTGAAGCGCTAGCGCTTTCTCGCTCTCTCATCTTTCCAACAGCGAGTTGGCACACAAACCCGCCTCCCCTCACTCTCTCGTTTCATTTCCTCCGGATGAATATTGTTAGTGTCTTGAATTTCAGCATGGGATTGCACGTATTGTGCATAATCTTACTCATTCCCGCAGATTTTGTGCTCATTGTGATTAAACAGTCAAATACACCCAAATTAATATCAAAATGCCGGTCTTGGTGAGTATTCACGTAAACAATCAGTTATGTTTTAAGTGAACATAAACAGTTGAGAAAGAAAACGCATGTGTAACAGTAATGGATCCGTGTGTCAGGCTTTAAAGTGACAGCAGCCTAATATATCTGCTGGCAAATTATGATATATAATATATATATACATGATAATTATAACCAATTATAACCAATTTCTTGTCAAATAAGAGACATTATTTACATAATGTTTTTTCTCTCATACACACAGTCATGCTTACCCAGCTAAAACCGTTGTGCACTAACACTGTGTGTCTATCTGGTGTTCTCCAAACAGATTAAATAACAGATTGGCTTGTTTTAAACTGTTTTCACTATGGCGTATAGAAACACTTCAGTCTCTCAGTGATTGCTTATATCTGCAGGCGACTGTTGAGTAACTCTGTCACATAGATCTGAAACCATGAAGTACTGCACAGGTGTTTGCTGGGAGTTTTACTTCAAGTAACCATGAAATTACAACAATACCCTGCTAGAAAATCAACTCAACTTGTTTCCTCAGGTAGATTACCAGCCGGTGGGGTCAAGACTACAAGTACAAATGCTTCGATTCTGCATTTTCTAAGGTTTTTATTACAAATGATATTGTCAGCATAACAATTTGAGTGAAAAGTATGACATAGGATTAATTAATTTTGCTTTACTGACAGCAGTACTGGAGCTGACATGAGCAAAACGTGATGATCATATTCTCCAGAATGATCTTAGACGATCCAAAGAATATCTTGCACTTCAGTAGAAGCAAGAACATTTGACCAGCTGTTTGACTAACTTTTTGTACTTGCTACTTGAATTTTTAGTGAACAAGAAAAGTGCAGAATTGTAAATATATTATTTCAATCATCATTTAAAAAAATATATTAAACAAAGGAGTAAGTCTATTAAAACATAAATGCATACATAAAATTAAATAAAAAAACAATGTAAAAAAATGTGTGTGTGTGTGTGTGTGGGGGGGGGGGGGGATAAAACATATAAGTCTATGTGCAGGTAAAATATAAAACTAAATAAAATAAAATAAAATAAAATAAAATAAAAAGCAGATCCCAGATGTTTGACAAAGTGAGCGTGTTTCCTCAGGACGGGCGCTCGCTGACTTGACATTCATAAAGGCCTTGCTCTCTCTCTCTCTCGTGTGGTTAAACAGATGGTGGGGTTAAATCTGAATGATGTACTACATGTCCCAGGTGATCTCTGTGTTTCCTCGTTCTCTCGTCTTTTTTTCACAGCTGGTAAATCAGCAGTGGGGCGTCTGTGACGAGTCTCGCTGGTCTAATCTACTGAGAGAGGCTTATCACTAATCACTAATTACTGCTTCATTCCCTCGCACTCAAACAGAAAGAGTTTGGAAGAGGTTTGGAGGGCAGAAAGGTGAATAAACATCACACAACGCTAATTATGTTTTCCATACATGGGTCACAAAGTTTACTTAAAGGAACAGTTCAGCCAAAAATGGAAATAGAACGCTACTTTGAGTGAACAAGCATTTAGAGCATGTTTTAAATGCTCATTCCAGACTGTGTCAGGTTGTTCATTCAAGATAAGACTAAAATGAAATCAATTTATACAGTCTAAAAACAGACAATGGAAAACCACAGGCCTTTGTCCTCTATTGAGTCTCCTGCATCAATTCAACGCTGAACTAGAGCATTCAATGTGCATTTATTATAGCTAGCATGTTGTGTACACACCATAAGCCATGTGCAAATATGTATGTGTGTGTCCCATTTTATGTTCTCCTCATACAAATAGGAAAATCTGTCTATTTCAAACAAGCTACAGGCAAAATCATGGTTTGCATATGCTTGTGGAATTTGCGACAGAAACGGAAGCTCTTTTCTCAGATGTAAATTAATCTATTTTTAGACTGTAACAGTCTTCTTGTCTTGCTAACAGAACCAAAGGTCCACAGAGACGGAAACAGAGACGAGAGCGAAGACACCAAACCTCTAAAATAGATCTGAAATAAGTTAAAAAATATCAGCGTGTCTGTCTCAGAGAAAGTGGGACAGAGGACAGAACGTGTGAGTAAAGGAACAGAGAGGAAGACAGGTGTAGAAGAGAGAGAAACCTGCCGAGTCTGATGCTTTGAACGGAGGAGTAATCAGTCGTGATAATCGTGACCTGCAGAGCTGAACTCTGTAATGTTCCTCTCATCAGGTGTGGAACAGCTTTTTTTTTTTTCATATTTACAGGATCAAAAGAACCGGAAAAACAAAGTAACAGAGTTGAGATCTAGATTTCTAGAGTTTTCCACTGATAAAAGAGCCTGCCATTATGAAAAAGTATTAAATGATCAATTTATTCATTAAAAAATTAATTCATAGAATAATAACTCAAATTACTAAATTAATCAAATTTATAATACATTAATGTATTGATTCAAATAATTGTATTTATAAAACAATATTTTTAAATGAATCATTCAAAAAAAATGTACAAATCAATCCTTTAAAAAAAATTACGTTTAAATAAATTGAAAAAGAAAAAGACTTTTAGAAATGTTGTCCTTTATTTTACCACAATAGTCCCATAAAATTATTCATATACTCTCATCAAAATATTCCATCTAATAGGGTGTGTCTTAAAAAGCTGAAAGTTCATTGGTTGCTCCCATTTGATTAACTGTCAAATGAAACTTTTTGCAAATAATAATAAAAAAATAAAAAATAAAAAAAAGTTATAATTTTTGTAAAATTACACTTTTTTAAGGTGTTCGTGTATTTTTACATTTGTAATAATAATTAGCAACATGTACTTAGGGCCTACTATAGGCAGAGGTGGGTAGAGAATCCAAAACCTGTACTTGTAACGCTTAAGTTCAATGAAAATGAAGATGAGGAATATAGCACATAAGACTTATTCGAATAATCCAAACAGCCAACATGCGAAACAGCCTGCAGACATGAACAACACCATACACTGAATGAGAACACAAGAGGAAATTAAATACACAGTGATGAGACAATGACGAACAGCTGTGGTGATTATGAAGGTGTCCATGGTGACTGATCAGTGGTGGCAAATTAGAACTAGAACACATGTGACTAACGAAAACAAACAGAAGGCATAAATGTATTGTCAACACTGTTCTGTGATTTATCAATAAAATAGCTTAGAAAATGAAAAGTTCAAGAATATATTTCTTAGTAACTAAAACCCACAGCTTCACTATTAGTAGAGAGACTAATTAATTCACACGCAATAGCTCTCTATAATGCATTCATATGTAATCTTTACTGTGCTATTTCATCTGTAGGCTATCTGATTCAGAACAAGCAGAAATCTATGAGAAATATAAAGACCCAAAGACAAAAGAACTGATAAAAATAAGCTGTTATTTAGGAGTGCAGTGTCATTTGCCATAGCTGTGCTCAAGGCAACCCGCGTTCGAGTCTCAGCTCGAGGTTCAGGCCTTTTTTGTTCATTAATGACGTCATCAGCGACTAGTCAAAGCCCACTCAACTTTAATCACATAAATGTTGACTTAAAAAATCTGAAGTCGTTCGACCCCTAGCTGTAATCTGGGGATTGTCCATGTTGGTCAGCATCTGTCTGTGCAGTGTGAAGAACTGACCTGAACATTTTATTTTATTAAATATTATTTGTATGAATACAAACTAGAAGCCTGCAATTTTCCATTAAACTCAAGTCGTATGAACGAGTTGCCAATATTGTGTACTCAAATTTCACTCAAATTCACTATAAATAGTTACAAATAAAAATCGTGCATTATCAATAACAGAACAAAACATTTGGTAGATTTTCAAACTTGCAAAAGGGTGAATAAAAACACAATTAATGTGCATTGCTAATCTTCTTAAAGTGGTCCAATACTTGCCTAGCTGCTATCACTAAAATGAATGAATGAAATTAAATGTTTGCAAACATCAATTATTGAATTCGGTTAATTTGTACAGCAAACCATTCCAACATATCTTACTAAGAACAGTGGCCTTCTAAACCCCTCCGAGATCAAGCCAGAGGCGAGGAAAACCTCCCAATCAATCAATCAATCTCCTAAGAGGGAATTTCTAATCAGTTCCCGCTATAATTGCTCTTTTCCCCTCTAAATCTCAACTCTCAGAGTCGTGTCTCCTGAAGCAGTGCTAACCTTTGAAAAGCAGCAGTCTCTGAACTCACTGCACTGACATTTTCCACAACAAACTGCTCTGCGGAGGCCTATAGCCGCTCTGACATTCAGTGTGTGTGTGGGTTATGTGGACCATATGGCGCTCTATAGCACTCTGAAGAAGCTGTTTAAATGCTGTCAGACACACTCACGCACCCCTGAGCACTTCCACCGGGAGTGCGGCTGCAACACGCCGAGTGCACACGTGTGGAGTATCCGGACCGCTACACAAGAAGGTGACACACCTGGGAGAATCACACAGCAAAGGCTTTTTCATCAAAGTCGTAACATTTGACCTCTGACCCTTTTAACGCTCCTGTGAGATAAACCCGCCACCTCTGTGAACATTTAATCTCTGAGCTCTCCCCTTCCTCTAACATGGGTAACGCCAGCCTATTTATAGCATCGGGATGCCATGGTGAAGACACAACTGATAAATTTCAAGTCATGACACTTTCGCAAAATAATAAAATACTTTTTTATAACTATTGTGGTATATTGCGCCATTAGCCTATTTTATCTTTGAGTGTTGAGTGACGTAATATAGGTGGACGCGTGAAAGCGTTGTGAGACTGAATGCATTGAAAAGCCCTCGCGCACGACGCACAGCGCTACTCGTGCTGAGAGAGAGATAAGACAGTAGAGCTGCACGATTCATCTTTAAAAGACTGTGATCTCCATTCAAACACCCATGCGATCTTCTTCCATTTCGTCTGTCTATTAAACCTTTGACAAAATCATATCGCAACATTCAAATCTGTGTTGGCGCTGCCGCTGACCCAGAGAGAATTGTCATGAAACAGCAGTCATTTCCTCATAGTATCATTATTTCTGTGATACAATAGTTCAAATTATCATTGAAGTACTGGGATAAAAGTTTAAAGTTCAAATATAAACACTGATGTCTACGATAGCGATAGAGTAAATCAGCTTTTGATAAAAACTTGGTGCTTAAAATAACGCATTTATCGATTACAATGTTTCGCCACAAGTCGAAAATAATTTGTTATTGAATAATTTATTAAAGAGAATGTAGTACTGTATGATGCTTCTAAAATAAGTCAGAAAAATAAAAAATAAATCGCAATACTGAATCGCAATACATATCGTATCGGCACCCAAGTATCATGATAATATCGAATCAGGAGATAGGTGTATGGTCCCAGCCCTATTTTTCTTCATAGTAAAATGGTAGTGACACACAAAGGAAATCACATGCATGGGATTTTTTTTTTGCGTGCTCATGCGTTACAATCGAACCACTTTACTTTTTATGTTTATCGACCATGTTTCTTTTACTAAAGAGGCTATAGTTTCTCGTAAGCACGCAAAATGTATCTCATGCGCACGTCGAAGTCTGTTAAAGTTCGCAAAAGAAATCGTAAAACTATTTTTTCTAAAAAAAATAAGCGGAAATAAAATATAAACAAAAAACTCAAACTTAAAAATGTAAATGTAAATTAGAAATGTCGCTTACCTTAGAAAGCTAAGGTAACACTTTATTTTAAGGTGATGTAGTTACACGTTACTACAGTACATGTACTTACAATAGTAATAACAGTAAATTATGCATAATTACAAGTAACTAACCCTAAACAAAACCCTAACTGTAACTCTATAGTTAGTACATGTAGTTAATTAATATGACTCAGTACTAATATGAGTAAGTACAATGTAACTACGTCACCTTAAAATAAAGTGTAACAAAAGCCTACAAAACTATTTAAAAAACAAAAACAAAAAAAGACAAAAGACAAAAGAACAAAACAAAATTACTAAAAAATGAAATAAAAAAATGAAAACCGTAACCATAAAAATAAAAGCGAATTCAAAATATGAATAAATACCTGGCCTGCTGTTGCTTTGATATAGTTATACATAGTATACACAGGGTAAACCACCTCTGGATCACTGTATATTCTATGATTAAAAGAAATGTTGGTTTACATATCCCTGGATTACATATTACAAGATCAAAGATGCACCAGGATGAGGTATGAGGAAATCTACCACAGCTCAGTAACGCACAGACGATGTTTTATGAATCAAAGAACACAGAAACCTGCCGTATAATGAAGTACATGTAGGCTTGTCGAAAGACTCCTCATCAATTAGTCAATGCCGTTTGAGCTCTTAAAAAAGCATTTGAGCTCAGGAAGAAGCCTCAACTGACATTAATCTTAAATTAGTATGTTCCAAATACTGATCTGAGACCTGGCCTGTGTGTCTTTGATATAGTTTTAAGTATACACGTGGGTAAACCACCTCTGGAGACAGAACAGTAGTGGTCAGAGTGTGATGAAGTCCACCTGAAGATTACTGTGACATGTCATCACTGCCATAAATCCAGCATCATGTCTTTCTCGCTCTGTTCACACCGCAGGTCAAGTGTCAAGTTCCAATGCTCATTTTCTGCTCAAATTCTATTCAATTGTTTTTGTGAGGTTGTTCATGTGGTTTTTTAAAATGTGACCCATATCAAAAACAGTGGTCAAAACTAAAGACACACAAAAAAATCTCAATTAGCAGAATTTAAATCATACTTTAAATCATATAGATCAATTTTGCATTATACATACAGTATATGCTAAAATAAATGAAAAAATAAACCAAAAAGATGATTAAAATGTATTATATTGCCATTAAATTAAACATAATAATCAGAATTTAATTAATTATTGTATAATTCATTCTTCCTGATTATACAGTATATAATTATTTAAAAATATAAAAATTAAAAATGAACAACTGTAGTTATACTGTGTGTATATATATATATATATATATATATATATATATATATATATATATATATATGTTTTTGTTTTTTATTTTAGCATATACTAACATTGTAGTTTTATTATAGCATATATCACAATTGAATTAAATTTAATAAAAAATATAATATATCTTTAAAATAAAGTAAAAAAAGTATCTTTAAATTAAAATACTAGTATAAAGAATTATTAGTTATTATTAGTCCAACTTGAGACACAACTAAATTACTAAATTACAATAACTATTTTACTGCATTCTAAATTGGCTGTTTCAAAAAACATGAACGTGTATTTTATGTTAACACCCACTAATTATGAGTCAAAATGTCCTTCACAAGACTGTGGTGTTCATAAGACCTTCTCTGGTACACAGTGACAACTGACCCTGTCATACAACATGAAATGTTTCCTTGCAGAGAATATTGCGAGATAAAGGAGTGATTCATTAGCGAGAAGGCCCGCTTCTCTCTTATGGGCTTTCAAAGCTGCCCCCTACATTAGCCTGAACGATTTCCAATGCAGCAAATCTCCAAGTCCAGCTCTGTGCAGACCCACACAAACTCTTTGGTTCGATACAGAGAGGTGAGCACTGACCTACATTGTGAATAAGCTCTCTCGTTCAGATAGACACACAAAGGCACTCTGAGATGCCCTTTACACCGACAGCAGACAAAACACACACAAACTTACTTCAGCGCCTGATTGCTGTAGTTGTTGTCATACGAGTCATATCCCTGGTCATCGTAGGCCGTTCCATATCCATCATCGTATTCCTACGGGGAAGAAAATACATGCTGTAAATATCCAGATGATTATTTTTATTTATTTTTGCAATATAAAAAATTTTGTTCCAGAAAAAAAGGAAAAGAAAATAATTTATTTTTTTGTGAATGATTCTGTTTTAGTTTTAGTTGAATAAATTATTAAATGATTCATTCACAAACACAGTAACTTGTTTTGGTCTTGAATGAATCAGATTTTTTTAAGTAATCGGTTGACTGAATGATTCAAAGACTCAATCATAAAGACAGTCACTTGCTTTGTTCATGAATGAATCAGTGTTTTAAACAAATTGGTAGATTAAAATATTCTATGACTCACCCATGAAGAGAGTCACTGGTTTTGTTCATGAATGAATCAGTGTTTTGAACGAGTCAGTTGACTGCAAGATTCAAAGTCTCACTCATAATTTATATGTAGTGTGTCACCTGTTTTGATGATGAACAACTAAGAGATTCCTTGACTCACTCATAAAGTGAGTAAATAGCTTCATTCAATTGAATTCCCTTTTATTACAATTGCATAAAACATAATGAAATTGGTTTATTTTCTGAATGAATCAGTGTTTTGAATCAATCACTTAACTGATAGATTCAAAGACTCACTCATAAAGAGAGTCACTTCATGAATGAATCAGTGTTTTGAACAAATTGGTTGATTGAAAGATTTTATGACTCACTCATAAAGACAGTAAACAGTTTCATTCCTGAATGAATCAGTGCTTTGAACGAATTGGTTGAATTCAAAGACTTTTATAAAGACACTACAGTAAATAGTTTCATAATAGTTTTCAATCAGTATTTTCTCAACAATTTTTAGTACAGTGAGACATTGTACAGTGTTTATTTCAGTACAGTGTTTTGAACAAATCGGTTGACTGAATGATTCAATAACTCACTCTTAAAGACAGTCACTTATTCTAAAAATGATTTGGACTTTTCTGTGGGGTTTCAGTTCAAAATGGTCTGGGGAGAGAGCTTTGTATTTTGAGCATTAGTGTGTATACATAGTACATTAAACTCTTTTTTTAAAAGAGCAAGAAAAATCCTGTTTTCCTTGATATGAACCCCTTGAAGAGAAAAATGCATGTATAATGCAGCACTGCAGGCCGGAGTCTGGATCGACGAACAGTCTCAACAGGACATACTGCATTTCATGAGGGTCAAGAGATCTGCTCTAGTGATGAAGCATTTCGAGCCGTCCTGGATCCACACACACTCACTCACACACTCCCAAACTCTGCTTAGAGGTTAATCTACTCTGCTGAACCTCAGTCGACATTAATACTCCATATATCTAGAGCAGAAATAGCAGAGAGCCTGAAAACTGAAAAGCAGCTCTTCACTTAAATGAAAGGTTGTGAAAGTGCTTCATTAAGTCGAGGGGCTGATATGATTTTGACACTGTAATTAACATCGCATAATAACCATTTAAGAGTGGATAATGAAACTTCATGGGGGTTAATATCTAATGTAGCTTTTATTGTGACATATCGCAGATTGCTTTGTGACACGTGGCTCTGTGGCCTGTTGTCAGATGTCGCAAAGCCCTATTTGATATGTTTTTGAAGACTAATGAAGCATGTGAAGTGTCAGGATAGGTCATAAGAACAAGCTGGAACTGAGTTATAACACATACTTTGCACCTTTTCCCCCCACTTGCTAAATAGATTTAAATATTGTAAAATGTGTTAAAGAGAGCCCATTGTGTAAAAGTTGACCCCATTATTAAGTGTTTACCTAGACGATCATACACAAATAAGCTTAAAGTGTAAATGCATGCAAACATTATCTGATAAATCAACATGAAATAAGATTTTAGTCTCTTATGCTTGCCAAGGATGCATTTATTTGATAAAAAAAATAAAAAAATAATCATTAATAACTTCCGCCTCTGAAACAAGTTAGCTTTGCAGATGATGTCATCAAGCCCCTCCCCTCTAACCACCCAGTTTCCACCACCCAATCAATTCCTGATGCCGAAAATCAAGTCCGCATTAAATTAGAGTATTATGTTTAATTCAGAAATATGCCACAGCAGATTACAAATGCTGATTTCAAGCTAAACTCAACGCACCTACATTGTCAAATTCTCTAAAATATTCTCACAGAAGTCAAACATCAAAGCCTAGTCCTGCTTTTCTCCTGCTAATTTAGGATAAATGTCCTCCACAAAAAGGCTCCGAGCCCTTGTGACTGCTCCAACATATCCGGGGCCAGCTCAGTTCCAAATCCATCCGCCCTCAATTCACATTCGTAAAATCCTCCTCAACTTCGAAAACAAAGACAAAACCGCTCTCATCACACACCCCGCAGTCTTAGAGAGGCATTACTGTCCGATCAGAGGCCCGCCGCTGCCAAACACACACTATTCACAGTTGCATCTTTAATCCACAAGCAAAGTGACATTTAAACTGAGTTTTATAATGAAGTTTACTTGCAAAAAATAAAGAGAGAAGTTTTGCTGCTGATGGCATTAGCATTGGCAAACAGACTGCATTATCATAATAATTTAGATTTATTATTTAGGGAGAGACTTTCTAATTTAATGCAGAGTACATTTAAGACGGGGGTTCTTAACTGGTTTGACCATGGGACCCACATTTCCCCATGGTCATTAAGCTGCGTCCCAATTTTTTTTAAGGAATTTAAATATGTGTATATATATATACTTAACTAAAGATATACCATTGTTAGGCGTGTTCCCCGAACCATACCTTAGGAAGCTGCTTAAGATATACCTTCTTACGTGCGACGTTACCCGGCGCTGTCCGGGTAATTATTAGGACTCATGGGATATTATAAAAAATAATCCAAACTATAATAGCGTAGCCTACATATTTTAAAATTGTATCATATATTGCTGCCATGATAACCATTTTTGTTCGCTGAGGTGGAGCTGCGATGAAATATTGTTCTTGCAAATACTTTCCAGCATTTCAGTAATAAAAGTGTACATCTTACGTACGGTGCTCGGCAGTGGTCAAAAAGGATTTAAACAGTGAATTTTGAATCTCTTGTAAACTCAGAGATGTGGATTCAGACGGCAATTAAACCACACGACCTGTTTGTCAAAAAACAGTAGGTACTAATTTGGCCAGGAATTTTTACGCGGGTTGGCTGAGAAAAAACACTGACATTATGGATTCGGACGGCACTAAAATCACCGACTTACCCCTGTAAATGTTTAAAATACGAGCCCATGAGAAACAATTAGCGTCCGAATAGGACTTAACTGACAGTAGCCTATGCTTTCACTGGCCTTTAAAAGAGCGTTTTAATTAAATTAATAATATAATATATATAATAATATAATTAAAAATCTAACAACAATCAGTGTAATGACAATTTTATTCTTTGCATGAAAACACTTGAATTAGCCTAATTGAACTGTCTGGGTGTATTAAAACTTCAGAATTATATTCATATAGACCTGCAACAGTGATAAGGTAAAGCTAAGAGTGGTCCAGACCAACCTTCCGAACGTATGACTTACAGAAGGTATATACTTAACTAAGAACGTTTCGGGAAACACATATTATCAATAAGGTACAGCTTAAGGTGTAACTTAAAGTGTAAATTGCAGGTTAAATTTTTCACGAAGATAATGCAATGTGTTTATTAAACATAAAGATAAGAACCGCCCACCATTGTTTTTTATACCAAAATGCTAAATATAATATGAAAAGTTGGGACTTTTAACAGTGGTTTTAACCGCTCCCGCTCCCTTCCACTAGATGGGGCGTGACGTCATAAGAGGAACTCACTAGTAGAGTTACCGGCATAGTCATAGCTATAGATGCCTTACATAACTACAGAAAAGTTGGTTGTATGATTTATTTGATAAAAAAATTATGGATAAAATAACTCAATTGTAAACATACTCGTGTGTGCTGACTTCAAGGGGACCATGATCCTGCCTGAAATGAGAATAAGCTATTCGCAAAACAAACGGGTTCAGGCACGTCAGATCAGCCAGTCGCAGGTCGAGCTGTTCCACGTTCACCTCTCCACTGCTGATTCAACTGGGTGGCATAGCCCACACAAACACAGTGATGGGGACATCGATCTCTCTTTTTCTTTTCTGACAATAAACATCGCTAATTAAATCGTGAGAAATAGCGTGGATTGAGGAAGGGTAATACATGATGTTTGAGGCGTCGATGAGACTAGCGATTGGTGCCTGTGCAGTGTGTGCATCTCTACAGCTCTGATTTGGACTGACACCATGTAAGTAAATAATGTCTTCAGTCGTTGTCCCTCCTTGCTATTCTACATGACGGCAAGATTTTGAAAAGACTGGCTTGTTCCCTTATATTATCCGGGTTAAGTTTGCACCAGGCTAGACTAGCTCTAACGTAGCTACTCACCAGGACACCTGGCCAACCCTCCACTCATTCTCCTCACACCAAGCATTAATAACTCTTTGAGTGCCATGGGTCCTGGCAATTTCCTCCCCTCTCTCACGTCTGACCAGTTAAAAATTGTAGGGCTGTGGTCCATAAAGAATTTGATGGTTTCCGGTCGTTCTCCAAATAGCCATAATACAGTAGGAATCTAGCAGAGTGGTATGGGTTGCGAGTTCCTCTTATGACGTCATCACCAGTTACTGAAAAAACACGCTACCTTTGAAGAAACCCCAATAAATGTTATTTTAACGCATTTTAAGACAGAAATAATTAAATATATACATATAGAGCACTTTAATTTACACATTAATTGGCTGTGGTGGTTAACCTGCAACTTACACTTTAAGAACGACGTAGCGTTAAGAAGGTTTCGGGAAACGCAGCCCAGAACAGGGAACAGGTGTAACATTAACAACCACGGAGACTAACTAGCAAAGGAAACACAGGCTAACGGGAACAGAATAGAACACAATGACACTAAACACAACCCGGACACACCCTTCTCCTTCCACTAATCATTTCTTGTCTATCAATAAAAACAGCCTCAACCCCATACATCAAATGAGGTCAAAATGGAAACTGTAAAATGAATTTGAAGAAAGCATATGAGAATTGATCCCCCTGGAAAACCTGGAGCTCCACAATGTTTCACAGGGATTTCAGTGCCTCTCCAGTAGGTCACCTCTGCCAGGCTGAGAGTGTAGAGAGCTACTACTCTGCGCTGGTTACTGGCAAATAACAGCAGCTCAGACATTTGATTAGAAGCCAAACACTTTAATTCCCTTCTTTATCCAAAGGGAAAAGGGTCTAAATCAATGCAAAATGGAGGTATTCAGCATTAGAACCTTTAAATAAAAACGCTCAACAGTGAGCAACTCATCTTCCTTCCAAGCTGAAACAAGACTAGACTCACTCAGCTATTTATAACTGAAGATATTTCCATTGTGCCGTCTCGGCTGACAGTGATCTCTATCTGCAGCACTATGAATATATCATAAGGTTAAAAAACCTCTCGTATTCTGAAGAGCGAAACTCTGTTACCTTGGCAGATTAGTTATGCACGGCTTTGCGCACTGATCAAATAAATTAGTCTGGTTGAATGTGAAAACAAAACCAGGTCATGTGTGAGAGAGAAAGAGAGACAGAAAATTAGACTTCCCTTGAAGAACGGAAAAATCTCATTTCCAAGTTGCTATAAAGAAGTTGAAAGCTGCTGACAGTCACTGTGCCGTTTTGATCGGCTCACGTTTGATCAAGTCTGTCAACGTTGCGCAAGCCGCTGAAATTAGACATGTACACATCACACGCCAAGCAAGGAGAAACTGAAATCTCTGTTCGCACGGCATGTCAAATCTTTTCAAATTTGGTTGTACTTGTGTCAATGTACAATGTCTCAGCTTTGTCTGAAAGAGGAGAGCAGATCTCTGCTGTTGAAGTCGCGATGAGCGCTCTGAGATGAGAGACTGATCGCAGATTGTTTGGTAAACTTTGGTAAACTCCTCGCTAAGTTGAAGCTGTCGTTAGCGAGCAGCGAGCATTTGATGACGTCCACAGAATCTCTTTCACGATGGATCAGACTCTTTCTGATTTCTGAAGAATGGCTGATTTCTCCTTTGTTACCAATTCAACAAGCATAAAAGCAACACGAAACACCATTTGCAATGCCTTTAACTTAAGTAATGTGACATATTTCCAAGTGAAATATTTATTCAGCACTTATAAGCAAATGAACAAATGAAAAAAGTATATTGAATATGTCTAAGTGAATAAGAAGATCTATATGAAATCAAAAACTGTTTGAAATAAAAAGGACAATCAAAATAAACACATTTAAAAATAAACAGAAGCTAATGAAATTGTCTTCTAGATTTAGGATACAACCATTAAGCAATTCATACATATAACAATGATGAGTATGGACACCTTGACACAAATCTGCACAAATAAATATAAACAACATTAAGAGGCTTAAGATAAACGTCAAGGGTAATTTGATAAACAATACTGGCATAATCAACAAGAGGCTATATTAACTGAAAAACAATTATTTTCATGACTTGAAATGTGAGACAATTAATTAAGCGATAAAGTAAACCCAAACAACATGTTCTATTAATAATATAATCAATATGGGGCTTAAAAGTAAGTTCATAGTCAATCCAAAGACTAAGGTATTTAAATGAATCAACATTATCAAGAGATAAACCATCATCAAACATAATATTCAAATCAAAAGGATAGCAATGACAACGGCGCATACCAAACACCATACAACATACAACAAGAAGACCTCTTATTCAATATAAGCATATTATGAAACCATTTTTGAACAAATTTAAAATCAGATTTGTAACAAATCAGAATTAGTGGTGTGAATAACAGTAGATTTGAACATATTTGAATCATTAATAAAGATAGAAAAAAGTAACGGTCCCAGAGCAGAACATTACACCTTTATCAACAATTACATAATCAGACTGAAAACCCAGGAAAACAACAAACTGACAACTGTTATGAAGATAAGCATTAAACCAAAGAACAGCATTTCTAGTTAAACCAATACAGAATACAGTTTATCAATTGTATCGATTGTATCGATTTTATTTTTGACTTGGAAATAAACAAATGCTCTCCTGTAGACCTGATCTCCAGGTCAAAACAACACATAGACTAATTATCAACACATGCTATATTATTAATTATGCATTACTTCATATTAATATTCACATTATTCAAGTTAATATTCACAAGCTATTCTGTGGCATCACAAGTCTCCATATCTGTCCACCCCAGAAAAGTTTCCCCACAACTTTTTTAAACAAAGTTAAGCTCTTGAGTTGCTTAATATATGTTTACCCCGTTGTTACATCAGCAGAAGAGGTTTCAAAGGTTTCTGTAACAGCAGCGGATGACCTGTTTTCAATCTCACCTGCGCACGCTCTAATTTTGAGAATGCGATTGACATTGCAGCTGCGATCTGTGGCCTGTGAGAGTATGGATCTTTATTCAAGCTGCCAGCTGGGGTCTCAGTGGTGAGTCTATCAGAGCGCTGTTGGCCGGAGCTCAGGTAAGCGGTGTTCTGGAGAGAGCTCTATTAGAGTGGAGTAAAGCCATGTAATCACATTACATTTGCCTCCTTCAGCCCGGTGCCAGAAACGCAAAGCCACATTAGAGACACGGAGAGACCCAGACAAACTCAATCATGTTTAGCCTCTCTCTTGCGCACACACAGACATGTTTTTACTTATCTCAATGAGGGTACAGACTTCTATTTTTTTTTTTTTTGATATTAAAAGGGTTCCCACACCTTGGTTAACTTCAAATTCAAGGACCTTTCAAGGACTTTCCAGGTCCAATACCCTCAAATTCTAGGACTTAATGTGGGGACACATTTCAGGTGAGAGCACTAAGATACATTGTTACAGTTTTGCGCGTGTGAACATCATGGCAACGTACAACACAAAGTACCTCACGCGGGAAACACTTAACGTAACGCGTAAATGTGTGTAACTAACGTAAATCAAGCAAGCTAGTATGCATAGGTCACAAAGTGTTGACGAAATAGGCCTAACACATTAGCGGACCGGAGGGAATAATAAGGAATTTTTTACAGAAAACTTATTGCACAAAAAATAAATTCAAGCACTTTCAAGGACTTGTATCTATGTATGTTTATTTTCAAAAACTTTCCAGGGCCTTGAAATCTTTTTTCATATTCACAAACTTTCAAGGATTTCAAGGACCCGTGGGAACCCTATATTAAAGATAATTATTATAACGATAGACTAACCCAAAATAATGCATTTTTTCACAAAAAAAAAACCACATTGTTAATGGTGCGCGACTTTTACTTGCATACATACATACATAGGGCTTGACATTAACCGGGTGGATTTCAGTAGTTGCGTGTAACGCAGTCACTCCTACTGGCCACTGTGGCGGGTTGAATTTTATATATAATATATCCCATTTTCAATTGTAGTCATTTAAAAATGCATCTAAAATAATAAACTAAGTGCAATGATGTTTCAAAACACATATACAGTATACTAAAATATCTGATACATTTCCAATACTCATTTCCCACAAAATAGCTGTGCTTTCTCCCTCTTTCATCTTTCTGACAGCGAGTTGACGCACAAACCCGCCTCCCCTCACTCACTCGTTTCATTTGCTCCGGATGAATAGTGATTGTGTTACAGGGCTTGAATTTCAGCATGGGATTGAGCGTATTGCACATATTTTTACTCATTCCCTCAGATTTTGTGCTCACACCCAAAGTGTGCGTACATAAAGCCACCTCTCAATACTAAATTGAGGTCTTTTTCGCTGCTTATTGCACTTACACAGTCAAACACACAAAATAATGTCAAAATGCCGCTCTTAGTGAGAATTCACGTAACAGTTATGTTTTAGGTGAACGTAAACAGTTGAGAAAGAAAACGAATGTGTAGCAGTAATGGATCCGTGCTTCAGGTCTTAAAGTGACAGCAGCCTAATATATCTGCTGCCAAATGAGATAATATTAAAAATATCTATATGGCAGTTTTCCCCATGGTATCAATGTCAAAACTGTGGCCAGTGGCTAGTAACTTTGGAAAACCACTAGCCACAGTGGCCGGTGAGCAAATATACACAAAATAAATATCTAAAGGCCAGAATATAGTACAGACTTGAGGATAGACTCATTTGACTTGATCTAGTAAGCAAACATACAGAACAGCCTGCGACCAGCTAGAAACCACCTGCCTCTACTATCACACAGTCCTTCAGATGCCTCTGGCATGTTGGCAAAAGCCATTTGTTCTGGAATAGACATTGCTGTGATAACTCACCATCTTCTGTGTCTGAGATCTTTGATCTTTCACTATCGTCAGAGATTTGCAACAGTGTTTGAGGGTCACGAGAACACACACGTTACATCAGAAATAATGAGAACATCGACACTCTTAAGAGACACACACATGCACTACAGCCTGAATGAGAGACAGGCAGCTCCCTAGGTGAGTGTTCTGGTAGAACAGACACAATTGGCTGAAAGACAGGTTGTTAGAAGATAAGACCTGCCCGTAGAGGCCACAAAACCTCAGCACACACTTTAACAAGTTAACTACATGAGGACATACTACAGACCTTTACAGCTTAAAATACAGTTAAACTAACAAAAAAAGTGACAAAATGAAACGCTTTGAGTGTTTCTGTACTACACACAAACATACCACAACACACATTACCTGAGAAAGATCTAAAAACACACACAAACTGACACTCACGCATGGCTTGTCTGACTAACTCCATCACACTTGCTCATCTCTGCTCCAGTCTGCTGGGTTTTCTGGAATATTTCATAGTTTCACAGATCAGAACAAGAGCTTCGCGTCTGCCAAGATGTCCTGAGCGGCTTCACTCTCTTGGAATACTGAACACCTAACAAATATGAGCATGCAATTTACAGCGCAACAACATCATGAAGGGATATTTTTTTGCATTGTTGTCATTTTTATCCATAGTATTGACAGAGAGAAGTAAATCACTGGGAGAGGAAAAAAGAGAATGGATTAGGGAAGTGACATGAGCCAAATTTGAACTTACACAGCCTACATGAGAAACTAAGACATGTTCGTAGGTCAACATATTTTGTTGATCCTGGAACAACATTCCTGTCTGAAAATTTAGTCCAAACCAACACTGGAACTAAAATATCAAACAAGAACTTTATTCTTTCGCTATATGTATGGTGAAACATATCCTTTAGACTGAAAAAAGGGCTTTTTTGTAGCAACAACAGCACTAATGAACTCAAAGATTGATGAGCGCTCTTCACTCTATCCGTCTCACTTTTAAAACCATTCATAAAACCCAAACTATTCAGGTAGTTTAAAGCAGCTCATAGACATATTCTGAAGAATTCAAGAACATCCTCTACTGGACTAATAAACACACAGAACTAAACTACACTACTGTCAACTGCAATTACCACAAGGCTTCTGCCATGGTGATCAAACTGAGGGAGAATGGAAATCATAAACGCTGAGCTATCATGGGGCTCTGGCCATATTTGCATAAATAGAACTGATTTATGGGTATTCGGGTAGTCAGACTGAAACTATGAGGCGGAAGTATGCATGACATTATCCGTTTAATGGAATTTCATGCTCTGTCTCTCGCTTGTTATATGATAAGAAATGTTGCTCTCATTCGATATAATACTCACTATGAACATTCTAAAAGTTTATTGCAAAAGTGCCAATCACACCAAACTGCACAATAGTTCGGCGCAAATGCACAAATAAATGTGAGCCATTTACACGTCTCAATAGTATCGACATGCAACATGGCACTTAACTTATACAGTACACACATAATTTCAAGGCAAACAGTTTGGAATTTATTTGCACACTCAATTAAAGGTGCTCTAAGCGATGTTGGGTGACATCACTTGTTGACGTTCAAAGTATTGTCAAACAAAACGGAGGATAGCTCGACCCTCCCTCCTCCTTATCCTGTCCCCCCACCCCTCTCCCTTCTGTGCTTCTTGAAACAGTAGAGCTGTAGCGGTGCGTCGATGACGTCGACGCGTCGACGCCAAAATTACGTCGACGTCATATTTTTTGCGTCGACGCTTCTTTATTTATTATCTATTTATTTTTTTGCACCATTCCCGGAGGTACAGCTCGCCACACACACACCGCCCGCCGTGTTATTCTGCCATGTTTTCTCCCTTTCTTTCCAAACCGCGACAAACGCCAGTCTCCTTTCTCTGCAGAATGCCACAAATCCGCTCAACCAATCACAGCGCACCATTCCACGCATTGTAAACAGTAACGGTGGCGCTCTGACACCCGGCATCCTAGTTTTCCTTATCTACTTTGCACTTTTTGATCAACAAACAAACAAAAAAAATAATACATTGATGAACCTGTGGTGGATTCTGCCGTAGGGAAGAAAGGTAAGCCATCGAAATCTAATCATTTACGTGAGGAGATTAAGAAGATGAGGCACGCGGGAGGAAGAGAAATGCCGACTGATGCTTGTTCTCACACGACAGCGTCAAACTTCTATCGAATGCTGACACGTTAACCCCAGGGGATCTTTTAAAAAACTTTCAATTCTTGTACTCAAAGTCAACGAAAACCGAGCAGGACCTAAGCCATTTTACAGCTGATCGCCGTCAAAAAAGAAGGTCGCCGTCGTTTAGAAGGTATTTCTAGCGATGGCTGATTGAATGTAGCCTATGTTTAGTCCAGATTAGTATTGACCGAGTTCAGAGGCTGTCATATGTGGATCAACTTACTTTGTTGTGTATTTTCAACAGTTTCAATGTGAAAAATAACTTTTATATTGATTCAATGGATTAATTGCATGAAAAAAAAAGGATTTATCACATTTATACTATATTATTCAGAAGTAAACATTGTAGCTGACAGTGTGTTTATGTCAGAATGTTTATTTTTAAACCACAACCTTCTAAGTGCTTCTTTTACCAATATATTTAACATATCTTTTGCATTTCATCTTTTGCAAACAACGTCAAACTTGGCACTGCACTTACTCGTGCCCAGACAGCTGTCGAGTTTGAAATCCATCGGAGTAACGGCTCGACAGAGATATGCGAATAACAGACAGGATAAATAATTCCAATTAGTCGTTAGATTAGTCGACTAATCGATAAAATAATCGCCCGACTAATCGTTTAATTAATAATCGTTTACCCCAGCCCTATGAAACAGTCATGAACCATTTAAAAAAAAAACAAAAAAAAACTGGATTTACCAGCAAAAACAGAGCCACCTGAATGTTGGATTGGACATTCTGCCGGCTGAGTTCTCGCCACATTTTGAACGCTTTTCTGATGTAAATTCGGGACTTCGCGCGTTCCTTCTCCTTTTCCCTATTCTTTGTTATTTGGTCTTCGGAAAGTCGTCTCTTTGGTCGTGTGTCGGCCATATCAAAATTCAAGAGAATATAATTCTAACGTTAGTCATTGTTGTTGTCTAGGACATCTCTCCTCTAGCTAACTTCCCTCTTCATGCTTCTCTCTCCTCCACTCCCCACACCCCTCTTCATGTGCACGTGCACTAAACCCCCAACCCCCACCCCCAAATCATTCTTGTCGGTTATTGGCTGGAACACTGTTTGTTATGTTTCATGGTCCAGGTTGGGCCAGTTTGTTTTTGTTGCCGTTTATAGAGCCTGGGCTGTCTACAGAGACCGTGTTTTTTTACAGTGTGTTCAGGGGACAGGCAGCTAGCGGATAGTGAGGAGATGTTTGCTGTATGTGACAAAAAAATGTTTTGGCCTAAAAAACGCGTGACATCGCTTAGAGCACCTTTAAAAGATACAAAATGATCTGTGTAATTCACAATTATCCTGATTCACTGTTTCTGATGGAAATATCATATAAAGAAGCCTTAAACTACAATAATCTTTTGGAAAAGGGGTGTTTAGTTTAACAAAGCACCCATAGAATACAGTTCCTTCAGGGCTGCAAAACGAATCTGTTCCCACCCCAAGTGTAAAGCAAAACGTGATTGCTTGTAGCGAGAACGTGCTACGATTGGTAGCAATGTGGCCCTTATTTGGAGTCCACTTATTTGTGGATTTGTCTGCACGTCTTGACTGTTTCAGAATGTTTCAAAATCCACAAATGCTTGTGCGCGGGGATCTACAAATGCACAAGAAGTGATTCATAAATGTGTGCAGCGATTCACAAATGAATGCCAGGCAGAGTTGTGCTTGTGACATAAAACACATTTGTGTATTTATTTTTATATATATTTACAAATCTCATTTTATGTATTTCTGAATTTTATTAATTTTTGTGAAACTCTTTACATTTATTTGTGGATCTTAATCTATGCATTTGTGAATTAGATTTTTTTTTTTTTTAATCTCAACATTTATTTGTGAATCTCAATCTATTTATTTGGAATAACGCAACAATTCTAACCCCAAGTCCTCCTCTCGTATTACCTTGTCAAAGAAGATTTGTGTTTCTACACTGCATCTTAAAAAATTTAGATGCATCAAGAATCAGATTGTCACTCTGATTCAAAACCTAATCGGATCTTGACTTCCTTGACTTTCCCTTCACACTACCATACTTTCAACAAAAAGTGTCAAACACCTACTAAATACAGAGACTTTTAAAGTTGAAGACCCGAGGCTCAGGAATATGTTTTGAAGTGTTGTCACTTACTCAATAACAACTCCTACACTGGTCTGCATGTCACTAGTGTACTTCAGCGTGATAAAAACCGGCGTGGACAGAATGAAACGGCTCAACAGAGGAATCCGAGGAGCCCAGAGGCGAACCCATATGTCTCGCCATGTTATTGGGAAATAAACCCGTGATTTGTGTTGGTTCGAGAAACATCATGCTGGAAACAGGCATTCATTACACAACACTGGTGACAATGGAAGAAATTTCAGCACTCGACCAAAGGAGAGATGGTATCGCAACCGGCTCAGTAATTATGAGGCTAAACCAAAGTGACAAGCGGTTTTGATTGTGGAAACAGAGGTTCTGAGATACAGACTGGGATAATACATGCCATAATGGTATTACTGCAACCCTCCACAGAGAGTGACTCAGGTATCAGAGCGGCCCCTGAGAGGGAACGAATAGCTGATGAAATTACTTCATATTAATGACTCACACAGGGGGGAGCAGATCCACCTTTGCGGTAATCTGATCAAAAGGTTTTCAAATCGCTTAAGAGACGTGTTCATGCTGACCTCAGTTCATTCTCAGAGCTTGATAAAGATAAAGATATATGACCACGTTTGGGTCAGATGTATTAATCATGCAGGTGTTTGATATGATGCATCTTTTCTTTCCAGACTTGGGAAAGCGAATGTGATTAGTTGATTCGTGTAAACCCAGATGCTGAGAGCGGATATGACTTGGTAATCCCTGTAAATATGAATGGTAAGATTAGATGTGATTGGCTGATGGGATGCCACATGGGGTGGAGATGAAAACACAAACTGCAAGGTAAGAAGTCAAAAAGTAAAAGTAAAAAAAAAAAAAAAAGCAAATTTGAGGAAAATGAAAAGGAAAGTGATAAAGTATATGGGGATCCAAATGTGTCACTCAGTAATCAATAGAGAAATAAATAAATCAGTTGAGAAATTAAAAATGAATCAAATAATCAATTAATAAACATTAACAATAGGGTTAAGAATTTAGTAATTAAAAAAATTAGTTCATAAAAATACTGAAAATAAAATATTCGGTTTAGCCATTTATAGTATTAAAATAAAGAACAAAAAATAGTTTTGAATAAATGGAGCAATTCCAAGAGGGTCCTCACACCATCGGTGCTCGGGCCCTAAATAGTCTTTCAAAAGTTTGGGGTTCAGAAAGATTTTTGAGATTTTGCATTGTCAATACAAGATCTTGACCAAAAATGTATGCACTTTGATTGAAATAAATGTTGTGATGCTATTTCCATCAAGATGAGCAAACATGTTTGGTCAAGATCTTTGTATTGACAATGCAAGAGTCAAGCACTCTGTAAAGTCTCCTCCAGCACATCCCAAAGACTTTCAATGAAGGTCTGGACTCATGTGTGCCAATTCATGTGTGAAAATTGGCACATCTTTTATTATATATTGAATAAATTATATATTGAATAAACTTAATATATTTACTTCTCAAATTATTATTAAGTGGCATAAATAGGCCTGAATTTGGAAATGCAAAAGATGAAGAATGAATGTTGAAGAATAAATAGTATAAAGTGGCATTTTGAAAGCCAACAAAAATTTGATCATATTGTAAATCTTCAAGACACACTCTTCTGTTCGACCCCAAAACACTGATGTCATTTCCAACAATATGGGTGCAAAAAGACACTCTTGAGTCTAAAGCTGTCGCAATAGATGCATGAAAACCAATGACAACACCATGAGCACAATGTGATCAACACAGCCAAAGCTTAGGCCTACATAAAAACATGGAGGCTTCTCAATACAAGATCAACAGATTAAGAAATCTTCTTAAAGGGATAGTTATTTTGTTCCAAACCCCATTCCCATGGAACACATTTTGCATTTATTTTACATACAATGACAGTTCATCCTAAACACATCTATCAAGCAACAAAAAGGACAAACACGCACTATAAAAATAGTCCATACAACTACAGATTCTTGTTAAATCTGATTTCTGTCATTGTACAAATATACTTGCCCCAAAACCCTTCAACTTCTCCTTTTGCATTCCACTAAAAAAATAGGACCATAATTGTTTGGAATGGCATGAAGGTGAGAGAACAATGACAGCCTTTTAATTTATCCATCACTATTCCTCTACAAAGATGTCTTGTTAATTTCTCATGACTTGTCAAAACTCTCAGGACAGTCAAAAGATCGTTTTCCAGTTCGCTCCTGACGAGGAACATCTAAACACTGATTCAGAGTGACAGCTTCAGATTTATCATCCCACAGATGTTTGAATCGTTCCCAGTGTTTCAGGATCCTGCACAGACGTGTGTTTTGAGGCCGTTGAAACGATAGAGAACAGCTGGCGACTGAGTCGTTTCCTCTGACCCCAGCGCATTCGAACGGCGCCCCCTAAATAAACCTGTCAGATGCGGTTAGATACGGGCACTGCGGGGCGGCGTGCCAACTCTACCCACCTCTCCGGGCCCACCATCTGTTAAATATGCCACACGCGAGCCCAGAGACCTCTGAGACGTGCAACATCAAGAGGAGCTGGCGAAAGCTCCAATGTATTTGAACTGATTATTTTCCAACTCTCTCTGATAAATTAAAACTCAAAGCAGAGGAAATCTACAATGGTGTCAGAAGCAGGTGAGCAAATAAGACAATTTTTTCCACATAATCGAAAACAAAAACAAGTAAATCAAACAGATGAAATGATTTAGGATGTCTCCGGTAGACGGGCGCATCATGAACTGTTCTATTACGACTGACAAATGAGATCAGTGTCGGTAAACATTCATTTCTGTGAGAGCTTTGGCGAGCTATTGAGTTTGTTTTATATAATTTATCGATATGAGAAATGTCAACAATAAAACACAAGCAATTATAGGCACATATCACAGATAACACTTTCTGTCTACAGAGGACTAAAATGACTGTAACGGCACATATAGAGTAAGAATTGTTTTCACAAAAACAATTGCATATACCATTGCAGTTATTGTTCATAAAAACTAAAACTATTACAGATTACTTCTGTTCATTTAAATAAATCAGAAATAATATATATATATATATATATATATATATATATATATATATATATATATATATATATATATATATAATGACAAAGGCATATAACAAAATTAGTAAAACTTACAATTGAAATGAAAATGCTCAAAAGTATCAATAAATACAATAATATTATAGAAAAATGATAATAAAATAACACTGGCAAAAGACTATGGTAGAATCTTAAAGTGCGTAGATATGCACAGTTGATGGTAAAGTACACAATTACGTATGAATTACACTGTAAGAAAATATATGATCAATAAGCTATGACAACATGTTTTTACATTGCTTATCAAAACTCATCAAAATAAGTTAGGCAATTTTCAACTTTTTTTATAAGTTATACAAGATTCAACTCCTTTTTTAAGTCAGTTTAATGTAAATTAAGTTGAAATGACTTAAACAACCAAGTCGATTGAATTGAAAAATTTAAGGCAGCAACTTTTTTACAGTGTAATAAAAAAATGTGCATATTTCAATGCATATCAATCAATGCATATTTCAAAAGTCCAGCAGAAATAGTACCTCATCTGGCCACCATTCTGACCTTGCATACTATATACCCTTTGTTAGAGTCCCTGAAGAGAGTGACGTCTGTACTGTAGTAATGGATGTTACAGTTACTTACGTATTCACCGTAGGCATCCTGCACGGTTGGAGGAGGAGGTCTGTACCCAGGTGGGGGCGGAGCTCCTCGTGCTCTCTGTGAGGGAACCCCCCTCCCTCTGCTGGACGGGACCCTGCTGGGCGGAGCTCCTCTGGGCGCCACCCCCCGGGGAACTGCAGCCTGAGGCGGAGGAACACCCCCTCTACTCCTGCAGGACAAACACCTCAGCTCAATATACATCAATGAAATTTCATATGTCAATCAATTACATTTTTTGAAAGAATCATAGGCCTTTGTGAAACATTACAACAGGAACAATAATGAACAAAATAGTGTAAAAAAAATCATAAAAAAGCCAAAAATATTTCATATACATTTGACATTTTTTTACAAAAATGGACTGAATTAGTGGTTTAAAAAAACGTTATATACTACAATACAATATGTGCTTAAATGTTTGAATTAGTTTTATAGACAAGCTAAAGTATAAGTCATAATATATTTAACATTTTGCTTGTCCCTATGTAATTCCCATAATTCCACAGTTTTGATGACTTCTGATGACTGTCTAAATTTTTGACTGTAGTGCACACTATCGTTCAATGGTTTGGGGACTTTATTTTGTTGATTTTTATTCAACAAGGAGGTGTTAAATTGATTAAAAGTGACAGTAAAGCCTTTTTGACAGTAAAGGCAGTGTTACAAAAGAAATTGCATTTCAAATAAATGCTGAACTGAACTTTCTGTGACACTGAAAACTGGAGCTTTGCCATCACAGGAATAAATTACATTTTAAAATAATATAAAAATATTATATAGAAAGCAGTTATTTTAAAATGGCAATAATATTTCACAATATTGCTGTTTTTACTGATTAAATATTATTTTTTTATCAAATAAATGCAGCCTTGGTGAGCATAAAACATTACAAAAATCTTGCCGACCCCAAATTTTGAATGGTAGAGTATATAAAAAATTCCACTTTACAATCACAGGATTTTCTATGAATCTTTCAGCTGACAGACAGACAGATCTAGTATCTAGATCTAGCTATCATTTACAAAATAACCCCCAAACTGGGGTACGTGAGGTGACAGAGGGGTACGCAAAAAAAATACAGAGTTTTGCCGTTCATTAAATTCTGTCCGTAGCGGTGTTTCGTTAAAAAAATAAAACAGTTTTTTGTTTAAAAGCAGTGCCTCTGTTCTTTCTTATGATATATTGCATGTGCAGATATTCATGCAACAAAATATTGTGGGGGCCATGACACTTTTGTGAAAATGATCAAAAATGCTGGCATTGGCTGGCAACCTCTTAAAAATACGCTGGAGGGGAAAGAGTTAAAAAATACGCACCTGAAAATCAATATAAAGGGGAAAATATCGTCCCTTAATAAAAAAGGTGTGAGTGCAGTGTAAGAGGAAAAGAGGAGGTGCGCAGAAGGATGTTAAACGCCTCAGGAGGTTTGGAAAGTTTGGAAACCACTGCTCTAATGGAAGATTGCTTTAATGGTTTTATTGAATTTTCCTCTCCAACTATGATAAAAATGAGAATAATTTGAGGTAATGACATTAGTGTCAGTCCGTGTGAGAATAAATCTGCCAGTTATGCCGCATTAAACTCTCAGTGGAGTTTAAAATTCTTTGCTCAATAAACAGCAGAAAAAATTCAAATAAACAGAGAAGGTGATATTAAGGAGTTAATTTGCCTTATTTACATGTTTTTCTGGCGTTTCACAGTTTTGTAGTTTATGCGGTAAATGTTCTCAGTGGCTATGTTTTCATCCAAACTTGCGAATTTAACTTGTGTGCAGAATTGGAATATTGCATTAAACATTTGCAAATAAAGCACCATTTCCATCCAATGTGTTCAAGAGAACAGAATGGGAAATTGGCGCAAAATATCTGTAATAAAAATGGAAGTTGCTGCCATTATCTTTCTTCCTACATCATTAATGACATAAATGATCATTGAGCAGACGAAACGCAATAAACGCTGTCATGTTATCTTGCGTTCGGACGCCTGGTGTTTGGGAATGCAATCATGTGACACTTCTGGGAGGGAATTTAACCAATTATTCTGATGACAAACTCAGGCATTTCAGAACGACCAAACATTTAAAATGCTGTGTGATGAAATTGGTCCACTGGTTTGTTCAGTTATCCAATCACATTCTCTGTTAAGGCAAAGTCATGAGTAAGGCAAAGAGTTTGTTGCGCATCGAGGGATTTATTCTTTAAATGTGTTTACATTGTAGTTTATGCGCATGTCTTCTTATCAGATAAATATATCCACCTCATTTGAGCGCATTCGTTTTTATGTACATTTTTAGAATTTGTGCACAGTGTTTTTACGCATTTACCCAAAATGTGCATAAAAATAGGTGGATGGAAACATAGCTAGTGATCACAGCAAGTACAATCAAATCTGATTGTACCTGTGCGGTCCCGGCGCTGGTGTTCCTCTGGCTCGTGTGCTGGTTTTGCCTCTCGCAGCCGGGACTTTGGCGTCCTCCGAGCCGCCGTTCAGATATGTCAGCTCCTGTAGTTGAGCCTGTCTGATCTCATCATTATAGTCCTGTAAGACACACACACACACACACACACACACGGGCAGTAGTTAATGAGCTGGAACAGGCAATAATGGTGCACTTGATTTTCAAGGGGAAATATACGCCCCCAGCAACCCCAAACATGCTCCAACATGTCTTTTTCCCCAAGAGGAAGAATTCTGCATATAAATAGTAACATTTAATATAGCTTTTCATTAGCATAACAGATGCGACTGTGAGATGTTATATACATAAAGTCAATACTGCGCACACACGTGTACATATGCATAGTGTTTGTTGCCCTAACTAAAATAGGATTTTCAGCAAAAAACAAAACAAAACAAAAACACGTCCTGTGGACACCAGGCCTCCTTAGACAAAATGTACCTGGTAAAAATACAATTTTTAAAACCAGTGAATATGTATTTTTGGTCTCAAGGTAATAAACACTGCAATCAGGTAACAGCCAACATCCTGATGCTCAGCTTTTGTTCAGCAGATCGCACTCACACCTGTGTGCAAACATACCGGGATAAGGAATTTTTTGATCTCCTCCAGAGCATGACCCATTCTCGCATACGCTTCGGCGGGGGGAGCGAACACCTCGATCAGCACGTGAAGATCTTCGTTAAGGTGATTATACTTTGCCTCTCCGCTCTTTCGCAGTTCTTCTTCCTGTTAACGCAAGAGTACGAAAAAAGAAACATTTGTGCATTTGCGCACTTTTGCAAGCAAGGAACTAAAAATTGTGTAAATTAACAGTCAACATTTTATTTTATTTTTCTGAAGTTTTACTTATTAAAAAAGTTAAAATATAAAATAAAGTATATATAAAATACAGTAGCAAAAACAGCCTGTTCAAACAGTTTATGTTCGAAATTTTTATTAAAAGAAAGTCATATTTTTATTCAGCAAAGACGTATTAAATTGATCAAAAGCGACAGTAAAGACATTTATTATGTTACAAAATATTTCTATTTCAAATAAATTCATCAAAGAATACATCAAAAAAGGTAAATTATTTTTTAAATAAAAACAAATAAATAAGGTAAGGGTTAGGGTTAATAAATAAGAAAATGTAAATAATAATTTAAAAATAGAAGATGCAGGAAGGAAAGACCCTTTTTACACCTTTGAAATGCCACGTTCTGGATACTAAGGGATGTAAATAAATAAACAAGCAAAATTAATAAACTGCAGTAATTATGCCATGCATATTTAATTCAATTAAAATGGAAATTCCATATGCAAATCCATTAACACTGGGCAGCGAGTATGTGTGTGTGTGTGTGTTGGTGGTGGTGGTGGTGGTGGGGGGATTCAGAACTGTAAGCTGACGCAAAGCAAAAGAGCAATTTAACAGGAACACAAAACAAAAACATGGCAAATAATTACATCAGCCCACCCGGCAGATGCACAGATGAAGCAGGGTGAGATTCCTTCATCCAACATGTTTTTTCATTGGAGAGCAAAACATGTTAAGTGTGTGTGTGTGTGTCTCCTGTGCTTCCTCTGATGTAATGCAGTTAATCTGATCTCTTTAAGACAGTCGATGTTATGCAAATGAGATGCTAATTTCATCTACTGTTTACTGAAAGAGGTGAGCTTAGTGCAGATATGGTGAGGTAACAGAGTGTGTGTGTGCGTGCAATGGCAGTAAGAAAAAAACTGGTTTTGCTGTCATTGGTTTTGCTGTTTCACAGAACCAAGATATGCTGTTGTTGTAATGTTAGCTATAGTAACAGGACAGTTATGAGTGTCATTGAGTTTCTGACGACTAACAACAAACTCTTGCTTGTATATACTCTTGTGTACTGTATGCTCTTTTTTGTTCTTCCTTGACGTTCATTCGTCATCTTCGCTTTATTTTTCGCGAAGCATTTTTTTTATATGATAAAGAGACATCCACTCTTGCATTGTGTGTTCGTTCATTTTGGGGGCGGAGCAACGAAGGGAGGGGTGTGTAAAATATCAGATTTGATTAAAAAATAACTGTTATATTTGTATGGTCTACAGCTTCGAGAAAAGTGCTTGCAAAAGCATATTTTTCATATTTATCGGTGAACACACATATACATATTAAGTTTTCTAAACTGCTTCCAAAAAACAACCTCTTGTAGGGTTTGGGGCGTGTATGTTTACTATCAACATCGTTTGGTAAATTCTGTGAAATTCGTTTCTGCGAATTCTAGAACATCAAAGAGAATTATGAGCTTTAAGCAAATCTCTCCTCTCTGCTGTGAGACGGCACTGCAGGAGAATCTCCAAACGGCTTAAAACCGCGCAGGTGAGCGTTCCAGATCCAAACCGTCCAATTTGCGCCGCACAATTCTCCCTCTCTCGCTTTTCTCCGTGGAGAGCTTGTTCACCAAAATCTGACAGGACCGGAGGAGAGCAGCAGTCAATAACAACACGCCCAATTAGTAGATAAAACCTTCCAGAACACCCCGAGCTCTGTTACAGCTGTCTGAAGGGAGAAGATTGCTCGTGTGAACAGGGATGTAATTGCGAGCACGCTTATACATGCATACATCAAAATCACCTGCAGTCGAGCTATTCAGAAATGGCCCAAAATCAACATCACACACACACACACACACACACACACATCTGTGAGAAATATGCTGGGGGGAAATGTCAATCACTTAAAGGATACATATCATGGAATTTTCTGACTCTTTTGAAATACATTTTGCACAAAATAACGTTAACCAATTATAGCATAGGTCATTTAGAACAGTCTTAAAAGTACAGCCTTTTCTAAAAGTTTATGGTGCGAAAGATTTACAAAAAAATTATACTTTCTTGGGCAGCAAATCAGCATTTTAGAATGATTTCTGAAGGAGTAATTATGCTGAAAATGCAGCTTTGCATCACAGTGTCATGAAACAGAAGGATACACACAGGTAAAGTAATCAAAAGGTTTATTTGCAGAAGTATGTGATCGCAACGATGGAAGCAGGTGAGTAACTGATGAATATAGTGTTCATCGTAAGGCGTCGGATAAGGCGTCGGGTAAGGAGTCGGGTAAGGCGTCGGGTAAGGCGTCGGGTAAGGCGTCGGGTAAGGCGTCGGGTAAGGCGTCGGGTAAGGCGTCGGGTAAGGCGTCGGGTAAGGCGTCGGGTAAGGCTTCTTTGAGGGAATAACAAGACTAGACAACGGTGAACTGCAGAGGGAAGAGTTATATAGTGCTGGATGATGATCAGTGAAGATTGGTGACAGGTGACGGTGATCTCTGTGATTGGGAAGTGCATGCAGGTGAGGGCCAGGGAGGATGATGGGAAATGTAGTGAGGGGGTGGTGACTAGCTGGTGACCGTGACACACAGGAATACATTACAACTTAAAATATATTAATATAGAAAATAGTTATTATAAGTTATGATAATATTTCAAAATATTAATGTTTTATTGCATTTTTGTTCTAATAAATGCAGCCGTGGTGAGCATAAAAGTCTTGTGCTTATACTTATGACAACATTCAAAAAAATCTTACCAACCATTTGAAAAGTAGTGTATGTTTTAACTTTATTCTCTATGGGAGCTGGGAGTGAGGGGACTGTGGGATTGAAAAACCTTTATGCAAATGAGAAGTGCAAAAATGCTGGACGGCAGCCAATCACTGTGGGGTGAAAGCAGTGATTTTCATTATCTGCCAACAGTTTCTGGTACTTAAAGCACATCATTACTTATTATTTAATTTAATTCAGATTTCAAATGCAGTTTACACTCTAAAGTGTTTTAAGCCATAAAAATGTTATACGTAATTGAAATAAGCACAAATGTTAGGGCACGTCAAAACAACACCAGTGTCCAGAAGACACCTCAGACCCCACAGGGTTACTTTGGACATTAGGAAATCCAATTTTCCAGCTGTATCTATGCAGATAGATTGAGCTTATATTGAAAACAATTATAGACCTGAACTGGGCTGTTTTTGGTCCAAGAAACCTTGGCTTGCATAAAAAGAGATCAGGGGAAAACCACTAAATCGTACAAAACGACCACTTTAAATAGAAGAATGCCTCTGAATTGCTTGAACAGCCAATGTCAGTTGAATGAAATGCTTGAAGAACTAATCTGTTTTTTGTCAATAACCCCAAACCTATCAGACAATATATCTCTGTCCCTTTGTCTCTTGTGTTCTTTCTCTCTCTGACAGGACGCTGAGGTTAGCATTTCTTTATGACATTGTATACCTCTTTCCAGGTGTGGGGGGGGGGGCATCAGCAACTATCGATCGATTCAATCAGCGGCGCAGCGCGTAGAAAAACGACAGACGCAGTCGAGATCGTTCAGAACGCTTCTCACCCGTGACAGCGGAGACAATGAGACGATGCGGTAAAAGACGGGACAGAAACGCAAGCTCCTGCCTCGTACACTCTGATTAACGGCCCAAAGGAAAAGCACTGATAATAAGGGGAAAAAGAATACCTTTTCTTTGTCTCTCATGGATCCCTTGCCGAGGATGGACATCTTGGTCAGCGTGTCCTCTTGTAGTCTCTTTAATGAGTTCCCTCGAGGACCCAGGAGTTTACCCACAAAATTAAACTAATAAAGAGGGAAAAAACAGAGAGCTTTACTAACACTTCATTGTACTGTCTTCTAATAACTATTCCTTACTATATCAGTTATGCAGAATTACATGCTAAATATTTCCTCTGCAAAAGTAGTTAAACATTTATCAAATCCACACACTGGTATATTAAACAACCAATTAAACAGTGCCACTTTCTTTTCCATTACCCATGATTCCCCCCCTTTTACCCATGATTTTTTTTACTGGTTATGTATTCTTTAATGATCAAATATTTATGTAAGACACTGTACTTGCTTCTTTGTTCAAAATTTGTATTAATATTTTACAATTTATGATTTTTTTTGTTTTTATAATTAGCTAGTTCACACACACACACACACACACACACACACACACACACACACACACACACACACACACACACACATATATATATACAGTGAGGAAAATAAGTATTTGAACACCCTGCTATTTTGCAAGTTCTCCCACTTAGAAATCATGGAGGGGTCTGAAATTGTCATCGTAGGTGCATGTCCACTGTGAGAGACGTAATCTTTAAAAAAAAATCCAGAAATCACAATGTATGATTTTTTAACTATTTATTTGTATGATACAGCTGCAAATAAGTATTTGAACACCTGAGAAAATCAATGTTAACATTTGGTACAGTAGCCTTTGTTTGCAATTACAGAGGTCAAACGTTTCCTGTAGTTTTTCACCAGGTTTGCACACACTGCAGGAGGGATTTTGGCCCACTCCTCCACACAGATCTTCTCTAGATCAGTCAGGTTTCTGGGCTGTCGCTGAGAAACACGGAGTTTGAGCTCCCTCCAAAGATTCTCTATTGGGTTTAGGTCTGGAGACTGGCTAGGCCACGCCAGAACCTTGATATGCTTCTTACAGAGCCACTCCTTGGTTATCCTGGCTGTGTGCTTCGGGTCATTGTCATGTTGGAAGACCCAGCCTCGACCCATCTTCAATGCTGTAACTGAGGGAAGGAGGTTGTTCCCCAAAATCTCGCAATACATGGCCCCGGTCATCCTCTCCTTAATACAGTGCAGTCGCCCTGTCCCATGTGCAGAAAAACACCCCCAAAGCATGATGCTACCACCCCCATGCTTCACAGTAGGGATGGTGTTCTTGGGATGGTACTCATAATTCTTCTTCCTCCAAACACGTTTAGTGGAATTATGACCAAAAAGTTCTATTTTGGTCTCATCTGACCACATGACTTTCTCCCATGACTCCTCTGGATCATCCAAATGGTCATTGGCAAACTTAAGACGGGCCTTGACATGTGCTGGTTTAAGCAGGGGAACCTTCCGTGCCATGCATGATTTCAAACCATGACGTCTTAGTGTATTACCAACAGTAACCTTGGAAACGGTGGTCCCAGCTCTTTTCAGGTCATTGACCAGCTCCTCCCGTGTAGTTCTGGGCTGATTTCTCACCTTTCTTAGGATCATTGAGACCCCACGAAGTGAGATCTTGCATGGAGCCCCAGTCCGAGGGAGATTGACAGTCATGTTTAGCTTCTTCCATTTTCTAATGATTGCTCCAACAGTGGACCTTTTTTCACCAAGCTGCTTGGCAATTTCCCCGTAGCCCTTTCCAGCCTTGTGGAGGTGTACAATTTTGTCTCTAGTGTCTTTGGACAGCTCTTTGGTCTTGGCCATGTTAGTAGTTGGATTCTTACTGATTGTATGGGGTGGACAGGTGTCTTTATGCAGCTAACGACCTCAAACAGGTGCATCTAATTTAGGATAATAAATGGAGTGGAGGTGGACATTTTAAAGGCAGACTAACAGGTCTTTGAGGGTCAGAATTCTAGCTGATAGACAGGTGTTAAAATACTTATTTGCAGCTGTATCATACAAATAAATAGTTAAAAAATCATATATTGTGATTTCTGGATTTTTTTTTAGATTATGTCTCTCACAGTGGACATGCACCTACTATGACAATTTCAGACCCCTCCATGATTTCCAAGTGGGAGAACTTGCAAAATAGCAGGGTGTTCAAATACTTATTTTACTCACTGTATATATATATGTAACTATCTAATTATAAAAACAAAAACACATAACTACATGATGTGCCGATTAATTAATCTAATTAATTGCAATTTAATTGCACATCAAATTTGGCTGAGAAATTACCCTTAAAAGATAATTTAAAGTCATTATTGTGTTAAATAAGAAAATCATCAAAAGACATTACAAAAAGTAGCTTTAGAAATAAATATTTTATCTGATTCAACATAGAATTTATTACACAAACTTTTAGGCTACAAGGGCCATCATTTTTTGAATTGGTATTTAGATATATTTACAGACCAAAAATAGCTTCAAAATAGCTTTTATGTTCTGCAAAAGAAAGAAAGTTATACAGGTTTGAAACAACATTAGGGTGAGTAAATGTAAAGAAACCGGATTTTCATTTTTGGACATGAACAGCACTCATGTAATATTGCAGTCGTTACTCATGTGATATTGCTTAAAGGGATAGTTCACCCAAAAAAATTGAATTCCGTTATTGATTACTAAATTAGTAATATTAACTATAAACCCGTAAGACTTTTGTTCATCTTTGAAACACAAATGAAGATCTTTTTGATGAAATCTGAGAGATTTCTGTCCCTCCATTGACAGCTACGCAACCAGTGTTGCCAACTATTTTCAAAGGAAAGTAGCTAACGCCTCCCCTAAAAGTCGCTAAATGTCGCTAGATGACGTCATACATCAATTAGCATATTCATGACGTCATCGCGGCGTACTTGCGTTCTGCCTGCCTAATGTTTTTTCTCATTAAAATCATGCCTACATACTGTATTTTAATATAACATAACATAACATAATATAATATAATATAATATAATATAATATAATATAATATAATATAATATAATATAATATAATATAATATAATATAATATAATATAGGCTATATAGCCGAATGTCCAATAAAGCTGTTCTCATTTACTATATTTTTTTGTCAGACAATAGAACGAGTAGCTATTGAATGACTATTTTTTATATGTGTAAAATTATCTGAACTGAGAGAGTTCGGGAACTGGGTGAACTAAAGCACTGTGATAGTGAGTATTACAAGTAATAAGCACAAGAAAAGAAAGGAAAATAAAATGGTCAAACTAAATTCTTTAAATATAAATCAAAAGATAAGTGATAAGTCCGTCCGTGGAAACAACACTGCTCATTCACGTCTGTCAGCTGCCGTGCTGCTGCCCTCAGCCATTCACAGAACAGGGTAGACGCAGAGAGAGGTGTGTGACGGCAAGGAGAAAGCAAATCTCGTGCTCGCAGGACTCATGCTGGCAACATTTGGAGGTTACTGAGGTTTGTTCAAAAAGTAGCTAGATTAGTCGCTGGTCGCTTTTTTGAAAAGTTGTCGCTAAAGGGGTCTGAAAAGTCGCTAAAAATAGCGACAAAGGCGCTAAGTTGGCAACACTGTACGCAACTACCACTTTGACGCTTCAAAAAGTTAATAAAGAGATCGTAAAACTAATCCATTGTAAATTGAGCGGTTTAGTACAAATATTCTGAAGAGACACGATTGCTTTATATGCTGAACCGATTTAATTTAGGCTTTTATTCACACATTTAAGTGTAACAAACAATATAGTGTTTTATTTCCATATAACTGATTATAAACTAATCACTGAGGTCCCAAACAAATGAAGATGAAACTTCAAATTGCTTCAATAATGCAAAATGTACGAGTTAAGTGGCAACAGCATTCATTTTTTATTTCATTTCTTTTTTATAATTAATAGTTTTAAATGACCGTGCTACATTTCCAGTGTTCAGCGCTTGCGAGGGGACAAAACCATAAAGTTTCTCTTGACAGAACTGCATCTGTAAAAAACGCTTTACTGAATCAAAAGAGACTCAAGATCTAAAACACACACAGTTTTGTGTCAGAATTCAGATGGATACAGGTGGCGAGGATCAAAGAAACAAGAGAGAGAATAAAAAGAAAGAAAGGAAGAAGAAACATCCCAGAGAGACCAAAGGATGACAAAAGAAAGAGGAAGCGTATTGGCTGAGGAGGTGAGACGGTTTCTCGGATGTCCTTGTTAAACCGCTTCATCTGCGCCTGCTGTCTAGGCTTGTTAGCGATCTCAGTGCTGAACCTGGAGTGGGAGATCAAATCCTGCCACCCATGAAGACCTCAGAGAAAGTCTACTGACATGTTCTGAAACTCACAGCAACACAAAGGCTTGACTGAATCTGCTGGTAAAATACGAATTCCAGAATTAGCAGAAAGAGCGGAGTGGCTGTACCTCTACTACATACTAAAAGCATGCACTTCACTGGTGATGGGAAAGTGTACACTTTTGAGTTCATAGTATGTCAGTACGCATGTGAACGTAAGCATTCAACTACTTTCATTAAAATGCATTGTTTCATGAACTATTAGGTTAACTGCTGTAGAAGAATGGATGCATACTTTGACAATTCCAACAGACAAACTTTTTTTATCCGAGCATCTCTGGCATACAACGTTCAACTTTTACTGCTCAGAGTTTGAAGAGTTTATCTGAAGAGATGTTGGCATACTGTACAGTACAGAACTATACAATAAATATATACAGAAGTTCAGATTTGCATTTGCATTTAGAAGAATTTAACCCTTTGGCTGTGTTGAAAACCCTGTAACACCTTTGATGTTTCTAGTCAAAATAACCGGCCTTTTAAAAATTGCTTGTAAATTTCTCGCCATGCAATATTATCATCACCAAATATTGAATTTGGATTGATTGTAGGCCTCATTGATATGAGCTTATGCACCGCAGTTTTTTAGTGAAAAAAAAAACATTATTTTTCGATAATTTTGTCAATGTTCAGCAAAATATGGATGCAGTTTATCACACTAGTGTGCTTTAATGTTTAACCAGGAAGTTTTTTAAATGCTTCTATTTTGTACAAAATGTCGCACTTGTGGTCTTCCCGAAATGGTCAAAAATGACCAGCCTATACAAAAAATAGCTTATAAATCTCTCATTATATATTATCACTAAATATTGGGTTCAATATTTTTGTCAACTTGTTTTCTTTCAGTTAGGGCAGGGTTTGTATTTATTTTTGTAACTGATTGATCGAAATTTTGGGAAGTATAATTATAACCCTGTTCGAGTCAAAGTCAGTAAGTTTTTATCCAATGAGATAACATTAACTGACATTTTCGGGAAAAAGAAGAATCTCTCTGCATGGGTCAAAATGACCCGACCACAACAGAAGCGTTAATGAGAAATGTTTGAGTTTATCTCTGTCCTGTAAATGTAGACTTTGGTATCTTGCCAAGTCTTTGCATAAGACACAGTTGAGATCTCTTCTGAAACTCTAAAGGAGAAACTTTCCATGAAACTTCCATTTGCTATAATAAACATAATCTCATTGCTCTTTAGAAGAAACAATTGAGATGTTAAAAAGATTTTTTTTTTTTCATTCCAATGGGAACACACTTTGATTTGAGATGCACTAATCCTCATACTTTGGGACATAATAATCTCATACTTTGTAGTTCTGGTGTGCAAATTAGGATGGAGCTGATGACTATAATGTCACTGGGGACACTGTAAAGAGGTCATGACCTTTAATTCAAAACCACCACTGGATCTATAATGCTAGCAATATCTTTTGTATATGCCACATATCCATGTAATTTATTAACATTAACCTATAAATGTAACCTACAGTATATCAAATATAACATATTTCTGCTTTATACTCCCATTAAGTGTCAGTAAGTGGGTGTGGGATTTTAAGAGTGCGGTTTGTTCTGCTGATGGCTGTTTGTGTGGATGCTTTCATTAAATGCCTGTTATTTACTGAGGCTTTTGTTTAGCTGCTCTTTAATGGTGTAATCTGATGATATTAAGGCTTGTAAATGACAGCGTGGGCCTTAATCTGGACATTAAACACAACACCGAGCTGCGTGAGGATTTACGGAAAGCTCTAAATCTCCTAAACGCACCCCAACACACACACATTAAAACACACCTCTCCTCAAAACGCACAAATATAGAAATGCTCAAATTGGCATGCCGTGCGTGTTTGCCCCTGAGAATGTGCCATAAATTCCCATAATCGATCGCTGTTTAAATTAATGATCAATTAATCGATTAATCTTTGACCTTAACCTCTTAAATCCTAAACAGGGGCGTTACTAAGTTATCACGTTAAGTAATAACCACTTGCTTAACCAACATAAAATAGGTGTCGTTTTAAAGCGTAGAAGCTTTGGCTTTACAGTGAATATAAGGAATATGACAATTACTTAACAAGTGATTAGAAATTTGCTGACATATGAGGGGCTGTTTACATGACATCGTTTTCAACTAAAACGTTAGTTTACACGCCAACTGCGTTTTGGGTACACGTGTTTCTCACGTGTTCATCGCCTATACGTCTATATTCATCGCCATCTAAGGGTTTTTATTCGTTTTCATGGATCCGTGCGAATGGGGATCGTTTTGACAATAGTGTTGACAATAGTTTGACAAAACTGGGGCTGCATCCGAAATCACAAACTTCCCTATATAGTTCCCTATAACAGTATGTTACAAAAGAAGTATGTCCGAATACACAGTACTCATAAAAGAGTAGGCAAAAAGTACAAGTTTTATTAGCTTCCTTAAAATATTACCGTCTCATGAAAAAAAAAAAAAAAAAAAACCTAAGGGAGGATAATAACTGTTATCTGATATAAATGCACAAAATGTGTGCAGCTTTAGGAAAATGTGTGTAGGCTTATAGGAAAGGCACGGGCAAAATGGGGTAATAGCTCACAGGCAAAATTTTGATATCCCACCATGACATTCATTATGAATTCATTTTAATTGCAGATTACATCAGGTAATGAGGGCAATTTACCGATCGTTCAGCTGATAGTGTCCTGACGCAGATGCTAAATCACATACAATATTCACGCAAAAGCTTTCAAAAGAGATCCACGTGTCACTTATTAAGCTTGGTTTCTGCCTCACTAATAAAGCTCAGTTTGTTTGGCTGAGAAGAAAGCTGCATTCTCTTGTTTCAGACGAAACAGCCGGCACACTTTGGGTCTGACAACAAGACTGACCTCACAGACAAGCAGCCAGAGACATGAAAAGGCAAAAAAAGTTCTGATAACACTTTAATTTAAAGGAATAATTAACCTAAAAATGAAGATAATGTCCTTATTTACTCACCATCATGTCATTCTGAACCCGTATGCTGTTATTTTATCCACAGAATTACAAAAAAAGGATTTCGGAAGAAAACATATGCAGACATTTTATACAAAGTTACATAAAATTAATATTTTCTAAGTCTTCTGAGGTCATAGATTTGTGTGAGAAATAAATCAAGATTTAGCTTGTTTTTCACAGAAAATCTTCCCTTTTTCTGTAGCTCTCAAAACTGGCACATCTCGTCCTGAATCTGAACCGGACTTAAAAGAGATGGGATTGTCAGTAATTAACCTGCTGTTCACAAAAATAGCTACAGACGACTTGGAATATGTGATTAAAAGACTAAATTAAATCTGTTTTTCATACAAAGCGATCCAGTCTCTTCAGAATATTTGAACTAAACTTCTCAATTCAAATGGATTAGATTTACAATCTCTATGAACTTTTTGAAGCGTCAAAGTGTCAGTTGCGTAGCTGTCAACGGAGGGACAGAAATCTCTCAGTTTTCATCAAAAAGATCTTCATTTGTGTTCTGAAGATGAACGAAAGTCTTAGGCCTATGGGGTTGGAACAATATGATGGGGAGTAATTAATGACAGAATTAAAATTTTTAAGTGAACTATCCATTTTAGCATCCCAACCAGACTTGCATTGCAGCTCAACCAATAGCGTGAGTTTGGGGCAGGACTATTTGTTTGACTCACCAATGGCAGACAGTTTGAGAAAACAATGACAAATCCATGACTGGTGGCACAGAAAAGACATGCTTCACCTATAACAAACACTTAAAATGCATATTTCTTGCTCTCTAATATAAGATTCTTCTTTAATCCCAATAACCAGCTCCCCTGACCTCACGAGATGAAATTAGCCAAGAAAGTGTCCCAGTCTTGTAAACATGTGCAGCATAAATGAGGCTAGAGGTGACGTCTGGAGGAAAACTGTTCCAATCAGATTCATCACACTCACCCTTCAAGCGCTCTCTTTTTCTCTACATCCACCTGTCAGACTGGACAAATTGAATTTGTCTTCCTCCAGTAGCTCTCTGAAGCTCTAAACAGCGCATTAGTGTCTGCAGTCATCAGAGCTGTCAAAGGCAATCTGTTTAGTGTGATGCGGGCGACGTGAATAGCCGCGCCATATGACATTACACTGGCGCTCTCCCTGCGTCACTGATAATTGCTTTATTTGAAGAGGCCGATCATTACTGCTGTAACGCTGAGGGCTCACGTACCCTGACATTCCTTTTAGCTCTGAGATGAAGTTTCGTTTACAGGACCTGACATCCAGATATTTTTCTTCCCAACAGTCGTCCAATAATGCACCGCTATGACAAAGCTGAAGTCCACAGTAACTGTTCAACATTGAATGGTAGAGCTCAGGTTTGAGTTTGGCCCATGGCCCAATTCATGTACTATGGTTTTTATATGGTAGCCTACACCAAGTTACTTTCAAGAATACCATAGTTTTAAATGTCTGAAAACCATGGTGGTACAGTACAATGGTACTTTTTTGATAAATGTACTAAATTATTATTAATATGTATGGTACTTCCATGGTATTTTGGACATATACTATGGTAATAGCATATAAAAACCATGGTACGTGAATTTCAGTACCACAGTGTATCTAAAATTACTACATATTAACATATGATACCATGGTATTACCGCCACTGTACTTTTTGAAAAGGTAATCATATTCACATTCAGTACATGGTATTAATATGGTACTCCAAGGTACTTCCAGGAATACCATGGCACATGTCTAAACACCACGGTAAGTGTACTGAAAGATTACACTTACAAAAAGTATGGTACAACCATGTTTTTTGGACATTGTACCATGGTATTTTGGGAGGGTACCATAGTAATTTGGACATATGCCATGGTAGTAGCATATAAAAACCATGGTACAGTAAATGAATTTCGGAAATACCCTGAAATGAGGTATTTTGGACATCTACCACTATACTAAACTATGGCACATAGTATTAGGCCTGTCGCGATAGTCAATAAATCAATTAATCGCATGATAAAAAAAAATGAGCTCGATAATTTTTCCGGCCGCGATAATTCCATTTGCATGCTTGTTTGTTTTCCTCGTCTCTCTCTCTCTACCTGTCAGTTGCATGGTCTTTGTGTGGGGAGGCGGCGCCCCGGCGCTTGTCAGTCACATGGTCTTTGTATGGGAAAGCGGGACTGCTTGCGGCGACTGCCGGGAGAGAGAGAAGACGCTAGTTGTGAGTTGGAGGGAGAGCCCGATCTCATGAAAATGCGTATCTATACCACGAATGTTATTTCTCGTGCCATTTATACGCCAAAAATAGTTTTTGCGTGTATATGATACGCACTTTATGGCGTGTAATACGCATGCACTCCTCACCCCTAATCCTAACCAAGTATTTTCAGTGCGTAGCATAGGCCTATACACGCTATAAAGTGCGTTTCCGTCTTCCCAACAGTAAATTACACAATCACTCGGGCGTTTAGTCGACAAAGTAACAGAGGACAGTGCAAAATAGTGTGATATGGCCTGTTGAGGCTTTTTTTATTTGTTTACAAAAGGTCCTAACTGGCAGTTTTGCCTCTTATGGAATGTATCACTATTTATGTCTGAGCCTAATATTTAATATTTTTTTGAAGTGCAACTTTGTTTACATCCATTTTATTTATTGTTTTTGGTATTTATTCAAGTGAATTTTTTGTTAACAGACAATGAGAGTCCATTGCTTTTATTGTTTTTGGTTATTTTGTTAATTTTGTGGATATTTAAAATGTTTTCCGTTTTCAATGTTTAATATTCTTTAGAAATAAAAGTTTATAGATCTTTGAAAAGGTGTACCTGCATTATTATGCCATTATAATTATATTAGATGAAAATGGTCTCAGAACGACAATATTATCGTTTATCGCAATAATTTCTTGGACAATTTATCGTCCAGCAAATTTTGTTATCGTGACAGGCCTACATAGTATATTTCAAAGCACCACAGTTTTACCATCTGATACCATGGTAAGTAATATGTTACTACCACAGTACTTTTTTAAGGTTAATCATATTAAAATACCATGGTATTTATATGGTACCCTAAGGAACTTTAAAGAATAACATGGTCTTTACCATGGTACATGTCTAAAAACCATTTGGTAATACTATGGTACTTTTGGGTAAATGTGCTGAATTATTACACTTAAAAGAGTATGGTACAACCATATTTTGGACATGTACCATGGTAGTACCATGTATATAGTATAATACCACGGTATTACCATCTGATACCATGTTTTTTTTATGGGTAATCATATTCACATACCACGGTATTTATGAGGTACTCTTAAGATATTTGAATAACATGATATTACCATGGCGCATGTAAATGTTTTTGTTAGCATGAAATGCAAACCGGCCTCATCCATGTGAGCACCACAGCTCCAACGTGCTGACATAAAGATACCAAGACACTAGAAGATACTAGAAGTAAAGATACCAATGAATCACTCACGATCTAAAGCAGCAAACCGCTTCTGTGCACATGATGGACAGTGGGAAGAGTTTGTTTGAGTTTGGCAGGCACTCTACCATAGACTGTGATTAAAGTAATCGGCTGATCATCCAGTGAAAGCGAGAGGCTCTGGAACAGAAGACAATTATATTCACGACACTGCAGCGTGGAAACGCATCATACAACTAGATCATTCGACTCACTGCACTGTGACAAATTTCATACTGAATAGATAATAATCTCATTATAAGGTCCAGCTATAACGGCACTACAGAGCCAACATGCTCCATGATCCACAAACATCTCTGGGCGACTGGGGGCTCCTGTGGGTGGAGGAGTCACAAGAAAAGCTGGAGTTGTGTTTAATAACACAAGCTGACATTTGTGTTTGATTAACATTTAGACAGTGTAGAGGTCTGGATGGGAACTCAATTGAAGCACAATGCTGCGGTAAACAAAACCCTGTGTCCTGACAAAACCCATGAGACCAAAAAAGTCAATTTTTTTGTATAAAAATAAAAATAAAAAATAATGAAAAAATAAATTCAAGACAGTTGTGTGTGTGTGCGTGGTTTTGTGTTCATGTTTTCATGTCTTTTATTTTGTAGTTTGGTTCCTGTTTCTTGTCATGTATTGCTCTTGCCATGTGCTCTCCCTTTTATGTGTCATGTTCTTACCGCTGTCTTTGAGTCTCACATAACCAAGTCAATTTCACGTTTTTGTTCATGTTATGTTTCAAATCATGTTTGTTTCAAGTTTTTCTTTTGGTTCACGTTTGGATTTAAATAAACTGCACTTGGGATCTTCAACTTGCCTTTAGCGGACTTTATTACAGTGCGTGTGTGTGTGTGTGTGTGTGTGTGTGTGTGTGAGAGAGAGATGTGTTACCCTTCACAGCACACTCCCTCTGGGATCCCAGAGCCCATTTACAAACCCTCTTCAAAAAATAGCTCACACACATTATCACTCTCTGAATGTGTGCGCACACACATGGCTGCTCGAATACCATGTGTTTAAATATGTGCACAAATGTATGTAGCTGCCAAAAGTCCCTCTGCTCTCATGTAAGAAGCATGAGTTGTTCATCTGTCCAGGGTCCATTTGTCATGAAAAGAGGCCAATTCATCATTTTGTCATGCCAATTCACTTGTTGAAGTAGGTTTTGATTGCTTGCATTTAAAACCACCTACATATACTAGTCCAGTCCAATCATTCTAAAATGCTTCTTTCTTTTTTTTGCAAGGATGCATTAAGTTGATCAAAAGTGACAGTAAAGAAGACATTTATAATGTTACAGAAGATTTCTATTTCAAGTAAATGCTGTTCTTTTGAACTTTCTATTCATCAAAAGGAATTAAAAAAAAATGTATTACGGTTTCCACAAAAATACTAAGTAGCACAACTGTTTTCAACATTAATAATAATCAGAAATGTTTCTTGAGCAGCAAATCAGCATATTAGAATGACTGCTGAAGGATCATGTGACACTGAAGACTGGTGTAACTATGCTGAAAAGCTTTGATCACAGGAATAAATTACATTGTTATATATATATATATATATATATATATATATATATATATATATATATATATATATATATATATATGAGCACATATGATCCCACTCTACAGAGTGTTAAAATAACACAAAGTTAATGAGATAATTAAGTGATTACATTTATGCATTTGGCAGACGCTTTTATCCAAAGCGACTTACATTGCATTTCAAGGTCCACATTTACATTCTTATCAGTTCTTGCTTTCCCCAGGAATCAAACCCATGACCTTGGCGTTCTACTGTTTGAGCTACAGGAAAGCTTGACTAATTGAGTGATGATTGAGCATTAGTGATGAACGCCTGCTGTTAACAAGCAGAATCACTGAAGGAAAGAGAAACACAAGAACTACAACTGACTTTTAGTCATAGCCTTAAATTAAATCAGCTTAAGATAAAAAGAAGACATTAAATCTCTGAAGATCTCAGCAGAGGAGGATTAAACAACTCCACAAACAGCATTACCAGCTTCACTTATTACTAACCAGATTGAAAAAGATGAGGATAAAGTTGGACGAGAGGAGATGGCTGGATGACAGGATTTTGTTTGAATAAGAAATGAATGTATGAAATCCAAAAAAAAAAAATTATATACACTACCAGTCAAAAGTTTTGGATTGATACATTTTTTATGTTTTTAAAAGAAGTCTTTGCTCACCAAGGCTGCATTTATTTGATAAAAAAAAAAAAAAACAGTAATATTGTGAAATATTATTACAATGTAAAACAGCTGTTTCTATGCGAATTTATAGTAAGCTGTAATTTATTTCTGTGATCAAAGCTGAATTCTCAGCATCATTACTCCAGTCTTCAGTGTCACAATCCTTATTAGCGATCCAAAACTTTTGATTGGTAGTGTGTTTATATCTCTCTTTCTTCCCTAAAACGCCTCCTCAAACACTCACATAAACACGCTGTTCTAATTATCATGTCTAAAACCCTGTCCTAAAAGAGACAGTCAGACATCTACACCTGCTGCTTCAATTTCTCTAGTTCTCTCTATTCTCCTTCTGCGTGTCACCTTTTCACCCTTTCAAGATGGAACGGTATGAATTAAAAATCAGGCAAACAAAGAAGCCCATTAAATTATGTTTGGAGAACTACGAAAGCACATACTAAATGACGTACAGAAAGGATTGGTCCTTGTGTGCGAGTCTTTTGGGAATACAGCGGGAATATATGCACACATCACATGAACACACACACGCTGAGTAGTGTGATAATGTGATAGTCAGCCGTCAAGGTCAAGCTCACCTCTATGTCTGCGAAGGAGGAAAAAAATCATCAAATAACACACTCAACAGCAACAACATGGAAATTAGGACCATTTGCTGGAATCGCCCCATGCATGCTTCATTATCAAACTCATGTTCATATTAACAAGTGCTTTTCATTCTTTGAAATGACTGTGGTCTGTATATCTAGTGAAGTGTTTCCATGCCGTGTGATAGATAACATGTTAAACAAATTAATGGTTATCAGCTGCAAAAAACGCATCCCGAACTTCAGGAATTTCTGCCACTGAATTTAAATGCAACATCTAATTATTCTACACCATAACACTGCATATAGTAATAACATTATTTTATAAAGTGCCTTTACAGTACAGAAAAACATCAACATCAACAATAACCATAAATAAAAGAAAGCATCCATAATACCAAAGTCACCAAAGTCAATTAAAAGCCATCCTGAATATGCAATATTTCTGAGATGAAAGTAGGATGTCTTAACAACACTATACGTAGGGTTCGAACATTAAACATGAGCCAAAATGACTCCAAAATTCTTCAACTTATCAATAGACAAAGAGATGGGGCAATGGATAGACAAAGAAAATTGTCAATGGATATTTATAAAATATTATGATAAATCAATAATTTAGCCAGCACTGCAAAAATATCAATTGCGAAATTCAGCAAGTCAAGTGAGCACAGGACCTGTTGTCAAATTGAACAACAAATCAGCTACAGAAATTCATTGGGTTACGGACTGGAATTTTGTCAGAAAACTTCCATATTGGTGCTATGAGTAAATGAAGCAACAATGTTAATGTTTTGAGTACATATAATATTAGATAGTTACATAATAGCTATAATATACATAATGCCTATAATATTATAGGCATAAAACGCATTAGCATTCTGATTCAATGACTTGTCGATGACCCTGTATACTTCACTCTTCCTCTACTTCTTCTGAATCAGTTTCTGGTTCATCAGCACAGACACATTTAATTGATCAAAAGGGACAGTAAAGACATTTATAATGTTTCAAAAAATTTCTATCTCAAATAAATGTTGTTCTGTTGAACTTTCTTTTCATCAAAAAAATACAAAAACAATCTATTTCCCTATTTCTAGTCACACAAAAATAATGTATTACATAAATATTAAGCAGCACAACTGTTTTCAACATTGATAATAATCAGAAATATTTCTTGAGCAGCAAATCAGCATATTAGAATGATTTCTGAAGGATCATGTGACACTGAAGACTGGAGTAATGATGCTGAAAATTCTGCTTTGCGTCACAGGAATAAATTACATTTTAAAATATATTCAAATAGAAAACAGTTATTTTAAATTGTAATACTTTTTCACAATATTACTGTTTTTACGGTATTTTTGATCACATAAATGCAGCCTTGGTGAGCAGAAGAGACTTCTTTCAAAATTCTTACCCACCACAAACTTTTGAACTTTAGTGTAAGTGACCAGTTGAGTGTGACCTCTTATATGATACGACACAATATTTCTTTCTGCCTTTTGATGGCGTTGTTCAACCAAGAGTAAAGTGGACAGGTTAAATGTCACGTGACTTACATAAAACAACACCTAGATAAGGTGTATAGATACCCCAGGTAGGAAAGTGAATGCCACCCTCTGTATGTTTTGTATTTGTTAGTTAGAGTAATTAAGTTAGGGCGTTTGACTTAGAGTTAGAGGTTTAATTACAAGTTAGAATGAGTTTTGTTTTGTTCCTTTCATTTCTTTGGCTTCACTAATTGCGTCCCCTTTTTCTCTTGGGTTATTTATTTATATGATATCTTTTTGATCTGTAAATATTTTGCTTATTTTTCCTTGCTTATATTCACCATTATTATTATTACTATTATCCATCTTTTTGTATAATTATTTCACTTATGTATAATAAATTATCTTTCTTTCGCATTACTTCGTTACGTGTTGTCTCTTGCCACCCCAGTCACACCAAATTTTATCATGACCTCAATGTCACCTCTTCTGACCTTAGATCATAAGAGTTTGTAACATACTCACTTTGGGAAACTGTTTTACAGGGATCAAAATCTTCTGTCCCAGTTTCATGTTCTTGTTGATGACCACATCAATGAACTTCTCATCCTCTTTGTCTTCATCTTTCTGAATCTTTTCAATTTCTGTTGAGAGAGAAAGACAGGGAGAGTTAGTCAAATCGTTATCTAGGTAAAATGAATATTTATCAGAGGGAATCTCAGGTTCAGATAAGCCCAGAAAACAGTCCTGCCATTTGCCCGATGTCATTTGTACCAAGCGTATTTTGACTGATCAGTGGACTGTGAAATAGCTTCCATTGGCCATGCTGTAATTCGATTGGATGTGCTTATAATCATATCTGATAGACGTTTCTCTGTGATTGGAGGATATTTCTGTCTTTGTGGCAAGTGACGTCGGATTAGACATTAAAGTGTGTAAATGAGCTCTTCGAGGTCGCACAGAAGTCTTTGTTGTTGTGGGACACAGTGGGGTGCTGAGATATTAGTCACATTAATGAGTTATTGTATGTGTGGGTCGTAGTATCACTGTGGGTTCTCATAATACGTAGCATTGAGACAGATTTGGTTCATTGAGGTACTTAGCAAAAAACAATATGGAAAATGTTGTTAGACGGCGACAGGCAGATAGGAAAATCAAAACGTCCATCAAACATAAAACATAAAACTTTAAATTAAAGTTCACATGATCTGGACAGTACAATGCAAATTAAACAGCAAATTAAATTGCTCAATCAACAGCAAGATTTATCTTGTGCAAACAAACAATTTTGCTCATCCTATTTTTAACCATGATTTCTCATTGAATTTGACAGTACAGTTTTAGGGCCCTATCTTACACCCGGCGGAATGCAGCACCAAGCACGAAGCAAGTGTTTAGTCCGACGCAGTTATCATTTTTTACGTCCTGCGCCACGTTGTTTAAATAGCAAATGCATTTGCGGCCATTTGTGCGCCCATGGGCATGCTAGTCTGAAAACGAGGTGTGTTCTGGTGCATTGTTGGCACGTTGCTATTTTGAGGCAACAGAAATATATTTTTTTTTATGTGGCGGGTCCACAACGCGCGTACACTCTGCTTATTAAACACACAGGGACGCACAGCAGCACACAAACATGGAAAATATTTAAAATAAAAGGATTACAATGTAAAAGATTATTATTGTGTACATAAACATGATCTGTCCCGTAGATGATCTGCTTGCGCACTTTTACCTCGCGCACGAGCAGTTCCGTTTGCGCTCTGGAGACGCGTTCGGTTTTTCCACTATCAGATTCCATCATGTAAATAGCGAATCTACCATGGCGCGAGTGCATCTGGCATTTAAAAGGGAATGGGAGATGAGACTCTGATTGGTTTAACGCACATAAATCCCAAAACACAGCCATTACTCATTATGAGAATAGGGACAACCCTTTTAGACCATGCACCGGGCGCGCCGACCATTTTTCCCGTCGTTAAACTAGCAAAAGTGGATTCGGACACACCCTAAGTGAACTTCCGCCGTGCGCTTTAGACCATGCGCTTAGATCGTTAAAATAGGGCCCTTAATGTCTAAGTGAAAATACTCTACGGCTGACCTTATTTATGGATCAGAACATATTGATTTCAGATAGAATTGTGTGGTCACAAATATTTATCAAAAAAGTAAAGGGCTGTGAAAAAATATTTAAGCAAATCGCAAGAAGGTCCTCTCAAGTTGGCACAATACAACTTAATTCTCATCCCATTGCAATATACCAGTTTTTCTATATCAAAAGCTTGGCTTGTGAATGTTAATACGTTTCTGTAACAATTACTAATTAATAATGAGATAAGTCATCAAAAGAATGCAACAGTACCCATCCACTGTATCATCAGCCTTGGTTCTGGAAGTTTTTTTCATTTTCCCCATAGGCGAAGTCTTGATTTAAGATTTATAAGCCATGAACCAAACCAACGGGTGAATTGTTATGTTACAAACTTTGATTTGAAGCAAAAAAGTATTTGAAAACTGTACAAAAAGGTACAAGACTGTGTACTTAATTTAAGAATAAGGGAAAGAACCATGAAGCATTGTGAATTACATAATCAAATTAAACAGTGGAGAATTTCAAAACTATTGATTTAAAGAAAATGTAGTCTAAACCAAAAAGTAATACCCGTAGGCATGACATAGAAGACTTGTGGTTGTTCTTTTTTGAGGCTTAGGCCATATTTACTAAAAAGGGCAAATTAGCGTGCGAGCGCAATTCCAAAAAACTTGGATGGGAGTAGGGGTGTGCCATATCATACCGTCCACGATAATACCGGTATAAATTTTTACATGATAAAAAAGTGTCATATCGCGATATCACTGATATAGCGACGCAATGAAGTATGGCGCATTTACGTTCCTTAGCGCACAACAACACCACCTGTCTGAGCGCGAGAGCAGCAAGTCAGTCTTATAATGCGGGAAATTCCCCCGCAAACATTGATTCACTTTAGCATGTACATTGTATGAGTATCCTAAATGAATCCACATAGATTATAAAACCAAATCAATAATTTTAAAACTTTCTCCACGACGCAATTGACCAACCGTGTGAGTGTTCAGCGGTGCCGCGTCTTCTCTCTCGCTCTCAAAATGGGTTGCACAAGTCAATCGTCGATACCACACTCTTGTGTTTAGCAGTCAGGACATGACGGAATTGTCTTTTGTCACTTGCATCGTAACTAAAGTTTATCATTTTCACTTCTTTTTAAGTCTTATCAGTTTAAACATTTGCGATTTTAAACTATTCAGTACTCTCGCGCGCTCTCCGAGAGATGTTTACTCTGCGTGCATACGTACAGTAAAGCCGTCTCACAAACAGCTCGCGAGTAACAAAAGTTCTTTTTCGCGGGTTATATCGCTTTAACGGGGAAAAAACACGCAAAATTGTGTAAAAATTCCGGTCATGGTTAGTATATTCGTAAACAGTCGGTTATGTCTGAAATAAGCATAAAACGCGCGTGACAGTGTGACAGACAGTATAATGAAAACAGTAATGGATCCGGGCACTAGCTCTAAAAGTGACAGCAGCCATATGTGTCTGTCATTAATGTTGTCGTCAAAACAACAAAAGATAGCTTTAATTGTAAGGAATCAGAATTAATAGCCTATGTATTTAATTTAGTCCGGACTCAGGACTATCAGTGTTATTTTACATTTGATTCAGTTTCTGTAGTATTTCTGAATACTAGTGTTAGACCTACCCAAAAACTTTTCTCTTTATTTGTATTTTTATTATTTTGTATATATTTTTTGCTACTTTTTTCAATTTAATTCAAAGATTGAAATCAAGCTTCCTTGTGTTGTGTAAACTCTTAAAAACAAAATTACCCAATTGTAAAAACGCAATGAGTGAGCAAACATTTAGGTGAGATAAATGTAATAAAAAAATTGTCTAAATTTGTTTTCTATATTGTCATAAATATCATTATCGCAAATATTCTTGAAATATCGTGATATAATTTTGAGGCTATATCGCTCACCCCTAGATGGGAGTGGAAAGTTCTGCAAGTGATCTACTGATGACACACAAATTAAAGAACACAGACGCAGCCGGATCATCATAATGACCAACGCAATCTACCAAGAGCAGCGCAAATTAGCGTCTGGTTTAACATGCTTTTTTTGGTGGTAAATAATGCCGCAAATACCAGTAAATTGCCTAGCGCAAACCATAGTAAATCACTTTGTATGATTCATTTAAATACTCCCCTCCCATAAATTTAGCATAAATGCATATGCAATAAGGTCAGCTTGAAAAATGTCTGTCCACACCTTTTCAGCGCTAATTTTTCACTGTGTGTCTTTAGTAAATCCTGACAGTATTTTTTTTTTTAACACCAAAAGAGGGTTTGCACTGGCGCAAGCTGTTAGTAAATCTGGCCCTTAGTTCGTATAGTAGTTTTAAGTCAAGTCTCACAGGAGGCACGCCAAGTAACATAGTGCCACACGTTGGGCGCCATGTTACCAGATGAGTATTTTATGGTTTAGGCTAGATTTGACTATTCCTAACCCTACCTGAATCATTTTTTGGTTTAGATAAAAGGGTATAAAATAAAAAAGGCACACCAAGTAACAATATAGGGAGTCTATTATGTCATTAATGACTCACTGAATTGAGTCAAAATCAGTTCCAGTTACGGTTCCTAACTTCCTAAACTTATCCAGTAAACCCTAACCATTAACTCTTAATGATGTTTAGAGCACTTTAAAACCGTTTAAATTATGAAAAGCACTTTTAATGTTCTTTTCTACAATCTGTCATCTTGTGACGGTTATTGCGCTTTAATATTCAACACTCTTTTCCATTATTTGTGCTTTGGTGTGGATAGTTTATGCAAAATTAAGACATCCTCCAATCCCTCGACTAATCTGCCATTTCTATCATTTCTATTCAAACTGTTACGGAGAGTCATCAAAAATAAAGCCGCCAACTATTCATTTTAGACCATGAATCTGAGGCCCATATGTGGCCATTATTACAAACTAAACTTTACAGCGATAATATACTTTAGTAAGTCATGACATTACAATTACTTAAAATTTAAATGACATGACTTAAATCAGATAAGACTTAATAAGCTCACCCACTATGACCATGAACCATTTTGTTTTAATGTATTTCTTTAAATATGCATGAATGATATTAATCTATATCTTTTCAAGATTACTCTTTTCATATTTATGAGTAAACTTTCATAAATATGAATCAGTGAATATTCATGCTAGCATTGCATAGCATTATCCTTTACAATTTGGTTTCTAGGAGACTTTGATGTCAATCAAACAACTGCAAAGCTAACAGTTAGCTGCTAAATTGTAACATTTTCTCTTTAAGTTAGGACAGAACAACAACTTGATGCTGGAAATTTGACGTCGCCTAGTTAGAGTATGTTGTCATGTCTCATCTGGATCTGTGCTTCATACTTTTTCATAAAACATCAAATTAGTTTATATGTATAGCTACGCCAAGAGCTGGTAAAAGAACAAATGCTGCCTTCTTCACTCGGCTTCCGAGGTCCACAGAGACAAAGGATTCAGTGAGCTGTGGTTCATCTCATTGTTTCATGTCATTATTCCTGTAGTCGAGGGGCACAAAACACACCCGAGAGAATACTTGAAAAATATAAATTTCCCTCCTTAAATAACCAGCAGCCTTTACAGCAGAATCATCTCCATTCAGAAGATTGTGACCTACCAACAAATCTAAGCTCTGGAACAATAACATGGGATAATAGATCATAACATGCACTTTATATTAGTATATTGGAAAATGATTGAACTCATGCATATATATAAATAAAAAAGTTTAGTGCATTTTGCACCTGTTTATTAAACTAGATTGCGGGTGGTTGGTGAATAAGATTCTGGGGTTTGCGCTGAAATACGAAGTTATGAAGTGGCACAGCTGTTTATTGTTTTGAGAAGATGGGGTCTCACCTTTTGTCTTTAGCATGTTAGGATAATCTAATTTCCGTCCAAAGCTTCCAGTCATTTGAAATGCAGCTCAGGTGGGGCAAAATGAATAGTACAAAGAAAAGACATTTGGGCATTTCAATTTAAAATTCATATGATGGTATGTTTTGTGGGATTATGGCAGACTCCCTCTTAAGACTCCAACAGAGTAGAGCCACAAAACGCTCCATTAACTCCTTAAATTACACTTCCTGCTAACAAAAAGGGGCAGAAAGAGGAGATTGGCAAAAACATCTCAAAGAGAAGCTCTTGGAGATTTGAAAATGCTCAGGAATCCATGATTCTAAGCAAGATAAATTAAGAATTGATTTTTCATATACAAATTAATATAATTAAGACAATAAATGATTATACTCTTCTAAAGGTAGCATGTGTTACATGTAAATTACAAAAATGTAATAAAAAAATAAATAAAATTTGCATGTGGAAAATAATTTGCTGTCCTATCGCTTATTGAAACTAACACTGCTTTTAAAAAAAAGGTCTGTGCACAGGTCCAAAAACAACCTCACTGGTTACTGAGAAAAAAAGCTTGAACAAACAATAACAAAAAAACAACAACATAAGAAGAAAAAACAACAAAAGCATTTTCAGAGGTTTGGAATACAAAGCTATACTTCTCATGACGAAAGATGTGTCAAACATCCAAACTAATACTTGTCATACTTGACAGAACAGCTGACAAATGTTGAACATTACACGCTCAAGTATAAACATTTCTCCACCCTTCTCTTTTCTCTGTGTTTTCTTTTCCATTAATTTATGGTTTTTGTAGTCTTGCCCTGTAGAAAACCAAGCAGAGCACGATCACAACCAAATGTGAACCTTTGTGATGGCAAACAATGTCAAAGTGCATAGAATTTGGTGTCAAACTGCGGCATTCAGCTGCTGAATCCAGCCCGTGTTGCATTAAAGCTCACAAACAATGTCTTGTGCTTCTTGAAATAGACACCAACCACAGAGTGCTTTCGAATTTAACAAGGCGGAACAAAAAAGCTGCTTCTTTAAGAGTTATAAGGTGCTTCAACCTACTCAGGTGAGGACTATTCTGGTTTCTAAATAGAGATGTGGGCTCAAATCCCATTTCTAACAATTGACACAGAGTGGAGGTTAAAGAGCTTGGCTTGTTACAAAAAAAACTTTAGGTTTAAACCCTGCAAGGGGCAAGCTTTAGACTCATATCATTATATTAATTCATTTAGCAGATGTTTTTATTCAAAGAGACTTACAAATGAGAATCATGTCTAAATATTCTAAAATCTAATTCAAAACAAAAAATCACTATATATTTATATGATAAATGCAAGTAAAAAAGACTTTAAAAGTTTTTTTTTTCTTGTAAAATGGTGACAAACAAGTAATTTTGACACCAACAGCACTATATACAAGATGAGTCTTTCAAACAGAGAAAGACGGAATCATAAAGTTGCTTATATTTTCATTTTGGTGGCAAGAATATTGCACATGGAGTTCTCAAAGAAAAACTATAGGCATCCAAGATAAACGGTACATTTTCCCTAAGGCAAAAATTGGTAGAATACAAATTAACATTTATTGCCATGTAGCCATGTATTATGTTGCAATTATTAACTCTTTCCCCGCCAGCATTTTTTTTTTAAGTTGCCAGCCACCACCAGCATTTTTGATAATAATAAAAATAAAAAAAAATCATTGCCCCCAGAATATTTTGTTGTATGAGTAACATGCAATATATCAAAATAAAGAACAGCTTCATGCATTATTTTTTTATCAGCACTTGAATGTGGGTAAGTTTCATAAAAAATAAAAAATAAACATTTTGAGCAACAAGTTGAGTAAATTGCATTTTTGTCAAAGACTACATCCAGATCGCATTCAGAACGATGATCAAAACATAGATGGAGTAGATCGAGTCCATCAAGACCGCAAAACCTTGCAGAGTCCTATACCTCATCCTGGGTTGACATTTCATTCAGTAACATTAAGCAGTTTCAATTTATATGCTGTTAAATGTTGATGTTTGAGTTATTTTACATATGCATATGCCTACATATGCTATCACTTGTTTCTGCTTCTTCTTCACATGTCTTTTGATCAGAAGATTGAGTAGATGCCTAATAACGCCGTAAATTTCCATCAATGGAAGGAAAGTACCTTGATGTACCTCTAAATCAAAGAGACAAAGCTTCCATGTTGATATTTATCGGCTGAAAGAAGCATTTTTGGTGTAGTTATTGATTTCCATATATTTCTGAAGTCTCCAGTTCCTCTGTTTTTACAGTTGCATGCAGTCAAATTCTCAGTCGGGCCCATGAATCGCCTGCGTAACAGAATAGTAGCTGAAAATGAAAAATAAGATACATGTTGTGAAACACTTTAGTGCGCTTTTTCAAGAGTGGGCTGCCATGACAGATCACAGATCAATACCAGCGGCTGCCCGCTGTCATCGCCCCGTGTCACCCTGCCCACATCTCATTCCTGCAACCCTCCCTCTGGACTCAGACCCGCTCAATGCTGAGAGAGAAAGAAAAATGGCAATAGATTTCCATGACAACCAACACATTTCTTTTTTTCCCCCACGGGAAAAGCATGTTGAGATGTGATGTGTTAAAGCTGCAGACTGGAGTGACAGAGAGTGTGCCCTCCAAGGCTCACACACACGCTTTCTCAGTGTGGTATTCCTGTGCCACAATTTCAGCGGGGCCTGACGAACATGAATATCTATCTGTCTGCATTTTTAACTAACTCGGAGCAATCTTCAGGGCGTTTTTTTTTTGTGTCATAATCTCTGGTGTCTCTCTCACACCGCACCACATTCCCACAACGCGCTCGGATTGTAAAGCTAATGAACATGAGGCAGAGGGAAAATATATTTCTTCATTATGAAACAATTCTGTCTACAGGCAAAGCTGTAATGAAAAGCAGATAAGTCACAGGGAGAAGGTGACGGCGGCGCGGCGGGAGGTCTCACTCACCAGCGCGTACGCTGATCTACTTTCCATGAATTTTGATATTTCTGCAGCTGCTTTCTAATAAATCATGAATCATTTTGCACAAAAACAATCCATCCTAAATAATAAGACAATGGATGGATGGCACAACCAGATCCTTTTATTACAGCAATACTGCATTAAATGTACATATAACAATGTGGTTATTTTTGCTAGAAATTCAATCCAAGAAATAGCTTTTACATTAAACATACAGTACATGTGCTAATGCATATTTTTGGGGGGTAACATTGAACTAAATATGATAGTAAATGAGATGTACTTCATTTTACACAAACAAAACCCAAATGATTATTAGAAATTACACAACTTGAGAATGTTTTAATAGTTTAAATTTAGTTAGAATTTGAGTAGTTAAGATTTTGTTAATGTTTTTAAAAGAAGTCTCTTATGCTCACCAGTGCTCGATTTATTTGATTAAAAAAATGCAATAAAAACAGCACTGTTGGGGAATATTATTATAATTTAAAATAAATGTTTTTATTTCAAATATATTTAAAAACTTAATTTATTTTGACATTTTCAGTCTTCAGTGTCACATGATCGGTCAGAAATCCAAATCAAAAATGTTTTAATATGCTCCAAAGAAACTAAAGAAACTGGTTTTGGGGTCAAGGTTCGATACGAGTTTGGTACATTTACGATTTACAAAGTTCAATATTACGCTTTTTTCAATAAATCCCGGAAAGATGAGCGAGAAGGAGAAAAAGAGCCTACTTCACCTTCACCTTCACAGCGGGTGAAGCGGCACCTGAGGCTTCCCATTTCCAGGACACGCACATTTCATCACAGGACTGTAGAGAGACTTCCACGACAAAAATCGGCACAATGCCAAATGATTCTGTCTCATTATAACTGCAGAAACAACTTAAAATTGTTCGTCATTTATGCTCTTACAAATAAGAGTAAGATATCATTCGAAACTGTAAAGTGTCTATTTTTATTTGTGTAAACTTACAATAAAAACAAATCATTGTCAGGATGCCACTTTCTGCCGTCCCGGTTTCCTTTCTGTGAAGTTTGTGGAGCATGTCACAAAAATTAATCGAAACTCAGCGTATAGGCTACTACCAAGCTTGTGGATCGCCTGTGACTGACTGTATTCGTCGTCTGACTGTATGCACCGAACCGTGACGTCTGTGCCGTTACACCCCTAATAAACATACAACAGATCCATGTGATAGCAGGCATTTGTGTTCCCATCATCTCTGTATTAAACAGACAAACTTGATCCCCAAGCTATCATCAGAAGCTATTTAGTTGATATACAGTACAGTAGATCATCTCACTCTTGTTAAAGGCATTGAAAGAAACTTCAATAACTCTGCTCAGTGAAAGTTCTTCAGGAAAGTCTAATTTTTATAAGAATACTTCAGCGTGCTGTGCAACCACATTAAAATTCCCAGCTCGTGCGGACCACTGGGATGTCATTAAGTGGGGTCAGGCTGCCCTTTATACTAACCACTTAATGGGTTGGTACAGTAGTGTACTCTACATGATAAATGAACTCAACTGTAGAGATTACTAAGGAATGTTTAGGGAAATCCTGGAGCCGTGAACACAGTTCAAGAACAGCTGTTCCGTATGTTTACGCTTCTAGAATTATTTAGCATTAGCATCTTAATGATAAAAAGTTCTACAATTATTCATCATTAACATTAAGTAGGGATGTCAAAAAATTATTATTATTTAATTAACTGCCTTATATGCCCATTAATTAATTATATCATTAGTGTACCAGACAAGAAAATCACTGAGTAGACTTTATGTTCACTATACATATGCTCATCACTGACTGACATTCCATAGTCATTTATTTAGACTGTCGATCTGTCCGATGTAGACACAGGAGGTGGCCTTGTGTTTTCGAAAAACCACATGCAATAATATTAATATAATCAATATTAGTAATATTAATAAATCAATATGTAAATAATATTTGGTAACACTTTATTTTAAAGTCCCCCTATAGTCAATAAATGTATTCCTTAAAACTCATCTTTGATCACCGAAATGACATATTTAAAAAAAAAATTACATATTATTTTATTATGAATTGACAAGTTATTAACAGTAAACATGATAATGCATCATCCAGAGGAGCCCAATGATCCTTGTGGCAGAGTGAAAAGGTTTGTAGATCTCTCTCAAATCCTGGTAAAAACGGCTCATTTCAAGTATGGGAAGGTTGGTACACTTTCCATGTCAGGTGGTAAAACTACACTATATATATACACATACAACTATTTGGTTGTACCGCCTGACATAAAAAGAGTAAAAAAAAAAAAAAACGTGTTTAAACACATTGTTCATGACTAAAAATAAATATTACATCACTTTTGAAAAGATTTTACAAAAAACATTTTTTGAAGCTTTATTTGTCAATGACCCAATTTTTGTGAAATTTATTATACACCAGTGTATTAATTATTACAATTTAATAATCAATACCTCCTAATCATTGTGATGTCAAACGGTTGAGAGTATGCCACATTAACCAAAAGAACCAAGAGAAAATGTAGTTGAAAAAGCCAACTGACCTGTTTATCCAATGAAAACCTTCTCATTTGACATCGTGATTGACCTAGGTGAACTCTTAATGGTGTATGTCTCTGTCAACAAATACATATTTTCTTAATAGTCCATATAATGGTAGCATTGACGTAATTGTAACAAATACATTTCATACCAGTTATTTAGATCTAATTTCTCTTTAAGCCATCCTGTCCTTCTCTCCATGAACGATTAGAGTGCTACATATTTGCTTTGACCTTGTGCAACTTGCATTTCTAGTCTGATCTTCAGCCTTGGCAAGATTAAGCCTCACATCTTTAGCGTCTGACAGACGTCCCATTCAGAGCCCGAAAAAAGAGGCCAAGGGAGAAGTCTGAGACACGAAGGCCGTAATCTCGCCTTCCCACCGCTTCCCGGATCAGCACAGCTCATCAGGACAGAACTGAGGGAAAAACTCAGTCGGCCAAAAGCTTGTCTGTTCTTTGAAGGTTATTTACGCCACAGAAGAATCTGCGAACAATTCCACCCGTGACTCTTAAGAGATGACAGGAATCGGACGTGTTAATAAGATGGAATGTGAGACAATGTCCTCCGTAGGAATATGAGAAATGCTAATTATTTGGAACACAAACATTAACACGCCATTCGCTCATGAATATTATAATGCCGTAGGCATTCAGTTGCAAAAAAATTATCCGGCATTATAATAGATTTTCAGGAGGGAAACATTTGCTTCTTTATGCTGTGGGGAAAAAAAGCTCTTATTATTTGATGGTTTCTGGTTTATCATTAAGGGCTTAAGTTCTTTCAAAGGCTGCTGAAATATATAATATGCATCTCAACAAAACAACAGGGGACCCCAACTTTTATGGCTAATAATATTCTTTTATCCCTTCTTTGAAGTGATTCATGAAATGTTAATCAAAAAGAATGTGCGAATACTGTGCATTTAATCACAGTAATTGCATTCGGTGTAATACAGAAACTTTTTTTTTTTCTTATTTTTCAGTAAATATACATATAAATATATAGCCCTAAAAAAAATACCCTAAACCCACCTTAAACTAAAACATGATACATTTACTTAACAGACTTAGAATTTTCAGAGAATATATGTTGAATTAATTTTATTTGTCATACCCCACTGGAATTTTTTAAATCTTGTTTTAAATCTCACTACATTTTGTAAAAATTTATGTTTAATGAAGTAGAAGAAAACAATTGGCCATACAATTAAAAATAGCCATACTATCCTGCACATTTTTGCTCATAAAGTAAATGCATCTTTTAAGTAGCCTATATTTAAGGACACTGTACTGGACAAAACAGAAGAAAAAAAAACTGATTAAAGGGTTAGTTCACCATAAAATGGAAAATAAAGTCATAATTTACTCACCCTGGTGTTGTTCTAATGCCGTATGCCCTTCTTACTTTTTCAGACCACAAAAGGAGAATAAAAAAATATGTCTTGCTCAAGCTCATCCATATAATGGCAGTGAATAACAACGAGCATCAAGCTTTTAAAAAAAGACGTAAAAGTATCACAGAATGGTCCGATGCGACACGTGCCTTATATTACAAGTGTTCTGGGGGTATACGATAGGGTTTATATAAAAAAAAAAAAAAAAAAAAAAATTGAATGTATTATTTAACGAAAATTCTGACCTTGGCCGTTGGCCTTCTGTGCACGGCTGCTGCGATGTACGTGTTCGTGAGACTCAATTAGCACTCCAAAACGGCCAGAAAAAGCACACAAGATGAGAGAAATCAAGACTGAGAAAAATGCGACATGATACACAATCCATGTTTTTGTTTTTCTCTGAGGTGAATACATCCGTTGTGTTCTACACAGCAAAAAATTATCGCGTTCACATCTGTCAACTGTTATTCTAACTGACATAAGACAACTGGAGTGCCAGTCTGGAGATATTCAACTCAGTGAAGGAAGTACACGGATACTTTTTTGGGATTTCTAGGCGAAATTTCCTGGTGAGTCGGAGTGAACTGCAGCGCTAATAGAGACTCATAAACACGCAGCCGTGCACAGAAGATCAACAGCCAAGGTCAAGACAAGATTGTTTTTTCCAAACCCTATCGTTCAATCTGTGTTGAACACGTAGGATACATGACACGTGTTGCATGGGATCATTCTGGAGTACTTTTGCGTCTTTTTTAAAGCTTGATGCTGGTCGCTATTATATGGACGAGCACGAGCAGGACATTTTTTAAGTTTTCTCCGAAAAAGAAAGAAGGGCATACGGCATTGGAACAACATCAGGGTGAGTAAATGATGACTTAATTTTCATTTTAGGAGATGGTCCTCACTGCAGAACACGAAATCCAGGGGGAGGAGTTGGATCCAGATCCAACTCCTCCCACCTTACATATACCTAAACCTACCCATCTCCACCTCCTGATCCCTAAACCTACCAATCTCCACCCCTTAGATCTGGATCCAACTCCGCCCCCTGGATCTCGTGTACTGCAGTGAGGTGCTACTGCATTTTAGGGTGAACTATCCCTTTTTTTTAAAATTTTTTTTTTTTTTGTACATTAGGAAATTAAATAGCATGACATTTCTTTACAAATCACATAAAAATAATCAGAGCTGAAAGAATGACAATGGTTTGCATTACATTAATTATCATGAAAATCATATCGTAATACAAAAAAAACCCTTAATGTTCCTAGGCTGCAATAAAATCTGCACATTTCATCATGATATTCACCTATCAAGCTTTACAGACAATTAGATGTTACTGTGCTTTTTAATCAGCAGTCTATTAAAAATATCATTTGCATATTTAAAATTGCCTTTAATAAGGTCTCCCGATCACAAGTGTGTGTGTGTGTGTATGCACATGAGACGTTATATAAGCAAAAGAGAATTCCCTATGTATTATTAAAGTCTTTCTCTTTGTCAAATATTCCCTTTTCTGCAACAAAACATAACATAAGCAAAGACAGACACACAATCCCACAGGCGTACACACTATATGCACACTTTAGTCCTTCATTACTGACCTGGGCTTTATGTATATATGTGTGTTTAAATGTTAAACTGGGGTTTAACATCTATCCTGCTTACTTCTCATTTCCATTTGACCTGCTCCATCTATGTGTGCGTGCTTGTTAAAAATGCAGGTGGAGAGACAGACGGAGAGATCGAGAGAGAGAGAGAGAGAGAGAGACAGATCCAGATGAGATAGGGCATCTGTTCTGCTCTCCACCAGACGTTGGCCTCTTCTGTCTGTCATATCATATTTCATAACTCTTATCTTTTGGGGGGCTTGCAAAAAAACAGACATTTTGCATCAGCACCTCTTTTTCTAATTATCTGTAGAGGTGGATTGTGTGTAGATATGAGCAAACAAACGGCCCAATCAAACTGAAGGACTGTTGTATAATGTAGCTTGAATGTCATTGTCAACTTTGAATGACTGTCAATGAGGGAAAAAATGCTTTTTTCCTCCCCAGTATGATACAGTTATTGTATATGCCAACAAGATCTAACCAGTCAAACCTTGACCCTCTGTCACCTACCAACGTCAGCCTTTCAGCAAATCAGTTAGGGCAAACCTCACATTACGTAATTAATATTCATGACCTACAGCGCGCCTGACACAGTTTGAGTTGACAGAAAGTAAACATCCTGAAGAGAGACGAGAAAAACAGTGAAAAGAGAAGTCATCTTAGACATAGTTTGTGCCTTTTATATTCATATAGTTGTCAACAATTTTCCAGGCCCAATTATTAAACATTTATGGTCGCCGTTTCTGAAAGTTGCGTTTGTAAGCTTACAAAAGGTCTGTCATATGCGATTGTCAGTGGCAATTAGGCATTGAAAACCATGTCATGGTTTGACATGGTTGATGAGACTTATAATGCATCTACCTGCTTTTCGAATCATTCCTATGCACCTCAAAACATTTATCTGGTTTTGGAGCGCACAAAATTTCCAACATCGTTTCATGCTAATCGAAGTGTTGCAAACTCGTGGAAGTCATTACATGAATATAAAGTTTATCGCCTGAATATAAAGTGACCCCTAAAAGTATTTGGACGCAGAAAATGTTTCACCAAATTGCATCTTCAAACAAATGCTGTGTGATCTTTTCTGAAAACTAACAGTATATACACCACTGTTCAAAATTAGGGGGTCAGTAAGATTTTTTTATTTTAAGAAATGAATGCTTTTATTCAGTAAGGATGCACTAAATTGATCAAAAGTGACAGCAAAGACATTTATAATGTTATAAAATATATATATTTCAAATAAATGCTGATAATAAAAAAAAAAAAAATCATGGTTGCAACAAAAACAAGAAATGTATCTTGAGCAGAAAATCAGCATATGAAAGAGCTTTCGCTCCGAGTAGTTATAGGAACTCACCACCAGGGCCGTTCCCCTAGAAGGAAATGTACCCATACGGCCATTTTCCTGGTTGCATACACACAGCCAGTTGGAAATCTGAAGTGGCGTGAGCCGGTCGACAGCGACACCATTTAAGCCCGGCATTCAACAACTTCAACAACTGGAGGATGGAGGACGCCATGACCGGAGCTGTGTTTTTGTTGTGTCGAGGGTTTTGTGATAACGGAAATGGAATGTAGATCTAAAAGTTATGCGATTGAAAGATCAAAAAGGAGGGCTTAGAGACAAAATATCCTATGACTTGCAGTGCTACATGTCATCGAGGCTGAGAAAAGAACACAATGCCGCAGAAAAAGGCAACAGGTAAATGCTATCTATCGCTGTTTTCCATATTCGTGGAGTAGTATGTAAACTTTGTGTTTACACAGCTTTTTAAAAATGGCGGATGGCGGTCTTTTTAAAACGAGAACGAGGAGAAATGAAGGAGAATGATACAGCAGAAAACTCTGGCTGAGCGGCAACAGTCCAAATGTTCATAATCATCTGTTATGAATGAAATTTCATACTCTCCAGTTCATCAGGGCTGAGCTCTCCAGCCTGGAGCTCTGACTCACAATACAAGAAGAAGTGCGGAGAAGGAAATGTGAAGTTTGAACGGAAATCTCCAATATTTTCATGACCCAAACATCTGAAATAAGCTGAGTAACAAAAATGTAATACCATTCATTATAAGAAAAATTTGCATGTTAACCCCAAAATGCTCATTTAATGCAGTTATTGTTAGAATAAATTAATTTGAAATGAATATGAAAACATTATCCTTCCAATGTAAGGAGATTTCGGAATATTTATTTATTAATTTATGTATTTTAAATACATTTTATTTATTTAGTATTTAGTAAGTGGTGGCTAATACCAAATTATCAGTTTTATTACAGTAACTTTTATTGCAACAAATATTACATTTTGGCAGAAACATTGGTTATCATTGTAATTTTTGTAAGTATTGGAAGGAAATACTTCATCCAAAAAACTGAGAATTTTTTTAAATGAAAGTATAAAACATGAAGCATATGGAGGGTAAATAAAAAACATAATTTTGCAAAAATATCTACTCTTTTCCAAACAATGAAAATAGATGTGGACAAAAAAAAACGACAAAAAAGCACCATAAAACTAGTTATTTCCCAGTGTTCTTACTGTTAATTGTGACTAAAATTAAGACTGTTAAAATTAATTCGTTTCCTAATTTGAAAGAAGGCTGAAATAAAAATGTTATATTAGCTGACATTTTTTTACTTAAATGGCAACTAACTGAAATAATTTAAGTTGAAGTACTAAAATAACTAAGTTAAACTGAAATAAAAAAGTATATTTGTAAAAAATACTAAAAATGATAAATAAAAAAAACCCCACACAATTACTAAAGTTGTGAAAAAAGGAAAACTGAAAATATTAAAATAACAGCTAATTCAAAATACTAATACATAAATATTAAGACATGGGTTTGGAACAACCTGTTGTTGGGTTGTTGAGGGAGATTAAAAGACAACAGCGTTTTACTTTTTGGATAAACTATTCCTTTAAGTCGTTTTTCAGGGCTTTTACAAAATGGTTTGTGTGGGCCGAAGCTCGCAGTCAAGCGATGCTGTGTTCTCCAAACATCTGTCATCCTCTCGCCCTCTCTGTATTTCATGCTTTACTCCGAGCACTACAGCCTATCTTCCCCACATACTGTCCTGAGTGAAGACAGAAATCTGTCAACTAACGTGGCACAGTAAACATCCTGAGCAATAAAGACTATCTAAAACATCTCCGTGCTTGTACAAGCTTCATTTTTTAGGCACTGGAATGAAAGTTAAAAGCGATGCTTCAAGATTGTGGTTTTAAAAACGGAGTAGAGGAGCCAGGCTAGCTCACTGTGTAGGCTTGAGTTTCTCAGGGACACCGTCCTGCTCCTACCTCTCCATTATTTAGTGCTACGGGACTTTTGAGGGGAGAGAACCATGGAGAGAAAGAGAGAGGAGGTAAAACACGGGGACAGAGGTGCAGTACCCTTCCTAGGTACGTGTCAAGTGAGCAAGGTATCGTCATCCTGTCAGGGCACAGCTGCCATTCCAGACAGAGAGACAGACAGAGAGAGGCACTACAAATGCATATGCAATAAGGTCACAAGAATAACTGTCAACGCCTTTTCAGCACTCATTTTTCACTGCTTGTCTTCAGTAAATCCTAACGTTAGTTGTTGTTTTTTTTAACCCCAAAAAGAGGGTTTGCACTGGCGCAAGCTGTTAGTAAATCTGTCCCTTAATGTTAGCGATATAATACTATATAAAATATTATCAATCTGACTGCACTATTGGATAAGAACAAAACTTGAACTAAATTCAGCTGGATGATGACACTATTGTCTTCTGCAGAGCTACTTTATATCTGAATCGCTTTTGTTTTATAATTGATTAATATTGCAACATCGACACAGTTATTGAATAGAGCTGAAACAACACTAAACTGACTTGAGCTGAATAAAGACACTATTGTTCCCTTTCGAGGGAACTCGAACTGCGTCGACTACGACACTTTGGGGAACGTCCCCCAGCGCAGCGTCTCTGAAGCATGAATGAAACCAAGCCAATCATGATTGGTGTTGCATCATGACGTAACGTGTGACGGCATACACGAAAGCTATATATATATGATGGCGAGTTAGAATTACAAGCGGTGTGTGCATCCCTGCCCTCGTTACATCACGGGTGGGGACACACACCAATTGTGTGTACACTGTTTGGGAGCACATCACGCGCAGGCAGCTCTCGAGGGGGCTGCTTGCCTGGATTGTGAAGCTTTAACAATCCGAGTGCTGCGGTCTTGTCTGGCCATTTTTGATGAGGATGGCCAGAATCGCGAACCCCGTGGTGCGGGTCCCGCGTCTGTTGTGGCGGCATTCATCATGGGGCTCACAAAAGGATCTGGCAAGGAATCTTGAGACTGCTGAGGCACTTTCTCAGGATTCCTCTGCCAGTTCTGATGTTCTCCCGCCTCGTGTGGAAGCTCGCCCAGCGGCTTCTTCCCCACGAGCGGAGAACCCGATGCTCGAGCTGTCTGCTTCCGAGGAAGTGGACGTGCTCAGCATCGAAGGCGGGGATTATGGAGATGACTCATCACTCCGTGTCCCCGCATATGAGTAGCTGGTGGAGGTTGTTTCTTGCGCCGTGGACCAGTTAAACATCAGCTGGCCACGTGAAAGGCGTAGAGAACAACGAATTGTGTAAATCGTGGAACAAGCCATATTCCTCTCGTATTTCCAACCCCCCAGTATTAGATTACAGCAATATTGTGGAGGCGAGAGAGAACAGTTATGGGATGATGTCTCGGGTGGAAGAGCCATTGGCCAGTTATCTTTCCCCCGATGCTGCATCATCCCTAAAGACCCCGGTGCTGCCCACCAAACCCTGCCACATCTTCTTTGGTGGGCAGGGCTTATATGGCTGCGGGTCGGGCTGGTGCCAGTCTGCATACAATGGCAGTACTGCAGGCATACCAAGCCGACCTTCTAAAAGAAATCGATGAGGGCGAGGGACCAACTTCTGATGATATTGCAGAGTTAAGAAAGGCTGCATACTTGTCTCTCCAAGTCACCAAGGAAACGGCCCGCGTTATCGGCCGTTCCATGGCGGCTATGGTGGTCTCAGAGAGATATTTATGGTTAAATCTATCGGGCATCAAAGAAAAAGACAGGGCTTTCCTCCTTGATGCCCCGATTTCGCCTTCTGGCCTGTTTGGCGACGCCGTAAATACTATCGTCGACAGGTTTCAGGAGGCGAAAAAACAGTCTGCAGCCTTTAAATGATATCTCCCTCGCCACTCAAAATCAAAGAAGTATGCCCCCAGTGGGCAGCCGCAGCCATCCACCAGCTCCTCCGCCAACAGACAGGCGCAAAAAGAGAGCTCAAGGAGCCTGGGGGAATAGACGGCCGAAGCCTCAACAAAAGTAGGGCGACCTGAGGGCCGTCCTGCAGGCAAAAAAGGCTTCTGGAAAGAGATCCTAACAAACGTAGGATCTCTTCGGAGCACACAGGAAATCAATGTCGGCTTCCTGCCGTCAAGTGTGCTTCGGGACGCATCGGTTTCCAATGAATGCACGCTGCACTGTCTGCCCCACAGGCTTGCGGCCAGGCAGCGTTCATGTTCGCACACCGAGAATCAACTGTGGGTCTGGCCCCTGAGGGGGTACAGTATCGAGAGGCCGGCCTGTCAGCAGGAGTAGTCGGGACCATACTTAGCTCTAGAGCTCCCTCCACGAGGAAATTGTATGGCCTAAAATGGAATGTTTTCACCGTTTGGTGCAGAGAGTGTGAGGTGGACCCAGTTAACTGTGCTGGAGTTCAGTGCTGGAGTTCCTCCAAGATCGCTTCTTGGCTGGTCTTACCCCGTCCACACTCAAGGTGTACGTGGCTGCCATTGCGGCTTTCCACGCTCCTCTGGGTGATGGGCCCCTGGGGAGACATCAGCTGGTCGTATGTTTCCTCCGTGGGGCTTGGAGGATGAGACCTGCGGCTCGTAACAGAGTTCCCACATGGGATCTGGCAGTGGTTCTCGAACGGCTGGTCGAGGCCCCCTTCGAACCTCTGGAGTCGGCTGAGGCCAAGAACCTTTCCTTCAAAGTAGCCTTCTTATTAGCCATTACTTCTCTGAGGAGGGTAGGAGATCTTCAGGCGCTCTCTATATCTCATGGGTGCCTGGAATTTGCTCCAGGCGACATTAGTATAGCCCTAATCCCATCCCAGGATGGTCTGTGTGCCTAAAGTACCATCTAATGTGGCACGGCCTACGGTTCTGCAGGCTTTTCATCTACCACCTCACGTGATGGTGGATGAGGAAAGGCTTAATTTGCTCTGCCCTGTCAGAGCTCTAAGAATTTATCTTCAGAAGTCTACTTCATGGTGGAAGTCAGACCAGTTGCTGGTGTGTTTCGGATCGCCCAAGAAGGGGCTTCCCGTGTCCAAACAAACCATCAGCAATTGGATTGTTCAGGCTATATCTATGGCATATCAGGTGTGCAGTTTGCCCTTACCTTTGGCCATGAGGGTTAATTCTACCAGAGGCATGGCATCCTCTAGAGCCCTCCTTTCAGGGTCCCCTATCCAAGAAGTGTGTGATGCAGCTGGATGGGCCACCCCTCACACTTTTTTTAGGTTCTACAGTCTGGACATCCCTTCTACGCCAGGCACTCTAGTGCTCTCGTCCTAAGTGTGCCTGTGCGTAGCTTCACACTGGGACAGGCAGGGCTCGTTGTGGCATAGTGGGTACTCGTTCCCCAAAGTGTCGTAGTCTACGCAGTTCGAGTTCCCTCGAAAGGGAGCGTCTCGTGTTACGACTGTAACCCTTGTTCCCTGAGAAGGGAACGATACACTGCGTCCCTTCGCCACAAGTTCCCCTGCCTGGGAGCGACTTGCTTCATCACAGAAGCTGACGCTGTTGTGTGCCGGCGTCCCTTTGTAGCTTCCGTGTATGCCGTCATACGTTACGTCATGACGCAACACCAATCACGATTGGCTTAGTTTCATTCATGCTTCAGAGACGCTACGCTGGGGGGCGTTCCCCAAAGTGTCATAGTCGACGCAGTGTCTCGTTCCCTTCTCAGGGAACAAGGGTTACAGTCGTAACCAGAGACGTTTTATGTAGAGTTGCTTATAGCTCAATTTTCATAATTGATGAACTTTGCATCATTGATTCTATTGTTTCCCTGTTAATTACTGTAAAGCTGCTATAAAACAAGCTGTATTAGGCCTATATAAAGCGCTATATAAATAACTGACTTTGACTATATTTGACTACTGTTTGTCGACAATTACCATGTGTCTATTTTTATTTCTCCTAAGAGATGACAAAGTTGATATTTCAATAGAAATATACAGTATCTGAGAAATCAAGTCTCCTGAGTGATGAAAGTGAAGCCAATAAAAAATTTCCTCTGGGATCCTGAATCGCTGAGCCAGTGGCATCAGAGCTTCCAAAATCACCTTGTGTTTGGAGACAACATGAAGGATAAGACAGCATTGTTATTCATTAAAAGCCTTTGCTGTTGACATGCTGTAATGGCCTGCCAGTTGTGGTGATTACAGGAGGCAATTTTAAGGTCTGGTGTAGGGTGAAGTGAGGCCTGTGTAAACTAAATCACACAAATACAAAGCCTTTTTATTCACTGTCTTTGTGCAAAGTGTTTATGCACAAAATGTGTGCTGAAATTCCTTTACCTTTATAAATGAAAGAATAATATATGTGTAAAGTAGCTTAGCTATAAAAAAAAAACTGTATTTTTCTTGCTCTTTTCCAATAAAGAGTTCACAACACAAAGCTTCCTCGCTCATTAACATTTGACTGCCTACTACATTTATATACCAAGACATACAGTATATAATATTTATAAAATATTCTATTTGGACGTTTAATAGTTTTTTGCTTAAAAAAAAAATCAGAAATCACATTTGTAAACTTTAGATATTCAAATTTCTCCCCACATTTTCATATCAACAATAAATATTCAGCAACTTGACCCAGGAATTTATAGAATTAAAGAGTATTATTTTACACTAAATTACTGTAGTCAGAAATATACAGTGAAATGAATGCATGCTGGGTCAATTTCTTACGAAATTACGAATGGGTCATCTCTTGCTTTACAGTGAATTCACATTAAAAAGTTGTCTTTAACCATGCCACAAAGAAATTATATTATTTAGTACTGTAATTGTATATTCATATTCAAATTTCTGATCTAGCCAAGGCAGAAGTGTGACAAATGAAAACATTTATTAAAACATTGACAAGCTAGAATACAAAATAAGCTAATAGGCTGAATTTAAGTTAGTCAAACTATACTATTGTTAGCATTATTTCAGCATAAAGATTTACCAATATCTTATTTCAAATTCATAATTGTTTGCAGACAGATATTTCACAATAGTAAAGCAGCTACTGAGATTTATCTTTGAAAGGTATGATTTGCACAGACATCAATACTCAACACACAAAACACAACAAAGGTGACACTCAACAAATCATAATAATAGAAAAGATATATTCTGAACATTACAAAATAATCAAACAAAACAAACTACTAAAAGGGAACCATAAGTTCAGCAGCACAGATAAAACCAACAAGAATCAAGAAATTCCACAGCATAATCTATTCATGCCGCACTGCATGCTGGGTACCTTCATAGTACATATGCACTGTAGAAATACAGTATGATATTCCAAGAGTGCAGTTAGATACAGTCCTACTGTGGAATTACTGTGGAAGTCGTGCAATTATTAACCTGGAATATACTGTAATTTCACACTAACATTTTTAACAGTGTAATGAATTAGCGAATACTACCAATTTCAGTACACATGGAATAGTACAACTATGTCAAAATTAATGGCAAATGCTGGTCAGAGCATACAAGACATGCATTCATGACGTCAAGATTTCATTATTGTGGATTCCCCAATGTCTCCATAATTAAGCTGCTACTTGTTCAAAACGCATCCATCAGAGCTATAACCGGAAAATATGATTGTATCAATCCTATCCTATTATGCTATATGATTGTCCTGTCCTATTATCATCACTCTGCTGGTTATCTGTCTGTATGAATTATAAAATGCTTCTACTTATAAAGCACTTAATGGTCTGCAGATCTCTGATGCCAGTTCATGTTCCTTTAAAACATCTCATCTGAGTGCCAAGAACATCTACATGTGGAGAGGAGGAAGATCATTTTTATCGGTGGCTCCTAAGACTCAGACAGTCTTGTTGTTTAAGTCTAGACTGAACACTCAAAAGTGTAGTCAGGCATATAGTTAAATTCCCAAAGCGAATGAAATTCCCAATGCTATAGTCGTAAACAGTGTGTCATACGCTTACTGCATCACTATATGCATATCGAATTGATTCATGTTAAAAGCCCTTAAAATTGTTATATTTGATTAAACATCAAATTAGTCTTTCCATTAATATTATGTGCAGGATTACATTAGCTCAAAATTTGTGTACGTATACATAGCATAAATTGCTAACTGAGGATTGATTTAACCGTTTACATCAATTATTATAGACATGCATTGTTCATTCACAATAATTGCTAGACACTACCAAAAAATTGTTCACAAAATAAAAATTGCATATGTAAACTGTAAATATTCAAATTTCGTTTGAATTTTACTTGTTCGAGTATTACTTGACAATTATATTATTCTATAAAAAATAAGTTTGACAATTAACATTAACATTGCCAGTTACTGTAAATAGCTGATCGACTCTATTTTGTACCCCATTCATGAAAATAATTTAATCAGCTGCACTGTCATTTCATATCCCCGAGGTTCATTCCCTCCTGTCCCTTTGTGTCAAGTAATCATTCTATCGATGCATAACGTCATTTCACCTGAGGATACACAGCTAAACTTCAAAGTGAACTTATTAGAGGAATGCCGTCCTAGCCGTCTCTGCTGTGATACGCTGACACAATACATCATAATTAATATGGATTCTGTATGCGCGTATCCTTTTTCTATCTAGCTATACCTGATTAATTATTCATATTCGCTAATAGACTGCGACTTCTCGACGCTGGTCCTGTAAGCTGGTGTTGGATCTATTCCATTACACAAAGCGCTGAGAATGAGAAAAAACAAGGATCGATAGTCTAAATGAAGGGAAGAGTAGTGGCTGGCTGGGTGATGATACACTTGAATGAGACTCACAACACAGCAGGGGAGAGACAGAGGAACTTTAGGAGGTCTTTCAACAAAACGGGCGCCTTTTTGAGTCCCTCCAAAAGTTTGTGAAACGCTGTAGGCAAAGTAGGCTGTAGGAACCTGAAAATCACTATTGCTGGTCTTCAAAAAGAAATGCAAGTTACTAGTTGCATTTAAGAGAAGATAAGGTTTTAAAGAAGTCTCTTATGCTCACCAATAAGGCTGATTTATTTGATCAAAATACATTAAAATTTTTGAAATATTATTACCATTAAAAATAACTTTTTTCTATTGTAATATATACTATAATTAATTTTATTTCTGTGATGCAAAGCTGAATTTTGAGCATCATTACTCCAGTCTTCAGTCACATTATCCTTCAGAAATCATTCTAATATGCTGATTTGCTGCTCAAGAAACATTTATTTATAATTACCAGTGTTGAAAACAGTTGTGCTGCTTGATATTTTTTGTGGAAAACGTAATACATTATTTTCTGGACTCTTTTGATGAATAGAACGTTTATTTGAAATGTAAATCTTTTGTAACATTATAAATGTCCTTACTGTGACTTTAGATCAATTTAAGGCATCCTTTCTGAATAAAATGATTAATTTTTTTTTTTTTAAATCCTCCTGACTCCAAACTTTTGAACGGTAGTGTGTGTTAAAGTTACGTTAACAATGAATTGATGATGCTAACTTTGTGTTAATATAGATTTTCTTTATATAATCTATGAATACAAAAGTAATACAACCCGTTGAACCCCTAGTTGAAACGTCAACAAGATATTTTTAAATTTATTTTCATAAGAGCAAGGAAAATCCTGTTTTTTTCATGAAAAGGCCCCTTTGAAAACAGCAGCGTTTCTGAGCATCATTCTGTTTCTCTAAAATAATGGCTTGACCTTGAGAATATGAACAGGCGAGATGTATCTCTCATAAGTGTAAACGAAAACCACATACTCTATATGAAGGTTAATCTTTTTCATCTCTCTCTACACTGACAACAACTCGACTCAAAATGAACACTACACCTTCGACAGGTCTCACACATGGAATAAAGAATAAAATAAATGATTTTCCAATGAGTCCAACACTGACTTTAAAGTGCATTTGCCCATAATTACCGTCCGTTCTGCACAAAAAGCTGCGGTTTTAAGAGACACGAGCAAAACGAGAAATCTGATTTTCACAGCGGCATCTCTGTCTTGATCTTCAGATGTGCTGGTATCAGGTGAAACCACGGTAAAGATGCTCGGATGACTATATGCTGACACTGACCGGGGATATGAGGCAGAAAATACCTTGTGTATATGCACCCTCAGAGCATTTTCTCTCTCAAATACACTCATGCCTACATAGAGGTCCAGCATAGCAATTGGCCTCTCGTCGATTTCCACCGTAAAAGATTACTGAGAAAACACTGAAATACTGTAGCAGGTTATTTGATTTTAGAGCAACTGGACTGAACTAAGGCTGCAAGGTCTTTCCATCTTCCTAAATGAGACTCCATGTGACAATTGGAGGAAAGATGGCAGGGAAAATATTACAATACGGATGATTGCTAAGCCGAACAGATGAACTTTTGATGAGGAAAAGCTCATTAGGTCTTTCCGGTTATACACACGCATGAAGGCGGTTGAACCGGGCTAATGAACAAAAGGAATCGCTGTTAAGGACAGCACGTCCTCCATATCGACAGGAGTCATTATCAAAGTTAATGATGATACAGCTATACGGTGCCTTTACGGCCTGTGGTTTCCATTTTCAAAGAACTGAATTCTAAGTAAAGCTGCTGCAAATGTGTTTTATTTATAGCTTGGCTCTTTGTTTCTGGATATGTTTATTATATTTATGAGTAATCATTTCCTGTATCCACTGATTCACCAATTAGAAGGCTGAAAGAAATGTTCACATCGCATTTCTATGGAAATCTGTTTCCGCTTCAGAGCAAAACATAAAAAGTCTCAAATAAGAAATAAGAGTCACACTGTGAGATATAAAGTCACAACAATGAGAAACAAAGTTGCTTTTGTGCAATATAAAGACAAATTGTAAGATATAAAGTCACAATTAAGGGACTATACTGTAAGTCACAATTACCTTTTTTAATGTTTAACTCTAGGGTGAAAACAGGCTTCCAAACATTTTAAAGAAAGTGCACTACAGAATACATCCACAGTAGAGCTGCACTGTTCTGAATAAACCGAGAATCACAATTTTTGTTTCAAATACACTGTAAACAAAGTTGCTGCCTTAAATTTTTAAGTACAATCAACTTAAATGTTTAAGTCATTTCAACTTAAATTGTTAAAGTATTAACAATATTACATATTTAAACATTTTTTCCTTGAAAAAATTCCTATGAATATGCAAATTAGCCCCGCCTCCACACACTCACACCAGCTCAGAGATCCACTCGTTGACGATCACATGTTGATGTGATTGGTCACAAGGTAGTTTGTGACGTCAGAAACACCAGCGATTTTAAATCGCGTTTTTGAGACTCTTTTTTTTTCACTGCAGTTTTAAAAAGAAAATACTCAGCAATGGTGTTGTATTATGAATTTGCACATGGTTTGTCTTATAGCATATTAAAAACACCACATAGATATATAAACAACATAATAAAAAAACTTTATTTTCACCACAGGGAGACTTTAATTGCTACAATATATTTAAAAATGCTTAATTTATTTGAATGAATAGTTTTTTTAATCGTTTGAATGAATGATTCAATGACTCGCTCATAAATTCTACTTGATGAATCAGTGTTTTTGAACAAATCTCTTGAATGAATGATTCAATGACAAATCCATTTTTTAACAGTCATTTGTTGCCACCAAGTGGCATAACTGATACAATTGGTGTTTGAAATGGTCAGCGGCAGCGCAAACACAGATTTGAATGTAAAAAAAAAAGGAAAATATTGTTCGTATTTCCTGATTTTTACATATTCATATAAAAAGCAAAATGCAAGTGAGTAAATTAAAACTATATCTGTATCAATCTGTGCAAATGATTAAAATCTAGAAAAAGGAATTTCAATACAATTCTCATATGACAATAAATGTCACTTAAGGTATTACAATTAGTGATAGATTTAAATAAAAAATATAGGCCAATTAATTTGGCTACTTTGAGATTATCTGCCTATTTTCAATATTTTGTTTAGATTATGCCATCCTTGTTTGAATAACCAAAATCAGTTCTAAGATTTGGATATTTTTCTCTTTTAAATATTTTAAATTTATTTTTAATACAGTTTCTGCAAGTGATACATTTCAAAGATAAAAAGATCATAATTTATTGACCTGCACTTTACTTTTTACTAGTTTTTAGCAATATATTCTCCATGGGGTTTCAGAGTAAAAACAAAACAAATCAGGTAACTGTGACACTAAAAGAAGGAATGAGAGTTACACTGTAAGATATAAAAGGTAAAATTTCAAGAAACAAATCACAATTGTGGTATATAACATCGCAATTAAGGGATTAAAACATACAATTACGTTTTTATAGTTTCACACTGAAAAAAAAAAGGTTTCCAAATATTTCACCCAAAAAAACTTAAAACAGAAAAGCAGGCATAAACAAAGTATATTTCTAGGACCTTTATAAACTATTTTTAATTGTGACATTATTCTCACTATGCTGATGCATGATGCATTTGGCATTCAGAAGTTTAACTTTTGGGTTGTTTTTGCAATTCAAGATATTTAAAAGTACACTCCTCCTAGTCTCAAATCTAATGAAATTAATCTAGAAAAATGTTGGGAAGAACTAAGGACTTGTCTGAAGGTTCAAATAGAGCAAAAAGAGAATGAGAGAAATGAAAAAGAGAATGAGAGAAATAACTGATTGGGAGCACAATGGCATGTGTTCATATCTTTAAACAGAAGCGCAGAGCTACAACAAGACATCTTGATTAAGTGGGGGTCAAACATCTGAAATGTAGCCAGAGACATCCGGGCGTTTTGCTTGGGGAGCGGAGCACCACCGACACAGCGTGTGCAGCGTTAGAAATAGAATCGAGAGGCAAGAGAGCTCTTCTTCTGTTCCTACAGTCCCACTAATGCAATTAGCTCAACAGATGCTGCTTCAACCCACAGCTTTTATTCAAGAGATGAAAAATATCATTTGTAATACAGCATCAAAGGCTAGAACACAACACAAATGAGACCTCTTGAATATCACAATGGTTTCTCCAAAACACCAATTAAAGGAATAGTTCATTCAAAATGAATATACTGTCAGCATTTACTCACCCTCGTGTGATTTCAAACCTGTACGACTTTCTTTCTTTCTTCTAGTGTAAATATATTTTTCCATACATTGAATGTAAATGGTGATCAGTGTTGGGGAAAGTTACTTTTAAAAGTAATGTTTTACAATATTACATTACTCGGTTACACTTTATTTTAAGTAATATTAATTAACTACATGTACTTAATATAGAGTTACGGTTAGAGTTTGTTTTAAGGTTTTGTTGTAAATTTAAAAGTAATACTCATTAAAAAGTAATCTGATTACATAACTCACGTTACTTGTAATGTGTTACCCCAACACTGATGGTGAACACAAGATTTTTAAGACAAATTCACTGTTCCTCACACAAAACTACTCTATGACTTTATTTATATCACGTATGAGTCATATGGATAATGTTTGATGGTGTCTTTTGTCATATTTTGGGTCTTTGCAGCCGGAAGTCACCATTCACTTTCATTGAATAAAAGTGATCAACATGAATATTCTTCAATTTCATTCTCTTATATTTTCATTTTTGGGGATAACTATTCATTTAAATTGAAAACGAAAAACTTTTCCTGGAGTTTAAAGATTTGAAGGGGCTTCTTAAAAGTTCTTCATCTGAAAGATAAAAGCCACTAGAAGTGCACTAAGGAATAAATTCAAAGTATGCAAGAAAAACTCAATGGAGAAAATGTTTGTATTTTCTGAATTTCCATCTTCATCAATCTCTGCAGACGAGTAAAATGAGGAAAGTGGAATTTCCAAAATAAGTCTATTATTTATAAATGTCACAGAATATAATTTAATGTCTATTGATGCATAAAAAATTGTAATGATAGACCAAAATATAATCAGGTCAATTAATTTGGCTGTTTTAGATTATCGTGGCCCGTTTGGCTGATTAACAGAAATGTCGGTTCTAAAGTTTGGTTAATGCACATATTCTGTTATAAATATTTTAAATACATTTTTAATGCAGTCTGAGCAAGTGATGATTTTCTGAGATAAATATGCCATAAGATATTGACTTGCACTTTACTTTTTAAACATGAAATGCAGAAAATACAAACAACATATTCTCTATGGGGTTTAGTGCATACTTTGAATTTATTCTGTAGTGCACTTACAGCGGCTGCAATATTTTCAAACGAAAAACTTTCGACAAGCAACTTCAAAACATTTCAAAGGAATCAATAACCACTTCAAGATATTTTAAATACATAAAACCCCCAGAATGTAAGACATCTTTAAAACAGAAAACTTTCCACAAAAAAATTATTCAGGACAGCTAATGCATATACTTAACGGTATACTGACGCTGATTCATTTTATGATTAAAAAAATATTAAAATAAATGTTAATCAGAAAACCAAAGACTTGCTAAAAGTACCTACGGACTATCTTCAGATTTCTATTCTAGGATGTCTCTAATGAGCTGTCCGAAATGTAATTAGTATATGAGATGAATATGATCAAATATTTATGGGAGGAGAAAGATCTCATAGGCTTCATGTCTCTCTGAAAGTTTGGTTGTCATGGAGATTTGTCCCAGGTTCCTCCAGTCTAAAGACACTTGACCCCTTTAAAATCCAGTTTCGCTGCCAGAGCAGGACTCTTCATTAGTGGTCAAAATCAGATTGAGGGTGTGTGACGCCATGTTCTCTATAAGATATACTGTCTGTGCTGAGATAGAATAACAAGTGCTCTTCAAAAACAGCAGAGGCAGAACAATCATATCTGCAGCATTTGGTTTGGTAAAAGAATTTGATCTATGTACGAGGGGAGTCGGTGTGGAACAGACTACGAAATCTCCAAGAATCCTCTTATTCCTGAGAGCAGCTGCATTGAGCTCATGTGTTCACTGTCAGAAATTTGTTTTCATGATTAAATCAAGTCTAGGATTAAAGTATAGAATAGCATAAATTGCATTCTCGACAGCAACCTTGATCAATTCTAGTGTGGAACAAAGCACATACATTCTAAAGATATTCTGCACCGGCATCCAAATCTAAATGAGACTTGAAATATATACAGTCTTACCCAAAGAGACCATTATTTTTCACAAATAAAACACCAATGAGATTGAGAGTTATGAGCCCACTTTTACGACCCTTGTAATCTCACAGGTCTCCTCTAGGGTTTCGGAACAATCTCAATGAAGTCTCGTACTGTGCTCAAACAACAAAGTCTGCAACCTAAAGTCAGAGATCACTAAAGCTCTTTTCACACTGCCAGCGACACGATCTCATCCATTTTTAATGAGAGCTGGTGACATCCAGTGACACAAATGACAGCGACAAGACAAAGTTGAGAAAAGTTGAACTTCATGCAAATGAGCAGTAACTTTGGGGATTGACTACCAATGGAAATGAGTGCACATGTTCCGTCGTCTGTGTGATAATGCAGTGCAGTGTCGGCATGTTGGGGAAGTTAATCCTATCAGGTAACGGTAAAAAATAAGCTTTTTATATTAAATCAAGGCTACTCGCCACAAACAAATTGTCAGCCGTTTGTAAAGGGATACGGCTCTGTGTTTGTATTCTCCTCTCTATCGAGCATTAAGTACAGCTGGAACCGGACCTCATCCCAGTCAGTGTCACTTGCCATACTGGCTACAAGCCTGAATGGTCTCATGAACCCAGATAGCTCAGGGGTTGCGTTTTTACTGCATATATAGCCGCAATAACAAAGAGCATGTGTTGTTTCTCTGATATTATGCACTGATTCAATTTATCTACCAAAGTTTACTGAACTTTTACTGAATCTACTGAAGTCCCTTCAGAATGTTTATTTACATTGGGAAAAAAATTATTTGATGACAATAACATGAGAAGACATCCACTTATGTCATTCATAAACATTAGTAGGCAACGGCAATAGGAACGCTAATAGCAACTCATATTTCAGAAGATGAATTGGGTTTTAAGGGATAGTTCAGCCAACAATAAAAATTCTGTCATCATTTACTCACTCTCAAGTTGTTCCAAACCTGTATGAGTTTCTTTCTACTGTTGAACACAAAAGGAGATGTTTTGAAGAATGTGTGTAACCAAACAGTTTTTTCTTCTCCATACTATGGAAGTCAACAGGGACCAGCAACTGTTTGGTTGCAGACATTCTTTAAAATATCTTCTTTTGTGTTCGCTATTTTAAAATATGTATATCTACTGAAAAACTTTTAAAGAGTTCACTATTAAATAAACTACCGTTCAAAAGTCTGAAGACAATAATTAAAAAAAATTTTTTTCGATTTTTAATTTTTATTTATAACAAATTGTTTCATAAAATAGGCCTATTTTGTATTTTAAATAAATGCTGCTCTCTTGAATGTTCTATTCATCAAAGAATCCTGGAAAAAAGGTATCATGGTTTCCACAAAAACATTAAGCAGCAGCACAACCGTTTTCAACATTGATAATAGTGAGAAATGTTTCTTGAGCAGCAAATCAGCATATTAAAATGATTTCTGGAGGATCATGTGACTCTGAAGACTGGAGTAATGATGCTGAAAATTCAGCTTTGACATTAAAGGAATAAATTACATTTTAATATATTCCCAGAGAAACCAGTTAATTTAAATTGTCATAGTATTTCACAGTAATACTGTTTTTGCTGTATTTTTGATCAAATAAATGCAGCATAAATACTTTTGAACAATATACTGTAGATGACCGCAAACAGATTTGGATGAAAGTCTTTAAGCATAAGACAGTGACAGGAAAAAAATACAAAAGAGCATTTGCAGTGAAACTCATAAAATACTTACAAATCTAAAACGACGGAAATGTTTCAGCAAACATGTTTTTTTTTTTCTTCAGACAGAGACACCACATCATGGCCTGGATTCCTCGCTCATGTCATTACAGCTGAACGTTTGACTGATGTGGGTGTTCTCCAACAGAATGATAAATAATAGACTGATGAGGAGAACCTTTCCTCTGGCTCGATCCCCGTTCTGATCTGGCTCTGATAAGCCGGCTCAAGGGCCACGAACCGCAGATCCTCTTACAGAAACCGATCAGATTCAGGAATCAGATCTACTAATAGCGACCTGACTCACTCTCTCTCTCGCTCACTCGCTCTCTCTCTTTTCACTCTCTAATGAGAAACGGGACAAATGACTCTAAATATAGAGCCAAATGCATAGAGGAACAGGACACAGCTCATGTTTAATGAGGCACAGACTGTAAATGCCCTCGTGTCCAGGAAACTGATCCAATATAGACATTTAGCAAACTGACTCTCACTGATGCATTCACAAGCATGGGATGTGGCTCATTTATCTCCTGACTAACCGTTTGTCAGGTGAAAGACAAAAACATTGTCTCCAATATAATTCTGGCCTCACCCTACAAGGATTTTTTTTTTTTTTTTTGGTATTTTCCTCTACAAGTTACCCTGTAGGAAAGGAACAAATCAACTTGTTAATCTCTTAACTGTTAATCCTATAGACAGAAAAAAGTTTGGTAGCACTTTGCTTTACAGCCCTGTTCCCCACATACTATGTACTTATTATAGTAACTGCAATAACTGGGTAATAACTAAGCCTGAACCTGCACCTAAATCTAACCTTAATCCATGCAGTTACCTTATATTACAATACCCAGTAAATTCTTACAAAAGTACACTGTGCACATGCTGTAAAATAGAGTGCAACCAAAAGTATAATTAAGGGCTAATCTCACATAGCCTACCTCTTCTAGAGTTTCAGAATCTTAACAATGTGTCAAACTGTCATATATGTACTCTCTATATGAGCGTACAACAGGAGTCAAGTCTGTATTCTCTTAAAGTCCCTCTGTAGTCAATAATTTCATCCCATAAAACTCATCTTTGATCGTCAAAATTACATATTTAAATGTTTTTTCCTTGGAAAAAAAATGTCTTCATGACTTAAAATCGCTTGAATGTAACTCTAAACCCTTGCCTCATTTAGTATATGCGGTTCTATGAATATGCAAATTATCCCCGCCTCCACTCACTCACACCAGCTCAGAGATCCACTCATTGACGATCACACGTTGATCTGATTGGTTACAAGGTAGTTTGTGACGTCTTTGGTTCACTGCAGTTTTAAGGAGAAAATACTCAGCAATGGTGTTGACTTATGAATTTGCACATGGTTTGTCTTAAATCATATTAAAACACCACATAGTCATATAAACAACATTAAAAGCTTGATTTTACCACAGGGGGACTTTAACATTAACATAGCGACAGTGACCAAAGTAATATGGTGACGTCCATAAAACTAAACAGTCTCATCACTTTTGATACGACAAGAGTCCGATCCATTCAAATCTTCATTAACCGACAGCAGCTTTTATATCTGGGTGGAGAACGGAGCATTTGAGTCACCCGTAGAACACAAAACTGATGGGAGAGGCTCTGGTGGAGAACAGACTGGAACTAAAACCTTCAGATGACACAGCTCATACTGTATCTCCATCACTGTAAGTTACCAAAACCAAAAGCTCGCAACTGCAACACACTGTAGATACGCGTTTTTGCAGCGAAGAGCGGCTCTCTCGCACTGTGTGACGTGACGGACAAAGTTGTCCACTCCGGTTTTTCGAGAATGCGGATGTGACTGTGAGTGATGAAAAACTCAAATACAGGACTAACAACCGTATTCTGCTGCTGTATGAAAGTGACCTGAACTCAAATATTTCTCAACAAATATTTTCAAGACCAAAATATCTAAGCTACGCTCTGATCCACCCCTCTTATGTAGTTCTGGCCTCATCCAAATAAAGCAAAAGAAAAAATACGTATGAGATCTCATTTATATCTGAACTTACACCAGAAGAACAATGAGATTAAATTGAGACTTCAGGCTCATGCTTCTCAGAATTTTCTCATCAATATAGAGATCCATGTTGACACCAATTCTGCACAAAAAAAAGAAAAGTCAGATCTCAAATTCTTCCAAAAACAAACTTCCCGAGTAATCAAATTTTCTTAAAAAAATCTTACTTTGTCACAAAGCTGATACTTCAACTGAACACTCAATTACGTCTCCTCATTGGTGAAAGATCAACTAAAAGACACTGTAAAATTGCAAGTATTGCAAGAAGCAAAGTAAAGAATGAAAATAGTTGAAAAATAAACAGATATTACAGTCTTTCTTAAGCTCCTGCCTGATTTTCTGTACTAGTAAGAAAGTTTTTCAGAAAATCCTAATAGACATATTAAAAGAAATAATGAAGTCATCAGTGATTACTCATTCATTTATTTCATTTTATCTCAGGGACTCTCTTTGTGAGCGGGCTTCATTTCCACTCAGTCAATAATGCAATTGCACTTAAAAAAAATATAGCTTGTTAAATGCAGTGTTCATAGGAAAGGAAAAGAAAGGATATGCAAAGAAAAAAAGAGGGATGCAAGCTGTTATAAAAGTGAACCTGACACTCCACCTGTGTCTCAGCTCACCTTTGCTTCTACTGGGGTTTTGATGAATAGCTAAACATGAAGGTTACTGACACCAGCGGGGAGGATTAGAAAGAGGACTAATGAATGGATGGATGAAGAATGAGGAAAGATGAGACAGAAAGATGAGAGTAAAAGAGTGAAGGTGAAATCTGAGAGAAGGCTTAATGAAATGTTCTTATACGTGTAGCAGCCACGGACGGCGATATCTTTTTTTTTTTAATCATGAGCTCTGCTCCAATCCTATTGAGATGCCTTGCTGTCTGCCTACAGAGGATGTGTCCTAAATGGCACAATAAGCCCTTCCAGTCATCCTCCAAGTCCAACGGAAACCTAAAACGACAAATGGAACGGCCTACAGTCTCATAGTCAAGTTATGTCATACTTATTTATATAGCGCTTTGATCAAAATACAGACTGTTTCAAGGCAGCTTCACAGTAATAAGAAAATAGAAGTATTGACGCCGCAAATTTCTCCAATTATGAAATGAACAGTTTCAGCTGTAAAGCAGCTCTAAAAAGACAATGGGTCTCATTCACTAAGCATGCGTACTACGCACACATATGTATGGAAGGTAATTGCGACTTTTTATCTCACAAATGTTTTTGTTTTTTTGTGCAATTGCAAGTTATAAAGTCAGAATTGTGTGACATAAACTCCCAATTGCGTTATAAATTCATAATTGCGAGATATAAACTCGCAATTCTGACTTTATAATGCAATAGCAAGTTTATATCACGCAATTCTGACTTTATAACAAGCAATTGCAAGACATAAAGTTAGAATTGTGAGATATAAACTTGCAATTGCAAGAAAATGTCAGAATTGTGCATGGGCTTTGTGGACTTTTTTTCCCTCAGAATTGGACTTTGTAACTATCTGAGTTTGTATCTCATATTTCAGAGAAAATAATTTATATTTCGCAATTATGACATTATAATTTGCAATTGAGGAAAAAAAGCCAGAGTTGTGCTATAAAAAGTCGTAATTATCTTTATAAAAGAAAATTCCATGGCAGAAACAAGCTTCCATAAATTTGTGCATGAAATCTGCATACAAACATTTTCATGAACAAATGATTCACTAAAAACTTTAATACAAAAATTTATTCCAACAAATGAAACCACACATACACAAAAAGCACGTACTCTGTACGGCCTTTAATCGTGTTAAGAAGTTATATTTCATCTTATCACATCATCACTTAATATAGTGATAGCAAGCACATTTGGGCCGATTCCGGCTGAAATGCGCTACTGTCGGCTCAGTGTCGGCATCGGTGAAAAGATAATGGGCCAGAGTCGTGCCGACAGTAGCGCATTTCAGCCGGAATCGGCCCAAATGTGCTTGCTATCTGGGTTTAATCGTGTTAAGAAGTTATATTTCATCTTATCACATCATCACTTAAACCCCAGATAGCAAGCACATTTGGGCTAGTGTTGCACGATGTACCGATACTTCAAAAGTATCGCGATACTCGGAAATTAAAAACGTCACGATACCTAAATTTATCAGTATCGATACTTTAAAAAAAAATAACGCCTCCCTATGGACGTCTGTGTTTTTTTCCTGACGCACGCAGCAAGAACCTGCCGCTGTCAGTGTCATGTGACAAAACACTACAGCGAGATGGCTGCATGTGCGAGCACAAGTGGTCCACGACTCGTAGAAAAAGATGACGCGAGGAGTGACATATGGAAGTACGTTGCCTACCTTGCTCTGTTGCACGGTGCACCGATACTTCAAAAGAAAAACGGAAATTAAAAACGTCACAATTCCTTAATTTATTAGTATCGATACTTCTAAGAATGACCGCGTTCCAGATTTGTAAAGGCCTGACACACACTGGCTGCGTGTCGTGTCCGTTTTTATCTCGGCTCCCATGTTAACTGCCTGCGTGACACACGCGTCTGGGCGCAGCTCGAGACGCGCAGAAAACGCGCGCATGCTAGAAATAGAACCGACGCCTGTTTTTCACGCGACACGCAAGCGTGTCTGAAGCGTTTCCAGGCAAAATAGAATAGGAAAAGATGTTTCTATGTCATTTTGACACGAATACATATTAATCAATGACATTTTGATGTTTGAAAGTTTTGACAAATACAATATAAAATGTAATTTAAAAAAATATTATCGATTTTCAAATATTGCACCTCTCAATACAGAACGAATTATTCTGTAGCCTATTTTGCCGTCAACACTGCCAACGTTGTCTTTGCTGCTATATATTTATGTTTAACATGAAGTATAGGCCTTCCACAACTCTCTCCCTACGTCAAATATATCACCAATGAGGCTTATCATACCAATATTAAACATTGTTTAATATAATCGCTGTTCATATTTTTATTCAAAGTTCAGAATCAAGATAAAGCTCTTATGTTTCTTATGATAAATGAGATAATGCTGCTAAATTTATATATTTTTTACCTTGAATGTCATTGCTCTAATTTATTTTTTATATTTTGATATTTCATATTTTGTTCAAATGTTTAATATATCTGCTGTTCATATGTTCATTTATTAGTGTGTTATATGATTAGAATGTTGTCCCGGTTTTAAAATAAAGCACAGCAATGATATTTGAGAGTGTTTCTCCCTTTTCAGGAAAAGTATCGAAAAAGTATCGAAATCGCAATACTTGACTTGGTATCGGTATCGAAACAATAATTTTGGTATCGTGACAACACTAATTTGGGCCGATGTTTTTAGTAAAGGATATGATTTAAAATGTAGCGAAGTACAATACTTCAATCAAAACGTACTTAAGTAAAAGTAAAATTACAGATTTTAAAAACTACAAAAAAAAGTACAAGTACACAAAAAAAATACTCAATTACGTAACGCGAGTAAATGTAATTCGTTACTTTCCACCTCTGCTATTATGTCGTCCACAAGACTAGTTTACAGTCACGTGACTACCACGGAGGCCCGGAGGGCACACTGCATTACGGAACTGTCAATTTTCCATTTCAAAAGAAGAAACTCAAAAACATTTGAATAAAATGCCAGTATTACATATCCAGCACCTAGCAGTATTTCAACTAATAAAAACAGCATGACGTTCTAAAACACCCAGTGTGAAACAGGTGCCTCAATGTAGTAAAACAGTGATTATAAAAGATCAAATTCAGTATACCTGATTGAAGATGCATACTAGCAGGTGAATATGGCAAGCAGGTGAATATGAACGTAACGCAAAATAGTAGGCCTAATGATTTTATGGAAAAACACTTTGTGTTTATATTCGGGGTTTATCTGCTTTCCTGTACATAGTATGATTAATCAATGAGGTATACTGAATTTGGTATTTTAATATCATTGTCCTACTAATTAGTACTTAGCACTAACCTGGTAAAAATGACTGGCGGGCAATCATGGAGGAAAGCCAAAATTCAGCTGTGATCACAGGAATAAATTACACTTTACTATATATTCACATAGAAAACAGCTGTAGGCCTAATAATATTTCACAATGTTACTGTTTGTGCTGACTTTTTGGATCAAATAGGCCGTCAAAATATGCAGCTTTGGTGAGCAGAAGAGTCTTATAGTATTATAGTGTATTGCTCTATATAACACACTTGTTAGTAGACACAAAGAGTTGACAAGCCAATATCAAGAATATTTGCAATGTAAAACACATTTTCCTCAACTGGAACTTCTCTCAACTTGTTCAGTGGTGTGATATCTAGAAGTCAGAATTAAAAATGTTTTAGCCTGGTTTCATTCAACAAAACATGAGCATATTTTCATGACTGTTGTGCTTTCAGTGTGAAGAGAGCACAACAGTGTGAAGAGTTAAAAAAAAAAAAAGAGAGAGAATAATTGGTCCTAGCAACTGTAAAAAAACTGTAATGCTTACAGTTTTTTTCAATTGCTTACACACTAAAATTAAAATTTTCCCACAATTAGCAAAAACTTACACTCATGGAGCAAAACACCGGCCTACATTTGCAGGATTGTAAGCACATTGTCAGTTTCACACTTTTTGCAAAACATTACACACAGTGATTTGCAAAACACTAAACACACTTGTATACATTTGACACAGAAATTTATCATGATGTAATTTCCTTGCAATTTCAAAGCAAAGGCTTTCAAATGAACACACTCATGAACCAATTGGTTAAGCACAGCCACCAGGAGTGCACACACAATGGTGCTTAATTGTAGACACACCAATCAGGTTTACACACTATAAAAAGGCCACAGGTAAGTTCACCTGTCTTCAACAAAAATGGACGGTGTCAGAGGAAGAGGGAGAGTGCGGATGAGAGGGGGAATCCGAAGAGAACAAGGTGGAGGAAGAGGAAAAGGAAGAGGGAGAGGACAAGGGAGAGGGAGAGGGTTAGGAAGAGGAAGAGTGAGAGTGGGAGGAAGAGGGAGAGGGAGAGGGAGAGGGAGAGGAAGAGGAAGAGTGAGAGGAAGAGGGAGAGGGAGAGGACGAGGGAGAGGAAGAGTGAGAGGGTTAGGAAGAGGAAGAGTGAGAGGAAGAGGGAGAGGGAGAGGACGAGGGAGAGGAAGAGTGAGAGGAAGAGTGAGAGGAAGAGGGAGAGGGAGAGGGAGAGGGAGAGGGAGAGGGAGAGGGAGAGGGAGAGGGAGAGGGAGAGGGAGAGGGAGAGGGAGAGGGGGAATCCGGAGAGAACAAGGTGGAGGAAGAGGAAAAGGAAGAGGGAGAGGGAGAGGACGAGGGAGAGGAAGAGGAAGAGGGAAGACAACCAAATCCGTGTAACGAAATTCGTTTTCGTTTTTGGAAACAATTGTGGTCCATGTAATAAACCACGGACTAATACTGAGGGAGGTGAATTCGTCACTCCAAAAGATTCTTCCCACGTTGCCTTGCAAATGAAAATATAGCCTATGATGTTGACAAGGCCCTGTGGCCAGATCCAGCTAGGCGGAGAGATGTTTAGGTTTTTTTTATTTTATTATTCGGTACTGAACTGGATTTGTATTTTTATGTAACAGTATTACTGTAAGCTTACAGTACAAGGGTATGTTCGGTAATACTGTATGGAAACTGGAAAATGTTTTATGAATGTTTTGTTGAAATGTTCAGTATTGGCTGACTTGAGTAAATGAAAATAAATAAATATTTTCATTAGTCTGCACAATTGGTGTCATGTGGTGTTTACACTCTCTCTGTGTAAATGCTAAAAGTGTTTTAGGTTGAGCACAGGAGTGCTTAACTGATTCAAACAGAATTAGACCATATGATGGTTGTGTTTATGTTATGACAACAAAATAAGGTTTTATAAGACATTGTATAGTTTTGACGAAAGTGTTCCATTTTGCAAATGATCTGAGGTGTTGTGCTACTTTGGTGTAGTGTTGTGCTAATTGTGTGAAGGGGTTTGAAAAACCGGGCCCTGTTTTCAAAATTGTGCTTAAGCAATTGAAAAAAACTGTAACAATATTTATTCCTTTATTTCAAAGCTGCAGTTTGGAAAACCCCCCTCACAGCCAGTGCTGCTGAAATGGAGGTCAAGGGGACCATGAAAAGGTGGCTCCAGCTGGCAGCAGATAGAGATGGTGGACGAAAGAGAAGGCTTCTGCAAAAAGAAATTGTTCACAGTGTGTGTGTGTGTGTGTGTGTGTGTGACTGTGAGAATTATTTGTGTGTGTGTGTGTGTGTGTGTATGTGACTGAGAATTATTTGTGTGTGTGTGCATGTGACTGAGAATTATTTGTGTGTGTGTGTGTGTCTGTGTGCATGTGACTGTAAGAATTATTTGTGTGTATGTGTGCATGTGAGAACTATTTGTGTGTGTGTGTGTGTGTGACTGAGTTTATTTTTTCTTCATATATTATAAATATATTTTTATTGTTATTTTTATTATTTTTATTGTTATTGTTTAAAATGGGTTGTTAATATTATTGTTTAAAATGTGTCGTTAATGTTCATTTTATAGTTTATTTGATCATTGTTAATACATGTTCATGATACAGTGTATTTGTTTTGTTTTTTTATAAAAGCCTTTAATCTTTTTTAAATGTTTGAATTTGTGTTTTGTATTGCTAAAATGTATTACATGTCGTAGTTTCTGGACCACATCTGGCCTGGGGACCAAGCCGAATCTCAGCCAGATCTGTCTTACAGTGTCTGGGCCAGAACTGGGCCAAATAAAACAATAAAGTTGCTTTACAGTGTCTGGGCCAGAACTGGGCCATATAAAACAATACAAGTCACTTTACAGTGTCTGGGCCAGAATTGGGCCACATAAACAAAACAAATCATTTTACAGGGTGTGGGCCTCATCTGGGCCGGAGGAACTGTTTTTGTGTCTATTTTCCATGTGTGGACCAGTTTTGGGCCGGGGACCCAGCCAGAACTGGGCCAGAATTGAAGCAAGGATGTGGCCCTGTGGTAGGCCAGACAAATTTTGATATATGGGATGTTTCTAACTTCTGTCCGATTCATGCTTAAAACTAGAAAAAAAGCTATTTGCTAATGGGGCAAAAATAGTTTGCTATTTTGTTATTTATATTGTTTATTTGTTATATAATGTTATATTATGCAATGTTAACTTTAAAAAAAAATCAGATTTTAAAAGACGTTTACATATTTGTACTGGAAAACAGTACATAAGTACAAAAGTACTCATTAGGAAATCCTGTTTTGGAAAAAAAACATGGAGTCTCATCTTCCTGCTCAACGATGGCTATCTCTATGCATCTCCACCACTAACAAATGCAGCAGAAAAAATATCATTTTGTAGGCCAGACCATCCCGTCAGCCATTGATTGGCTGCCCACTAATTATGAGGAGCGATGGCCGTATTGTTTTCATATATTTTTATTTTCGTTTCCTCCTCTGCCGCACCGCCTACATGGGCCATTACTCTGCGAAACCGCAGAGAGGGGGGCGGGACGTTCGTCAAGATGGGATTTGACATCTGGTCAACGCAAGGGTGGCTAGAGATCAGGGGATCAAATCGATGAGGGTATCAAACTAATACTAGTCCGTGACATAGTATCGTGACATCTATATAATCAATAAGCCGAATCACTGAATAATTTTGGCACAAGACCTCAAACTTACACGTGTGTGTGTAATAACTGCTTACATCCATATACTCTAGATTTCTCTTGCTCCTTGGCACCTGACAGATTTAGAAGATCTTTAGTCCTTCTATTCTTTACCAAATAATGAGATTCACAAATATAAGTGGTGTGTGACGCGTTTACACACTCATAATGAGGATGGATGGTGTTTGTGTTGCCAAAATTCAGTGTCAGACCACGTCTCAAACAGGACCCAGGCGACCTCTCCATAAATCTAGAAACTGCCCTGTTATAATGCTTGTTACACACAAACATATCGAAAATTTTGGCTATGACTGTAAGCCACAGCTCACAAAAGAAAGCCATGCAACACCTGTGCAATCACAGTTCACATCTGTCATATTCATATTTTAAACACAGGAGACAAAAATAGAGCAAAAAAGGTTTTCTTTTTCAAATTAAAAAGTGAATGAAAACCCAGTTTCCATATATATATATATATATATATATATATATATATATATATATATATATATATATATATATATATATATATATATATATATATATATATGAGAATGTAGGCTGCAGACTTTAAGCAATCTTACTAGGTTTACAAAAAGCTTTTGATGTCCTATGAAAATAAGATAGAAAACAATGCATTTGAACACACATACAAATTTACAACAGTCATTTGAATTCTGACACTCCGCCTAGAAAACAAGGTGGAGAGAAGTGTACCGCTCCATTGGAAAAGCAAAGAGTTTAGTTCAGAAAGCTGCTGCCAAAAAACAAATTAACAAAAGAGGATGTTTTAGAAATTGGATCCTTTCCAATCGTACAGTCGTCTGTCCGTATACAGTGCTTTTAGTGTATAGCTTATCTTTAGTAAAAATGCACTACCCAAAAAAACAGGGTTTGAAAAGGCAAGGACATCCGATACGCCAAAGCGAGCCAGAAGTCACGGTGCCTTTCCAAGAACGCTCAAATTCCTCTTGGGTTCATCTTGTCTAATCTATTAGAGAGGGGAAAGAAACTACAGAATTTTTCTTTAATGAACAGGGCTCACATGTGGGTCCCTGTTCCCCCGCTCTGCATCTGTGAGTGGTTAAATTAGCACAGAGGTGCTGAGACATGGAGACAGTCAAGACATTGGAACTGCATTGGACACACACACACAAACACACACACAGCGTGCATTCAATTCCCTGGAAGCCAGCACTAACCATGGACACCAGTGAGACACGAGCAGGAACCCTGCCAATGACAAAATCAACGGGGATAAAAGGAAAGTGACTGTTCCAAACCCGTGCAGCCTGGCACGTTACATGAAAATGGTACACTTTAGTGTCTTATTACTTGTTTCTACAGCATTACAGACACAAATTGCATGATTTTTGTTTTAAAAAAAACATTTAAGTATGGTATTATCTAGGATTAAATTAGTCTAGCATGAAAAGATGCATCAAATGCCCCCAAAAAATGTGATTTCAGCCTGTCTCATCTCCCTTGCATTCTCTAAATTAAAACCATACAACAATGCAATAATTTGGTCAATCTATTGCTTTAATATTCAGTTGCAATTAAACATAAATGTGCTCATTAAAATGTGCCTCAAATGTTTTGCATTAAACATTTTTAATTAACTTATTTTAATCACAGAAGACATAATAATAGCAGTGTCCCATTTTGTAGTGTCCCATTGCTTTCTCTATGAAGGAAACATTCAATCCCAGAATGCACTACAATGATCTGAGAGGGGGAAAAAATATCACCCAATTTGGCAAACAATGAAAACTGTTGATTTCAAATATGATTATAATTCATTCAAAACTGAAAAATATAATATAATATATTATATTATATTATATTATATTATATTATATTATATTATATTATATTATATTATATTATAATATAATATAATATAATATAATATAATATAATATAATATATCACAGCACTGTATCATTAGCTAGGCACCAAACTCTGTTGATATCAGTTATGAATCAGTCTTCGTCATGTACCTTTCAAGGTTTAGTTCACCCAAAAAAGGAAAATTCTCATTAATTACTCACCCTCATTTTGTTCCAAACCCATAAGCATTTCATTCATTTTTGATGAAATCTGAGAGATTTCTGTCCTTCCATTAACAGCTACCCAACTGACACTTTTGACGCTTCAAAAAGTTCATAAAGAGATCGTAAAAATAATCCATGAGAATTGAAAGGTTTAGTCCAAAATTTCTGAAGAGACTCGATCGCTTTATATGATGAACAGATTTAATTTAGGCTTTTATTCACATTTAAACATTGATCAGCAAATATAAAAAATATAAAAAAACAGAAGCTCAACCGAACCTGCTTGATGTGCGAGAACAAACCTCACTGGTTCTTGTTGAAGCTCAAACGTGCTGCGTAACACGAGAATGAACATCACTGGCTCTTGCACTCAAGCGAACATGCTTGAGCTTCCGTTTACCACAACTGATGTGTGAGCTGATGAATGTTTATATGTGAATAAAAGCTTAAATTTATAAATAAAGCGATCATGCCTCTTCTGAATATTTGGACTAAACCTATCAATTCATATTGATTAGTTTTATGAACTCTTTATGAACTTTTTGAAGTGTCAAAGTGTCAAGGGAGGGACAGAAAGCTCTCAGATTTCATCAAAAAGATCTTCATTTGTGTTCTGAAGATGAACGAAAGTCTTTTTAAATTTTAATTTTTGGGTGAACTATCCCTTTAAGGCAAGTCAGTTCACTCGGCGGCCATCTAGATAACAACCCAGGGCAGCTTTTCTATGTAGGATACAGGCACATAGTATAGCAGATAATTACTTGAGAAGTGAAATACCAAAAATCTCTTAGTTTTACGTCAATAATACGCTTTCTAATCAACAACAAAATCAGGCAAAACATTGTATCATAAATTGGGCTTCTTTAGCTCGAGTTTTATACTATCTCTGCCTTTGCTTGAAGATGAAGTTACTGCCCATTTAGAGCATTCCAAATTGGTTACTTTTATGAGGTTGCAGTTCAGTTAGATGCTGCCCTCTGTATAGCCATATAAAGTTTGGAACAGTGCCTGTGTGTGTGTTTGTCTGGAACAAAGACGGACGTGGACAATATGCCTCTGTGTGCCGGCATTGTGCCACGCTGTAAAAAGCCTAACCTGAGGCTCTATCGGTCTCTCTTTCTGTCTGCTGCGGGGGCCTCCAATTACACAGGCTTAAGATTTGCCATATCACAAAGTAATTAACTGATTTCAGCCCAAATCCTGTGGAAGCTGCTTAGCTCGGCATCTTTTATTGGAGATCTTACATTACGGGAGCCATGTTTAATTTGGAGAGGGAGATCTCCTTTCCTAACCCTGACTGGAGCTGGTGAGAGGCGACATGTACCCAGGCAGCGGATGATCTCTCTCCGGATAATGAGGCATTGTGCTGAGATCCCTGGAGGAGCCAGAGGAGAGCAGGATATTGAGATGAAAGCTGGATCATCCAGTCAGCTGGGCTGATGTAGAGACGTCCTTATTGACCACATGCTGGTGACTGAAGAGGTTCAGAAACACACACACACACTCACGAATGTACTCAACAACCCCTAAGTGTGGAGACAAAGTCAACATTGAATCAAAACTGACCGTATTTACTTGAATGCATGTTCCTGATCTTACAGTAAATGATTCCCAAATCAAATAGCTATTCAGACACAATAGGCCCTATTTTAACGATGTAAGCACATGGTCTAAAGCTTACGGTGCAAGTGCACTTAGGGCGTGTCCGAATCAACTTTTGCTAGTTTAATGACGGGAAAAATGGTCGGCGCACGGCGCATGGCCTTAAAGGGCCGTCACAATTCTCTTAATGAGTAATGGGTGTGTTTTGGGTGTAACATGAAATAAACCAACCAGAGTCTCATCTCCCATTCCCTTTAAAAGTCAGTTGCACTCGCGCCATGGCGGATTGCTATTTACATGATGGAATTTGGAAGCGGAAAGACCAGAGAGGAAATGGATCTGCTCGTGCGCGAGGTTAAAGCGCGCAAGCAGACCATCTACAGGACAAGCCGGATTCCACCATATCTTTATGTTCACAATATTAATCTTTTACGTTGTAATCCTTTTTATTTTTTATATTTGGCATGTTTGTGTGCTGCTGGGCGTCCCTGTGTGTGGCAGAGTGTATGCGCATTGTGCACCCGCATATAGGCGCACATTACTAATGAGCTCTTTAAATAACAAAAACAATATTGCCCCATTGACTTTAGACCAGGTTTTTGTTGATCAATGGCGCAGTCTATTTTAGTTGCCTCAAAATAGCAACGCGCCAACAATGTGCCTGAACAAACCTCGTTTTCAGACCAGCACGCCCATGGGCGCACAAATGGGCGATAATGCATTCGCTATTTAAACAATGTGGCGCAGGACGTGAAAATCATAACTGCGTCAGGCTGAAACTAGCAAAAAACACTTGCGCCGCGCTTGGCGCTGCATTCCGCCGGGTGTATGATAGGGCCCAATGTAGTTTGTGGCAAACTTACATTCATTTTGGTACATAATGCGCACTTTCCACAATTCAATCAATTCCCGATTATTAAAATCAAGTCATTTCCTACATTATTCCTCGTTTTAATATACTATTTCACTCATAAATGTGTCACATAGCTGATGAGACTGTTTTCATCTGCAGTGTTCTAAAAATTACCTTTGAAGGCACATTGAAATTCAAAGCAAGTCTGTGATTGCTTGTTTGTGTCATTGTCATGATACACACAGACTGGCAGATAGTAAATTGAAGTGTCATATTAATGGTGTAAACTCATCTCGACGTTGCACTGTCATCTAGGAGTGTTTGCTCTTTAACTCAGTCGCTTACGCACAGCGGGATGTTTTAAGCTGTCTTTGAGCCTCGGGCGCATTCGTAGTTGATGAAAATCTACGGCTCTGTTCCAAATTCTAGTGACAAAGGTAACGTTTTGTGGCAACAAATTTGCTCCTGCTGCTGTTCTAAAATGTACAACATAATTATGCTTCTAAGCGACCTTATTTTGGCTAAATTATATGCATACCTGATAAAAAGTGACAGTTAAGACTTCAATTAAATAAAAAAAATTGAAATTGAAAAAATTCTGAAAAAAATATTACAGTTTCCACAAAACTTTTAAGCAGCACAACTGTTTTCAACAGTGATAATAAGAAATCTTTCTTAAGCAGCAAATCAGCATTAGAATGATTTCTGAACAATCATGTGACACTGAAGACTGTGGTAATGATGCTGAAAATTCAGTTTGCATCACAGAAATAAATTACATTTTAAAATATATTAAAGTAGAAAACAGTTATTTTAAATTGTAATAATATTTCACATTAATACTGTTTTTACTGTATTTTTGATCAAATAAATTATGCCTTGGTGAGCATAAGAGTTTTTTCAAAAACTTTGATAAATCTTACCAACCCAAAACTTTTGAATGGTAGTGTATATTAGATTATAAATATGCTTCATTAAATTTATTTGAATATTATAATTCAAGTAATGGCAGTTTAAAATAGATAAATATGATTTTAAATTCCCTAGCCTATTTGACCATTTTTTTTGCATTTTTATGCACAAATGTTGCGTATGTAGGAAGTAGCCAGCAAGGTAGCACACTAAGTTTCAGAAAAGAGCAAAACAACTGTACTCTAACAATATTCTCAAACAAACAAACTGAAATATTTATTCTGCATGATATTAGGAAGCCCACTGAGATTATGTCTTCGGGAGATTGGATCCAAAATAAGACTTTTTAATATATTTTATCATCAGAACTACAGTCAATACCCATGAGCTGACAGTTATTTCTCCTGCTGGGTTTCCTGACATGTCTCCTGTGTGGAACTGGCAGTCAAAGAGAAAATCACCAAAAACTGCTATAAACAGACGTGTGGTTAATACCCACTGACAATACACTGCTTAATCTGCCAAAAGCCAAATTCAACTTAACTAAAAGGTACCACAAACTGTGCTGTAGACAACCTGAGAAAACACAAGAAAGTTCTCTTAACATCTCTATTCTACAAAAAAAATCAAGCTAGTATAAAATGAATGCTAAAATCATGTTTGTATTACCGACAGAAAACTGTAGACTCACTCAGTCTCCAAACCTTGGGGTAAATGTTTTATCCGGCTCCGACGTGCCCCAATCCTGTTATTACCGGAGTCTGTTGAAGAAACTAGCCGACACAACAAGAGCTGTCACTGCTAATCTGAACCATCAAACTGGCACTAATCTTCCAGTGAAATCGCCTGGATTTATTTCAGACAAAGAACACAAAAAAAGAGATTCTCAGTCTTTCAATTTCATTACATGGGTCTATAGTAGCGTTGACATGAATTAGATCACTGAGGGGAAGTTGTCAAGCTAAGCCTTGTTAGCACTGTTGATACAAGTCTCTCACTTTGGACACGACGCAATAAAGCCTTCATTTGCTACGTTCATTTAGTCAATCTGTCTAAACATATTTGTGAGTGAGTCATGATGAAAACTCTGAGACAGTCACTGATTTATTTGAAAAGAGAGTGTGTGGCTGTTACGATACACACATGCACATTGCTTTCATCAATAAAAGAACCAGCCAGTTCCCTAATTCTTTACCTAGCATAACAACAAATGAACTGTTTATTTAACTACTATATTTTAGACATGTTACCATAGTAAACCAATGTGGTTTTAGACATGTACCTTGGAGAACCATGTAAATACCATGGTAAATTAATATGGTAATCATTTTTATGCTCAAACAACAACTTTACAGACTAACTAAAGTTGAAAAGTGAAAAGGCATAATAGGACCCTTTAAGTGCTGTGCTATATATCAAGGTAATTCAGGTATCAGCATTGTTATATGATATCAGCGAAGTGCATTTTTGGTAAAGCATATACGTTTTTAAGTGTTTGCCCAGAGACTCGAGTGGCTGTAAATCTCTCATGTGAAATTTAATGAATAACGTATTGATAGATTTATTTCTTTGAGACTGCGTAGGAGGCTCCAATTATATATTTAGATCCATTTAGATGTGTCTGAGATAAGTCTGCCACTGCCAGTGTGTTAAAATGGTTAATCTAAAGGCTAAAAACAACCAAGACATTCAAGTCAATCACTAAAAAGGTTTAATACCGGTATCCACATTTCTTCAGTGCGTAAGCTTTAAAAAAAAGCACACAAATGCTAAAGGTCTGTGATGAGAAAACATAAGTAAGATTCACCCAAACTCATCAGCAGTCATAGGGACACTGTGATTTTGCCAATATATTTAGCCTAGTTGATCCTGGAACAACATTCCTGACAGAAAATTTAGCCCTAACCCTATCCCTTTGCCTAAACCTTACTCAACCCATTACTACTATTATGGGTAAATTATGGTGAATAACACTGATGTAAGCACCTAACCCTGGTTGTAAGCCTAAATTTGACATCAACTATAAATTTGTCCCTCAAATCTGATTGGTTGATTGGAATGTTGTGCAGTCATGATGAGAGAAAATCCTTATATAGCAGTAGAACAATCTCATTCATATCTTTTATCCTTTCATATTGCACGTTTACACGCATAAATCTTACTATATGAGGTGTGAATGGTCAGGTTTTACATGGCTCAATCATAGTAGGATGGCTCAGACCTGCCTGATTCCCTCTTGTCATTTTTTTTTTTTTTCTGCCAATCCGTGGAGTTAAACCCACAGGCCTCTGGGCACTGGAACAGCTTTCTAACTGTGAGGCAAAGCGCCTGCCAAGTACGTAATGTGTTTAAAGAACAGCACTGGAACATCGCAGGTTTTATGTCCCATTTATCTCTCTGGCCCTCTGTTTTATATCCTCTTATTTTAACACACAATATCTGTAAAACATAAGCCATGTGGTTCACAACTGTTGGGTTGTGGCCCAAAAATAGTTCCCGGGTTCTGATAGGGTCGTTGACAATGGGGGAAAAGGATACTAAATGCAAATAATAAAATATAATCAGATAGCAAAAGCATATAGGCCAATTAACTTTTAGAAACAAAAATTGCCATTTTGTTTGTCATGCTCATGGTTTATTATTATAAAACAACACTTCATCGTCTGGTTTTAAGGATTTGTTTTATCATTTTTGTGCAATAAGCAATTTTGGTACCTTGTTAGATTACTTGTTTTTTAATGTAAAATCTGGTTCCTGAAGCAAAACCAGTTGAGAATCACTAAACTCTAGGGATATGAAATTGGGAAATCTTTTCTGATTTGAACAATCATATAAAAATTATTCTGAAGATTTGTTTTACAATCCCAGTACCAATGATGAAAACACTGATGAAATAAATAAATAAATAAATAAATATATAACCACCAGTTATTGCCAATCAGACAACCAATCAAACAATGACAGAACAGAAGTAATCATGAAATTGACTATAAAAAATAAAAAAAAATTGATTTTCCTTGCTCTTTTGCGCACAAAGTTCAGAATACAAAATTTATTTCTGAGGGATCATGTGACACTGAAGACTGGAGTAATGATGCTGAAAATTCAGCTTTGCCCTACCCAAATATGTAGAAAAACGATTCTTTTTAACCCTCTTTCTGACCTCTGACTGAAATGATCCGTTTTTAAGGAATACATTTTTTTTCTAATGTCATTGCATAGGAAACAGTATCAACGCCCACTTGCTATTGCACATGGGTAAGTGTTTTGAAAACATATAAAACATTTACATTGTCATTTACAGGCAAAGCATTATGAAATCTTTATGAACCATTATGAAAGAACAAACAATTCATCCACTTGTTCTTGATGGTGGTATCCCTTTGAATTTTCTACAGAAATTAGCAAATGAGCTGTTTAAACAGGACGCACCAAAGCAAACTTTCCTAGCCGCTTCCATTTGTCCTCTTGTTGGCAGACTCAAGCACAAGCAGTGTGTCAGAATACTGTAGAATCTGTATACTGTATCTAGTGTAGACAGCGCAAGTGATTATAATGGGTTCCATTTGCTTTTGATGCAACACGGCACTAACATCTATTGTGCACAAATTAAATATTGTCAGCCATTAAGCAAGTGAACGCCAGTGGGCGGGGCCTATGGTGCAATGACGTAAAACTATTCATCGATGTCTTGCTCTGGAGGCAGGCATATGCAAATATATTTGCCCATGTAACATCACAAATCCTGCATTATCCAAACGAGCCGTTTTTAGAGTTTGATTAAATAAATGCTTTGTTTATAATGAAGAGGATGTTTAAGCTACGAAACTTGCAGGATGTATTAATGGTACAAAGACCATTAAATGTTGAAAGATCAAGGCAAAGATCAAGATCATCTTATATGTCGAAAGATCAGGGCAAATTGTATTTCTCATGTTACGACCCCTTTAAGGCGAGACACTACAGGTGAATAGGGTAAAAAATTTAAATAAGAGATATCACCATGAAACTTCCTCAGTTGATTACTTACACAAGTAAATAAAAAAAATGTATTACAAGTTTTAGAAATTTGTATGTTTAATTATGCAAATTAGGCATTATCTCATTAAATATGCACGATTTTGCATATATTTTCGGTAGAAAGGTTATATAGATAGATAAATTCTTTTTTCATTTTGTTTACACACAAGATGAAATAAAAAAATTCAGAGGGATTTCAGGGTATATGCTTTCATTACCTAGGAAATCAAAATATACTGTCCATAGCCTTAAAAAAATCGATTTTCGACATTTTTTTTATTAATAAAATGTCATATAAATCAGGCCATGAATGATTTATTAACAAATCCCTCTGAAAATATCTTCAGAATACTGCTAAGTGCATAACTGGAAAGTTTGGTGTACATAGGTGCTACATAGTCTGAGATGTTTGTACTGGAGAATGACAAAAAAATAATTTTGAGAAAACGGCAGTTAAAGATTTAAATAGCTCTAAATGAGATTTTGTCATTAGCTTTAAATCCACCTTTGGACATTCACGATTGGTTACTGATAGGAAGGAAATGCCCATATTTGGGTTACATAGCGTTGTGCAGGAGACCGGTCATGACAGACTTCAGTAAACAGACGGAACTCGGCATGTCACGTTGGAATGCTAACTTCTTGGTAAATTCGGGAGAAACTTACTGCCGCAAGTAAACAAAATGTAATAAAATAAACATCTTAATGTATATTTTCAACGTTTTCTTTATAGCAGCTTGAAAGAACACATATTGAAGGAGTAAACTAGCCCAAAATCTCAAAACTGACCACTGCATGAAAAATCGATGTTTTTGCCTGCCGTCTCTCGCCTTAAATTACAATAATGCTTCCAAATAATAGCTGTTTTTACTGTATTTTTTGTAACAAATGAAGCCTTGGTAAACATGCTTGGTTAACATGCATGCAAACTTAGCCCCGCCCACAACATTTTTAGGTCGGGAAGTTCAGGTGTTCGGACCAATCAAATTGTCAGGGCGGGCTTTATACGATGATGGACAGATGATCAACTGTAACGTAATCATCCACGTCACCAACGAGCGCTTGGGTTGAATTCGTTTACAACAAAGATGACTGCCGCTGGAGAATTGAGATTTCACACTTACAAATAAGTCAGATAGAATAAATGCATATCTTTAGACAGAAAATGTCATAATTATTCTCTCTAGGCCAATTCAATTAAGCTTATGAGAAATTAAAATTAAGCTAACAGGCTGTATTGACATTGCACTCTTTAGCAGTAGCACTTGTGCAATTCTACATATCCCTTTTCCTTAGTTCTCCAATTTTTTAGAGTGCCGTACCCCCTGGTACCCCAACTCTTCCACATCTTTCCATTAAGGGACAATATTTGCCCCAATTAAACGATTTTTCCATTTCATTTTTCACCTTTATAATACCTTTAAAAAATAAATAATGCTTTAAATAAAACAATGTTCAATAAATATGCAATGTTAAAAAACGTTTAATATTAATAAAAATATGATATTAAAATCACCAGTAGGTGGCGGTAACTCACTGTCTTTGTCAAAGCCACAGATTTTGTTGCAAAATAGAGCAATAAGCCTGACAATACTGTTTAAAATGTAGTACATCACTTAATGTTACCCCCTTTTTTTTCCACTGTTGTATAAAATCAATGTCACATTTGAAATCGTGTGGATAGTCGAGAAACATTGCATTCTTGCTCGTATAATGATCAACATTAAAAACACTGCTGTATATCAGCCTGCATTTTGATCGCAGATTTAGTCGCACAAACAGCGCAAGCGGCTCGTGACAGAACACAGACCGACTGAATGACACTTTAATTTAAGTAGAAAATCTCAAATGAAGATCGCTGAACTCCAGCTTGTCTGTGTTTTCAGATCATCCGCGCTTCTTCAACAATGTAGAGAGAGCGCGCGTGCATGGTTGTGGCCAGATACTACTGAAAAGACCGGGTAGAAAACATGTTCTTTTAACAGAAAAGCTCTGATTAGTAACCATCGTAACGGGTGCGCACGCTTTCACGCGTTCTGCTATGACGTGGAGCACGAGGTGCACTCAACGTTACGCGACTAATTTTTAATTAGTCTACATTAATAACAGTTAATTTTGTTACGGTATGAACTTAATCATAGAAAAGGCAAAAAAATCTAAGACCTTTGTAACGAAATCCAAGACTTTGTATACCAAATTCAAGGCTTTTAAGGCCTTAATTTGAGATGATCAAATTTAAGACTTTTTCAATGCTTTTAAGACCCCGCGGGTACCCTGGAACCGCGATCAAGGCATTTGTCGATCGGAAATATGAATGAAGAACATGTCACTTACTCCGTTGCTCTGATTGGTTGTAGGTCTATCCAATTGAGTGCAGAGGCATTTTCTTTCCTGGTTCGGTTGAAACACGCCCCATAATCACAGCCCAATGGAGCAGTATCAGACTCATATTCTGACTAGAATCTGAGTATGACGACGTCAGGCTACATGCTTGGTAAACAAGCCTTGTTATTCTTTTAAATAAAAATAGATCGTTTCTCTGATAAAGGAATGACAAAAGGTTCAGGTGGCGACGGAATCTCATGAGTTGATAATAGCTGCTGTTCTAATAAAAGAAGTGGAAGTTCTCGACTGCATACGGCACAAATGTGTCATGCCAAACACAGCACACTCTCTTCTACAAAAGTAAACCATCACATCCCGGGGACGTCAATAACTCAAACCACACACCATCTGACAAAATCTGTTCACGAGAATTCAAATAATTAGGGGTTGAATCATGATGGTGCAAAAAATGCATCTAATCACATGTTGCACTACTTTCATTAAACAATATCTTTACTGTCAATTAATATGATTAGTATGTGGCTCTCTGGAATACTTCATTCTGATTGGCCAATCACAGCATTGTGTCATTTTTTTTTTACTGAATCCCGGAATGTCCTTATTGTTCTGGGGAGACAAAAAATAAATTAAAAAATCCTCTTTTATTCATTACATGTGTACCAGAGACTGTGGGAGGCAATGTAATAATTTTAACCTAAAAGCTCAAACACAAGGGTAATCCAAGCCACTCATCAATATCATGCTTTTAGTGGAAAACAGCTGCAGCGCTTGATCCACTTTAAAATCCACTAGCATGGCACAGTAGCATTCCTGCGACAGATGTTGGTTCTAGTGACTACACAATTTGAATGAATTTTGACATACAGTATATGACATACATGAACACTAGAAGTGAACTGAACTGAAAAGCGATTCAGACTCAAACCATCTTGGGATGCCTTCTCTGTACAGTTCATTTTAAATCTGTGCAGGGTTCGCTTACAACATGCATTCTGAATGCAAAGCGTTCCATGTTCACTTTATACTTTACCCTGTAAAGGCAAATGTTAAATCAAAGGTAATGATGGCATGCACAGAAAGAGATTAGACATTTATATCTAGAGAGAAATAGACAAAATAAAAATAAATAAATATAAATAATACAAGAAATAATATAAATTAAATGTAAATAATAGTAAAAACACAATAATAGAAATAATAGTAATTAATTAATTAATAAATACAAATAAATATAAATAGATTAAATACTAAAAATGTAATAGGCCTACATGGAAATAAATAAGAACAGAAATAGAAATAAATCAATGATAATTACATTTAAATAGTAACAATACAATAATTTAAATGATAATACATACATACATATATACATATATATATAGGCCTGTCGCGATAGTCAATAAATCAATTAATCGCACGATTAAAAAAAATGAGCTCGATCATTTTTCCGGCCGCGATAATTCCATTTGCATGCTTGTTTGTTTTCCTCGTCTCTCTCTCTACCAAATAGACTGGATGACCACTCTCGGTTCCTTAGCGTATAGGAGGAGTGAACCCTCTTGTCAGTTGCATGGTCTTTGTGTGGGGAGGTGGTGCCGCGGCGCTTGTCAGTCACATGGTCTTTGTATGGGAAAGCGGGACTGCTTGCGGCAACTGCCGGGAGAGAGAAAAGACGCTAGTTGTGAGTTGGAGGAGAAAAAAAAAGAAAAAGATGGAATTGGTTTCAAAGCCAAACGCGACAGCGAGCCCGATCTCATGAAAATGCATATCTATACCACGAATGTTATTTCTCGTGCCATTTATACGCCAAAAATAGTTTTTGCGTGCATATGATACGCACTTTATGGCGTGTAATACACACGCACTCCTCACCCCTAATTCTAACCAAGTATTTTCAGTGCGTAGCATATACACGCAATAAAGCGCGTCTCCGTCTTCCCGACAGTAAATTACACAATCACTCGGGCGTTTGTTTAGTCGACAAAGTAACAGAGGACAGTGCAAAATGCTGTGGTATCCTGTTGAGGCTTTTTTTTATTTGTTTACAAAGGTCCTAACCGGCAGTTTTGCCTGTTATGGAATGTATCACTATTTATGTCTGAGCCTAATATTTAATATTTTTTGAAGTGCGATTTTGTTTACATCCATTTTATTTATTGTTTTTGGTATTTATTCAAGTGAATTTTTTTGTTAACAGACACTGAGAGTCCATTGCTTTTATTGTTTTTGGTTGTTTTGTTCATTTTTTGTGGATATATAAAATGTTTTTCCGTTTTCAATGTTTAATATTCTTAAGAAATAAAAGTTTATAGATCTTTGAAAAGGTGTACCTGCATTATTATGCCATTATCATTATATTAAATGAAAATGGTCTCGAACGACAATATTATCGTTTATCGCAATAATTTCTTGGACAATTTATCGTCCAGCAAAATTTGTTATCGTGACAGGCTATATATATATATATATATATATATATATATATATATATATATATATATATATATATATATATATATTACCTACTTGCAAGGCCAGGGACAGTACAAGTGTAAAAACTGTCCCTGTCCCAAATGGAACCCTAACCCCTCAGTGTCTTCCTCTTAGTCCACACTTTCGTGAAATAACGGCCCTTTGACTGTCAGGTAGAAATCTGCTGCGGAGCTCGCCCTTGTGAAAGCTCAGCAAAAGTGTGCATTACTAAGGCGCATATCAGTCATAAAGGGGGCGCTCATGAGCTCCCTTCTGAAACCTAAAATGACAAATGGGACATCCCACTGTCTCATGGACTGCGCAATCATGCACACACTGCGCCCATTGTAAGTCCACAAGACCGTAAGTGCATATGAAGTGTGCCATTTGGGACAGGGCCACTTAGACCTTTTTCACTCACTTATTTTTTCCCTTTCACTCACTTCAGTAGTCCACTGAAAGTGATCTGAGTATGGTTCTTTTTAAAGCATGTCTTTAAAACTTTTGACATCCTCAAATCCAAGCCAAACAGGTCACTCTTGCCTATTGATGAGCTGTTCAGTTTGGTGATTGATTTCCACAAAGACAACAATGCTTTTCCCTTTGTGCAAACTAGAGGAATGTCACCATAAATTCACCTGAGGCGAATCAATAGCTCAGACGAGGAAGGAGAGAATCCCATCCAACTGCGCTTTCACTCAATACCGCCTCACAAAGACAGAACGCTTTTCCGCTGATAGATCGTCCTTCCTATCACAGCTGGGTGGCGGCCATATCGGAAATGCTCTAGACAGTGACACACAGTCAGTTGTGTTGAAAATGTCACTGTTTAATAGCATGTGTCTTGCTCAAAGCCCAGCGCTTCTTTCCTGCTACTGGGAAAACAATCAGCATTAGTTAAACGTAGTAATGACTATAATACATGAGAGATTATGGCTCTCCTAGTATATTTTAACGCTACCCAACTTACAAAAATATGGTCTAAAGGTCCTTGCACACTGAGTCCGAAATTTACGCATGCGTTATTTTGTATTCATCATTCTGTGGCTCTGAATTGTTAAAACAACTCTCAAAATGCTTGCTACGGATGCAAAAAACAGACAACTTTTTTTTATGACGGACGAAAGTTTCGGAGGCAGTGTGTAAACGTGATTGACACAACGTGAGGTAGGGGTGGGCGATATGGCAAAAATATCATATCACGATTTTTTTCAGGAAAATCACGATTCACGATTTTATCACGATTCTTTTTTATGTTGGTTTTACTATTTTGTTACTGAGCATTACAGCCAAACTAATGTCAATATTTTAAAAACAAAGCCTTAGGTAACAAAATATAAAATAATAAAGAATGGCAGACGAAGATAAATTTTGTCATTTTCTTCGTTATTAAATATTAAGATCAAAGATACACATTACACATACACAACTTAATATACAAATTAAATAAACAGTGCTTTATGTTTTCAAATATGAAAATAAAACAAAACAGACTTCACTGTATAAATTATACATTTATAATTATTAAAGCTACTATTAAAGTTATCAGTCAAGAGCAGTGAGTGATTTTCTCTTTGCATTTTGTTGTTTTATTAACATTAAAGGGATAGTTCTCCTAAAAATTCAAATTGTCATAATTTACTCTCTCTCGAGTTGTTTTAAACTCGAATAAGTTTCTTTCTTCTGTTGAAAATAAAAGTTATTTGGAATAATGTGGGTAAACAAACAGTTGATGTACCCCAGTGACTTCCACAGTATATTTTTCTCCTATGGAAGTCAATGGGGGCCTACTGTTTGGATAGCCACATTCTTCAAAATATTAATATTAGAAAAATATTAGAAAATATTAGAAGGAAATTAATACAGGTTTGGAACAACATTAGAGTGCATAAATAATGAGATAATTTTTATTTTGGGTTGAACTATCCCTTTAAGGACAAGCGGCAGCGTGTTTACTATTACTACTGTCTCTTTAAGAGCTGCGCGCGACGCGTCTAATATACACGCATTTGACAAGCAGATTTTCTCTCAATTTTCTCAAGTTTGCTTTCACTTTAGACATAACTGACTTTGTTTATGTAAACCTTGTGTGTATTTAACAGTATTAGCACAATAAGACTCGGAAGATAACTTAGTCCAGTATCCAGGCGCTGGTAGACAGGCTTTTAGTGCATGTGAGCTTCACATGTACGCGCTGAGGAACGCACACGTTAGAACAGCGCATCAGCACGCAAATTAAATGTTTAACTGACAAGACATTAAAGCACATGCAAATTATGAACTGCAGTGTCCCGTTCCGCTGCGCTAACATTTTATGTGAATATACGTTGCGTTGTTCAGTAGCCTATGTTGGGACAGAGGTGCCAGAACAGCAATTGATAGAATGCACGATACTACGATATTTCTTAAAAAGCAGATCGTGGAGACATTTTAATCATCCACGATCAAAAATCGTCATATCGCACACCCCTAATGTGAGGTCGTATTTATTTTTTAATAAATTTCGGACTCAGTGTGCAAAGACCTTAAGAACGTTTCCCTAACGTTCCCATTACGTTATGTTAATTATTTAAATGTTTTCAAAACATTCTTTCTTGGTTATGCGAACATTAAGGCAACAATCCATTTTATCATTTTGCAAACATGGGAATGTTACTTTTGAATGTTCTCTGAACATTCTGAAACAAGTCGTGACATTTAAAAAGAATTTAACTGAAACAGTTTCAGAAAAACTTTCCATGAACGACAAAGAATGTGTTTGAGCTAAATATTATTAACTTTCCCCACCAGCGTGCTCATTCAGAAGATGCGTAATAGTATGAAGCCCCTAAAGGGACGTGGTGAAGGAAAAAAATGTGAGATGGAAGAAAAAGTTTGTCAATGCTTTTGCGTTCTCTCACAAATGTTTTGCGTTCCCCCGAGAAACTTAGCATTCGCCTGCAAAGAGCTCAAAAGGTTTTGGAGACAACGCAAAGTTTCTCAGGGGAACGGAACATTTGCGAGAAAGCGCAAAAAGCATTGACTTATTATTTTTCCTCCCATCTAATTTTTTTCCCCACCACATGTCCATTTAGGAGCTGCATGCATATAATAGCGCCCCCCCTACCATATAACAGTGAAAACATGGATTTCCGGAAAATTGTCAATGGTGTATCGTAAATGGCATTGTATCATAAATGACGGAAAAATTCTGTCAGTGGCGGGGAAAGAGTTAAAGACCAGATAACTTTGAACGAACATTCCAGTAACATTACTGGGAGAACGTTTGTTATATATACATAACTTTGGGAGAACCTTGCCAGAACCTTAGCCACATTTTTGAGAATGTTCCCTGTTAGCTGGGTGATCACTGAACCTTTATCATAAAAGAAAATATCCTTAAACTATCAGAGAGACAAGAACAAGATGAACATCAATATGCTTCTTTCTCAAAGCGGCGCAATGCATACAAACACATACATGCAAATTCACATCACAACCATGTGTTTCCTTTCTTCTCAAATCTCCACACACTTAGACTCACATCATCTATGCATCAAATACCCATTCGATCAGAATCAGGGCTCTTTATTACAGAGCTCACGGGGTCACAAGACACCATAAATATGATAATTCATCCGTCTATGGGGATGGGTGTTTGTTATTTGTGTGTGGTTGACAGAGCTGTACCCAGCTGTTTCAAAGTATGCCAATTTAAATTAGACCGAGACAGGAGTGCAGCACACTGATCTAAACTACACAAGAGCAAGAGGCTGTGCACGTCTGTTCATTCTGTGGATATGCATTTGTGTTTGTTTGCATCTCATCTCAGTGTGTGTTTGTCATTAATTAATCAGTGCTTGTTTATTCTAGGCGGGGAAAGCCTGGATAAACAGCTTGGGTGATATTTGCCAAACGACAGCGAGGTTTGTTTGATGGACGCCGCTGGGATTCCAGTTGAACGTCTTCTTGCTACACGCGAGGAAATAGTATTCCTGCTATGAGCTGCAGTTGTGTGCGTTCTGGAGGTGCCTGAACTCCCCTGCTGCGAATGCACAAATGAATGTGGGAAATCTTAAGAAAGTCAACAGCCTGAAAACGCTTTCCGGATGTCGCTGAGAGTTAGGTGGAGTAACTTTTTCTTGTCATAAAATTGTGCTTTAAAACGCAGTACTTTTGCACCACCGATATAAGCACAAAGAATGGAAACTGTGGCTCGACCACAGCATCACATGATCCTTCAGAAATCATTATGCTGTTTTGGTGCTCAATTATTAATAATGGTTCTTATTAATGTTGAAAACAGTTTTTGCTTCTCAATTTTTCTGGAAACCACGATACGTTTTGTCCAGGATTCTTTCATTGTTTTGTAACATTATACATGTCTTTACTATCATTTTTAAACAATTTAATGCATCCTTGCTGAATAAAAGTATTAAAGGGTTAGTTCACCCAAAAATGAAAATTATGCCATAATTTACCCTAAAGCCATCCTAGGTTTATATGACTTTCTTCTTTCAGCCAAACACAATCGGAGTTGTATTAAAAAATATCCTGGCTCTTCCAAGCTTTATAATGGGAGTGAATGGTGCCATTTTTTTGAAGCTCAAAAAAGCATATCCATCCATCATAAAAGAAATCCATACGGCTCCAGTGGTTTAATCAAGGTCTTCTAAAGTGAAGTGAAGCATTGCGTTTTTGTAAGAAAAAATATCCATATTTATAACTTTATAGACTAAAATCACTGGCTTCTGGTAACCGCTGTCCACGCGTTCACAAGAGAGTCGATGACGTTCGTTACTTCTCACCAGACCTTACGCTACACCTACGTCATATGCTGGAACTCGACTCTCTCCTTTTTGGGCTTCAAAAAAATGGCACCATTCACTCCCATTATAAAGCTTGGAAGAACCAGGATATTTTTTAATATAACTCTTTGGCTGAAAGAAGAAAGTAATATACAACCAGGATGGCTTGAGGGTGAGTAAATTATGGGATTTTTTGGGTGAACTAACTCTTTAATCTTTTTAAAATAATAATCTTACTGACCCCACACTTTTGAATGGTGGTGTATATCAACATGTAAGGCAAATCATATAGTTCATAAAAAAACTGTACACCAGACCCTTGTTTTCAAGCATCCTCAGGCATGTTTCCTTGATGCCCATGCAAGTTCGTAAAACATCTTTCAATACAACAAATTCATCAAAAGTTCTACTGTTTAAACTCCCAAAAACATTCAGTGCAAAATCAGTGATGTGTTTTCAGACCTGCTGTATTACACAAATCTTCACATTTTAAGGGCAAATTAGCACAAGCAATCTAATTTTACAAAGAATAGATCTTATGCGATATGCTTGGATCCATATCTGAATAAACAAGCTAAATCAATTAGACAGATTAGATGCTTTTACAACCGTAGTTAATCAGTGACCGATCCCGTCTCAAAAGAGCTTTTCATCTACACTGTGTATTGAAAACAGTGACTAATAATCCATACAACTAAAAGCATGACATTCATTCTTTAAAGCATTAGCCTTCATTGTGTTTAGAAGGGACTGTGGCAACCGTTGGTGGACTCTTAAGTGTTATTTTTCAAAGAACAGACTATTAGGGTGCAACATAAACACTCTCTCACTCACACACCTCTCATTACAGCATTATCCCAGTGGGTTGTTGTCCTGTTATAGGCGTCAGAGTTTGATAAAAGAGCATTTCTGTGCCTCGTTGATTTCTCATAATGAGTTCACCCGTGGAGCTGATTTGTCATTTTTCCCCCCCTTTTCGTCCTTCGTTTTCCTTCAATCTCTCACAGCTACAAAACAACGTTCACGCTCATCCGTCTGGCCCTCGTTTCTTTCTCTCTGTCTGAGATGCGGGACTGATTCTTTGATCCGTTCTTCGGCTGAGGCCGGACACTCAATCTTCCTGAGTGTTTGTCTCGCTGCGGATTGGGCTCATGTGTCTGGATGTGTAAAATGAGCTCGAATGGCTTTTGTATCGCCTCTCTGAAACCCTTATCTGATTCTACTGAAGGGAGAACAAAGACAACACACACACACACTTTCTCCGTTTCCTATCGCAGCCATCTCCTGTTTCTATCAGCAACTAACACAGAGAACATTTGATACAACTACCATCTTGCAAACTAAACAAGTAACTATACACACACAACCAACACTCAATATTTTCCCCACCGCAGCAGGGTCGCTGTACAGGGCTTGGCGTTACATTTAAATATTTATACGTTTTCTGGCCATATCAATATTTATGCATTTACTCAATTCAGAAAGTTTGTCCATCATGTTCACCTCTGTTGCCAATTAGAATCAGACAGACTCATAAAAAAATGTTATTAAAAATAAGGCACGTTTTCCACACTGTTTGCTCCTACGATATTGCATAAATATAACAATAAAAGTAAAAATAAACAGCAGTTATATCATTTTAGACCATAAACACGCCACACAGAGAGTTTGTGAACTTTTTTGGGAAGCAATTGATTTGTTGAATCAGTGCTTTGAATCAGTTCACTGCAATAAACCGTTTGAACAGTTTGAAATTAGCTTACCATGTCTAACGCAGAGTTTGCTACTGAAGTTTAAAGTCCCTTCAAAAATCAAGTTTTTTATGTGGTGTTTTTAATATGCTTTAAGACAAACCATGTGCAAATTCAGTCAACACTATTGCTGAGTATTTTCTCCTTAAACGTCCAGTGAAACAAAGACAGTCTCAAAAACACGGTTTGAAATCACCGGTGACTCCGTCTGTCGTCCGTCGGTGATCACCGGCTACCGTGTAACCAATCACGTCACGAGGGGGGCGGGCTTTAGCATATCTGCTGCAAACTGCTGCAAAGCAGTGCAACATTTGTGCAACATTAGCAACACATTAGCTGTTTGATAACAGTCAAGCAAAAGGCTAATCATATTAATTACCGTTATGTGTCTGACGTTGTAAAGAGCGATGCCATTGTGCAGCGTTTACTACGGTAACTTAAGTAAAGTTGGCCGAGTGAATCTGGGTGAGTGAGTGGAGGCGGGGCTAATTTGCATATTCATAAATCTGCGTATACTAAATGAAGCAAGGGTGTAGAGTTACATTCACAAGCTATTTTAAGGCATGACAAAAAAAAATTCACAGGAAAAAAACGTTTAAATATGTAATTTTGGTGATCAAAGATGAGTTTTAAGGGATAAAATGATTGACTACAGAGGGACTTTATTCCTAGCAAGACGCTGAAACATCTGTCAAAAAATTCTCATATTTGCAAGTTGTGAGACAAGAAAGGACCATGAAATTACTCTAATGAAATGCTCCAAGGAAACAATTTTTGTGTTAGTACAATAACGTGACATCGTTTTTCTACTGTCCAAATACATCCTCTTCTCTCCTCTACCTCAGCAAAGTAAAATCACACCTCGGCTGCAATTAGAACCAGTGTCTCAACACCTCTAAACCGCAGATCTATAACCAGGACGGCATCTATCTCCCTTATCTCAGCAAGCTCTCACTTACATTGCTCTCACAGGAGCTTTGGGCTGCGTGTATGTACTGCAGCATCTGCAGGATAATCATAATCATGTCTCCAGAGAAAGAGATGCGACACTTCAAGCCGAAATCAATGGAAATCGTCAGTTCTTTTATAATCACAGCTTGAAAAGCTTGGCTGCGAACACAACTTATCAATAAACGAATGTCATAAAGAAATGATCATTTCAGCTATGTTGTCTTCATTTACTTGAGTAAATGACAGTTTGAGACTGTTGTTAACTAAAACTTGTTAAAAATCGGTTTTATTAATTAAAATTAAGCTGAAATAAAATAAATGTTAGATGAAAAACTTAAATGTGAAAACCGTAAATAAAAAGTAAAACAAAAAAGTTGAAAAAATTATTTTAGGATGAATTACAACAATTACTAAAACTAAATCTGAAATAAAAAAATAAAGCTAAAAAGAAGTAACACTTTTCAATAAGGTCCCATATTAGTTATTAACTTATTAGTTAATGCATTCATTATTATTATTAATTATTATTATTAAGTATTTATTATTTTTTGTTAACATAAAAATACAAATGTTCATCGTTAGTTCATGTTCACTCAGGTCCATTAACCCTCTGGGGTCTGGGGTGTTTTTGGGGTCCTTGAGATGTTCTGACATGCCCTGACATTTGTGCTTTTTTCAGTTGCTTATAAACATATTAATGGCAAAGGTGTAAATTCACTCTATATAGCACAAACAGGACTTCCATAATATGTGAGCCACATGTATGTACATGTTTTCATTTTTGAGAGAATAATGTTTATGCAAGGTTATCGAAAAAACTAAAAATTAAAGTTTCTGAAATAAGGCCACAAAACACATACTAAATATGTGGCAATAAGACTTTTGAGTTCATCGCCTAGAGTTTTTTCTTCAAAATGATGTGAAAATCATCCTGCCTAATCATTCACATAAAACGATACATTGATTTTAGTTTTGTGAAACACTTAGTTTGGAAAGCCAATATGCGGATGGGGCGTAAACGCTCCAACAGCATCATGCATATTTAGTAGTTCACACCTGGTGAGACAATGTCCCTGCATACTTAATGAGCCATTCATTCAGGTGTGTCACCTATAGCTAACTTAAATATACAAGCTTCATAAAAATGATCATTCTAGAAGAAAATTTCAGATGGCATTTAGAGGCTTTTGCATCTGAACTCTTCATATATACACACACATACATACATATACATATACATATACATATATATATATATATATATATATATATATATATATATATATATATATATATATATATATATATATATATATATATATGCATGCACATACATACTTTATAATCTTTTCAAAACTAGTCAACGTCTTTCAAAACTAAAGTATACATTTTATCATACGTATTTCAAAGTAAAGCATTCATTAGTTAGTTGATGACTTTATTTTTGACAAAACACATACAGTATATATTCCTCATCTCAGTATAGCAATAGAGTTTGCTAAAAGCTGTTCATTCAATACGGCAGTATTTGAAAATCGATCATATTTTGTAAATTACATTTATATTTGCATTTATGTCAAAACCTAGACACTTTTAAACATCAAAAGGACATTTATTAAAATGTATTTGTGTCAAAATGACAAATAAACAGATTTTCCTATTCAATTTTGCATGGAAACGCTTCCAAGACGCTTGCGTGTCGCGTGAAAAATAGGCGTCGGTTCTATTTCTAGAATGCACGCGTTTTCCACGCGGCTCGTGCCGCGCCTGAGACGCGCGTCTCACACAGGCACTGTACAAACTCTAAACTGTTCACATGGGAGCCGAAATAAAAACGGACATGCCACGCAGCTGAGACGCTTACGCCACGCATCCAGTGTTTCACCGGCCTTATCCAGCGGATGTGGGCGTTTCACAGGTTTGTATGGATCGCCTCACATTTGCGTTTGAATAGCGCGGTCTCCGTAGGCGGAGTCACATTAAAACTTAATTAGCTGAGATGAGAACAACTGACATCTCTCTCTTTACATACATATTATATAAACTGTGAATATTTGTTTTTTATAAAAATTACTTCATTTAAAAGAAGAGAATTCAAGCTTCATGCCTGTGTGTCTGTATGCCTTTTTGACTGAGTATTCGCTGAGTTACAGTTCATTTTCGGACGCGTTTCAGAATTGACTTCACTGACGGAGAGTAGGCAGAACTCGCATCATGTTTATTTTTCTTTATTTGGCGAAAAGCACAACACTTTGTTTTTGTTATGAGCATACACAAAAAAAATACACGCTAAACAGGATCGATTGATGTATAACAAGCATATAAGATAAAAATTAATATATTTTTTTTATTATTTTTTTGCACTCATACGGAAAAAAACGAGCGATAGCCGACCCCAGGGGGTTAAATAAAATTTACAGATACAACAATGTGCTGGACCAACAAGTTTGATCCACGGTGGCTCTACCTCGCAAACTACAATACTTGAAGGATCTGCTGCTAAACAGCATTTTAGGCAGGTGGTCAAATGGTATTAATTGGTCTTACTGGTTTTGGCTCATCAGTGTGTGTGTGTGTGTGTGTGTGTGTGTGTGTGTGTGTGTGTGTGTGTGTGTGTGTGTGTGTGTGTGTGTGTGTGTGTGTGTGTGTGTGTGTGTGTGTGTGTGTATATATATATATATATATATATATATATATATATATATATATATATATATATATATATATATACACACACACACACACAGATATATATATATTTATATATGAAAAAGACTGCATTATATCTGGTATCGCCTACAGAAAAACAATGGTGATCAACTGGCATATTTTGATTTTTTTTTTTTTTTTTTTTAAGACACATTGAGTATAATTGCATGTCTGCTACTTTTTCAGGTAGTTCTAATTTCCCTTTACTCAGCAACTGGTCTGAAAACCCTCGCTGGCTTCAGCCCCACCAAGACATCTTAGCTAATGGGCTTTCAGACAAAAGCAGGAGAGAAAGAGCGAGCAAAAGAACAGACTGCCTGCCGTTAAAAGTTTCCAGACAAGAAAAGCAAACCGACGAGGAGAGGAGGGGTGAGCGCGTACTGCTGTATTTAATGAGCTACACCGACCAAACCTGCTCATGGGTCAGAGATGTAACAAGCCAAAAGACCCGATGCGTGTGCCAACCTTAACGAGAACCAAGTCCAACAGCAGGTCAGGACTCAAACGGCTTGAATAGAGAACAATAGTAAACAGCATGAGGAGCAAGAAGAGTTTCATTAAAAAGAGAGAAAGAAGGTGAGAGAGAAAGGAAGAGAAAATGAACCTGGAGAGTCAGGCAGGGCGGTAAAATAGAAGCAACCTCGCTAAATGGAAGACAGCTATACACGCCATAAAATACAGCTGAAGACCCAGTGGGCGAATACGAATAAAATACAGTCGGCTGCTCTGATAATACTGGAACTGCTGTTTAGTATGTTCTGTGACCTTTAAGACAAAATGATCATCTGTCTGCTGGTTATGTCAACTGATATAAAAGACCTTTCTCTCTGTCTCTCCCACTGCGAAAAACACTGGTGAGCTTTCACTGCCAAGTTGTACGTGGTATTACAGACAAAGAGTACAGCAGAATACAGTAGTAGGATTGGATCAATCGCAAAAATTCGGTATGATATACAAGCCCCTGCTACCTCGGTATTGACACTAAATGTATACCTTAGTCCAAAGGCTTTCAAAATAATATTTCAGAAGTAAAGACAAGAAACTGTTTTACTGTTTCATTCTGGTTCCTAAAAAATAATTGGTAATAATCACAATATTATAATTATTTTATTCTATTGACAGCCATAGTTTTTGATAGCTAGAAATTGAAACAAATGTCCATAGTACTGTGTGGGTGTGGGTGTGGGGGGGGGGGGGGTGGGGGTTGGTATCTATTTCTAAGTTCTCTTCCTTGCAACTACTTTCATGTCCTTACATACCTTTATTTGTGATCCTTTTACTCACCACTGTCGCCTTTAGCTCGCTCTGGGGGGTTGTGAGGCACAATCCACTGTAAAGCTGCTTAAAAACAATATTTATGGTGGAAATCTGAACTGAAATAAAAAGGTTTCTTTGCAGGCTTATACATCTAACATTAATCTAATAATGGGTGGGTAAAAAAGACACACTGTCAATTTAATAAAAAGAATGAAGCATTATATAAATCTCACATAACTATTAGCATAAAGCCTGCTCCACTTTCTAGCATTTTGCAGCTATTCCAGCATGAATTAACAGAATGAATGAGGCGTTTCATTCTAGAAACATCTTAATATGTATAACGGCGTTAAAAACATTATGAAGAGCAGTTTTCATTAAATTCTTCTAAATAAAAAAAAAAAATTCTAAATCAGTAAATTCTTTTTTTTTTTACTTGTGTGTATTTCAAAGATGCGATACAATCGTGTACAATACAAAGATGACAAAAAAGAATTTGCAATACAAACTTACTCATTGAAAAAAAGTGGTACTTGGAAAGAATTATGCACAATTATGGGGAAAAAGAACAGGATTTCTCTTACTCTTTTGAAATAAGAGTCTGATGTACTATGTAGAAATAGTGTAAATTCCAGTCGGAAGTGAGCATCCCTATGCCCTACTCAATCCGAAGGGCAGAGCCCTTGAAGTGTGGACATTGGAGGGAGCAGGGCACTTGTGTGTCACAATGTAGCCGTTTGACACGCACTTGACAATGGGAGCAATTAAAGACAATCACTGTGTCCGAAATCTGTCTGAGTAGCTACTACATTTTAATTTTAATTTACTTGGCGACCTTTAAAAAGTACGCTCTATACCAGGGGTGGGGAACGTTGGTCCTGGAGCGCTGTCCCACAGAGTTAAGTTCCAGCCCTAATCAGCTAATCAATGTCTTCAGGATCACTAAGGCTACAATCAGGTGGGTTTTTTCAGGGTTTGAGCTAAACTCTGCAGGAAAGCGTCCCTCCTGGACCAACGTTCCCCGTCCCTGCTCTATATAGTAGGAATGGGTAGTATGAATACAATTCGGACACACTACATCCGCCATGTTGTTACTGTCACGTGACCTACCAGAGTTGCTTCACTTCCAGTCATAAACCCTCCCCCGTGGCCTCATGGGATAGTAAAGTGTCCATCGTATGCACACTTCAGAATCTCGGCAGAAGTATTCGGTCATCTGGGGAGTTTTCGCCTACTGTTTTTTGAATACCATGTATTCAGACTAGAGGTAATGCCAGGGACACTTAACGACTAGCTGAAACATTCTAAGACATGATCAGTCGTGAGTATCAAGTTACATTCATAATTGACCTTACAGTCGTTAAGTGATTAAAGTTGAGTCGACGTCAACTAGTCAATGATGATGTCATTAATGAACAAATAAGCCTGAACCTCGAGCTGAGACTTGAACGCAAGTTGCCAATGGCAAATGGCATCGCTTTCCCGAAGTGCCCTTCAAGGTCGCAAAAACGCTGTATGGAATTCACCTTTGCTCTAATATGCAAAATTTCTGATCTACTGAAACCATGAAAACTAAAGTGCAAAACTGACTCATTCAGAACTCTTTATATTTATGATATCACAACCATGAGCTCATTAAGACACTGATGAATAACTGTGTGAATTACACAGAGGTTATCCATAAAAACAAAACTCTTAAAGGTACAGTATCAAAAAGAGCCTGTTTATGCAGGGTCAGAGAGCTGGTGGAGAATGGTCACAAAAAACTAAAATGAGACAATTTGGTGCAAAAAAGCATTATATGTGGACAATGGCCCCCGTTAAAGACTGTGAGAAAATGCATACACACAAGATGGTCTGTATCCGGATTACCCATGATTCATTAGCATTCAAAAGTGTTGTATCAGCACCAAGCCCAACAATTCAAGTGTATAATTGTTGCAATAATTATTTTGGATTTTATTGACCATGTTATAAAGAGGAAAAATGCCCTGTAATCATGTTTTTACAGCAGAGCAAACCAGACCACCAGGAGCCATTTGAAATTGACAGAGGAAGCTTCTCTTCTCTTTGCAAGCCTGTATAAAAAAAATAAAAAAATAAAAATAACAGCATAAAGCTTCTCTTGCAGAGCTTTTAGACTCTCATCCACAAGAGGAACGACATCACACACACACCGTTATAGGGTATAATGGGGAAAAGTGAGGATCTCGCCGGGTTATGGAGGGGCATAAATCTTTAATAGCACAGAGGCGAAGAAACAGGATATCAGTAAATGAAACTTAAGTGGATTTTCAGGCTTTTGTAGAAAGAGAAGTTATTCGGTAATGTGCTGAGAGTGGCGTAGGAAACAGACAGAGAGAGAGGTTTGACTTTTCAAGGCCCTTGCTTGACCACTACAAGCGTTATCTCATCCTCACATGCTCTTTCTTCATCTGATTAGAAACACACAAGTTTAAAAACAGTTCATTATTAAAATATATTAAATTCATTGAGCAGAAAATCATATAGCACTTTCACTTACAAAAGATAAAATGGTTTTTGCCAGTATTTGTCTTGTTTAGCAGTAAAAATATTTTGTAATTTTTAAACAAAAAACATAAAACATTTTTTAAAAAGTCAGTCTACTTGACTTCAGAGAACATATCTTGAATAAGTTATAAAGCAATGTTTGTTCTTTCTGTATTAAATCCAAACTTTAATTTTTGTTAGATCTGTGCTTAAAAAAAAATGTTTATATATATATATATATATACATACATACACTTTATATCTGTACTTTATCACTTTAAGTTCAAATTAATTTTAAATTCAAAAGGAATATCATCAATAGACATTCTCTATATTCAGGGATGAATCATCATTAATGCAACTGATTTTCACAATTTTGCTATATAGCCTAAAGATGGCTTAAATATATTTGTGCGGTTGCATTAGTGATGATTCATCCCTGAATGAAGTTCATTTGAACAAATCGGTTGATTGATTGATTGATTGATTGATTGATTGATTGTTTGAATGAATAAATGTCTTATTTAAAGTCACTAGTTTCGTTTTTGAATGAATCAGCATTTAAACAAATTATTTCGAATGATTCAATGATTCAATGACTCACTAAAGACAGTCACCTACTAGTGTAACAATATAACCTACAGAGTCACTGAACTCCACCACTAATACACAGACTGACGTCTGGAATAAACACTAACAAGTGATAAACAGTAAAAGTTCCAGTGCTGTTGGACTGCATATTGTAGACATGAAATTAACTGTTGTATAGTTATGCATCGCATATTGTAGCGGAACAGACCTTTTTTTACCTAAAGTAAACTACGATTATAAAAAATGAATATGTCAACACAAGTGAGAGAGAAAAATACAGCAAATCTATTCTTTGATCCCTTTTGCCACTTTTATTAATAGCTACAGTGGAGGGAGGACAGGAAATAATGGGAAACAAGAGAAAGGAAATGGCAAGTTGACAATTGTTGTGATCCAGATTCAAACAAACATTTTAAAGGTGAACTATTCCTTTCACATTCAGTAGACTTCCAATGTATTTTTGATCACAACTCAAACTTTCAGATGTGGTTCAAGATCTTCCTTCTGTTGTTCTGCTTCAGAATAAAGATGCTACACCAAAAAAAAGTATTAACAGGAATCAACGTCAGCCACAGTGTCAATGTAACACACACACTATTTACGTCAACACACAAATACACTAACAAATCACACTCATACTGTGAGTACTGTCGGAGATTTTAGCTTCCTAGTGGAAGCATCTGCATTTGAGAAACACCCTGCGTTGTGAAAAGAGACAAAAACACCTTTGGATGTGTGAAGATCACAGAACTCTCTGAAATCACACTCAAGCGCGTCCCGCCTTCCGGTGATACCCAGCGAGTCCGACGAATCTGGACCCATTGCCAGCTATCCTCCCTCTGAAGAGTCTCCGCCACATTGTCTGACTCCGAGAGCCATCTTCTGTCACACAGCAATCACAAGCACCAAGAAGAGCCTTCTTATTTACATACTATCATATATATTTCTCATCTTACTTTCATTCTAGCTTTATTTGTTTCCTATCTTTCCTGCTTGTTTTCCCTCCTCCTATTTCTTTCACCCATTACAATTACAATTTCATCCTGTATTTCGTTCTCCTATTGCCTTCTCCCTGCCTTTTGAAATTTAATTTGGTGGCAGTCCTTCATAAATAACTTTGCCCCTACGGAGAAGTGCGGCCTTATTCAAACTGTAGCCCGGAGCACAAAGACATACTGATTAACGGAGTCTCTCTCTCTCTCTCTCTCTCTCTCTCTCTCACTCAGTGTCTCTCTAATCCTCTGTTATCCAGGGCTGCTGTTGTACTGTCCCTTGCTCTTCTGAGCGATGCATTAACATCCTGCAGCAGTAAAAGATTAATACTGTATAAATGAGGAGGGGAGCACCACAGGGGTGGATTGGTGGCCTAGATTAACATTAGAGTGCCGTGGGTTGAAGGTTTGCCAGACAGCCTCACCGCGAGCTCCCTAATGTAAGTACCGAACACTCCTGAGCACAGATTGGGATCGTTTAGCTGTGTCGAACCCATGTCATGTTCATCCTAAGACAAAGCGAGCATGCGGGATTTAAAGGAACAGTCACCAAAAAAATTACAATTGAATCATCACTTGACAGAATTAAGACTTCTGAAGCAGTAAGTCAACCCAGACGGAATCTACAGACTGGTTAAATATGCAGAATGGATTTAAACGTGGTCAAATTAGAGCTGAAAGTACAAAATCACCAAATGTCACTGTTTTTCATGTTTCAGAATTGACACTGACATGCTAAATTCCTCTCGTGCATATGAAATTTGAGAAATAAAGCGTTTAAATGAATTTTGAGTTATGACTTAAATTTTAAATAAATCAAATGTAATAAAATAAAAAACGATTATGCTGATATACTTCTACTACAAAACAATTGGGGCCAGTACGGATTTTATATTTAAATATATTTTAAAATATAATTTATTCTGTGAAAGCAAAGCTGAATTTTCATTCATAAAAGCAAAGCATTTATTTGAAATGTAAATATTTTGTAACTAGGGGTGTAACAATATATTGTGTCGCAATTTATTGCAATACAAAAATGCAACAATATACCGACTGATTTGCAATTGCGAACTCTGATTTCTTTTGGCGAATTTAAACAATGCATGAAAGTTTTGGATCGTGGATAGTGACAATGGCCCTCATTTATCAATCTTGCGTAGAAACGGGCGTATATATTGGCGTAAGATTATGCTTACACTCCTCTCATCGCCTGATTTATGAAGCTGTGCGTACCTTTGAAATTCTGGTGTACGCAATACCTGCCCTTGATAAATGCCGCGGGTGAAATCGATCGTCATTAGAATAACACGCCCCTATATATTCAAGTCTCCGCTTCCCCCACGCCCTCATTTTACGCCATGGACACACGGAAGACGGCAAAGAAGAGAAACTTCTTTGAGAAAGAGAAAGCGAAACCAGGGAAGTGGAAAGAAACAAAATTGATTTCTAGATTTTTATTATTAATGACGCTTATTGTTATTTAGAAGAAGAATGTCGTTATTATTATTTGTATTATTATTATTATTATTATTATTATTTAAAAGAAGAAGAATGGCATTTTTATTATTTTGTCAGTCTGAATTATTTTTTTGGTCATTGAAAGCCTTTCATTACTAAACCCAGTCCGTGCATACCTGCCGGGCCTAACCCTGGCCTAACCATCGTTTCAAAGAATAGTACAACGGCGAGCGCGTCGAGTATAAACGCCTCGTCCGTTTGGGGAGGTGCGCGCGCAGTCTGCGGAGACTCGCGCTGCGGAGCCAGGCGAAAGTATAAACAAGGCTTGAAACGTCAGGTAAAGCACACAGGCTCGCAACTTAAGGAATACATATGCCTACAATTCAAATGCTTTGGTAAAGTCACACAAATTAAACATTGAAGTCCATGTTGCACAAAAATAAACACTGAAGTTTATAATTACTATGATGTTGTTTTTTTACAGTGGGTCATAATATATTATATCTTTTAGTTTGTCAGTGCGTTTTGTGGTGTTAGGAATTGTTTTTTTGCGCATTCCCGCACTCAAAACGTGCGTACACCACCTCCTGAGCTGGCGTAGGATTTGAGCGTGTCGTACGCCAACGTCCATATTGATAAATCTCAAAGTCAACGTGGTTTTGGGTGTACGCTGGAAATTTGGTGTACGCACTTTTGATAAATGAGGGCCAATATGTATAGTGGATAGTTCACCCAAAATAAAATTTTCAATTTAAAAAGTTTTAGTGTCTTTAGTAAACTACTATAAATAATGTTGAATATAATGTATAATAATGCAATTGGGGAATATTTGTGAGCCCTGATAATGCCAAATGTCTTGTGTTACCAGTAAAAAGTGGCCTACATTATTTTAAATGTATAGTCAGTGACAGAGTGCAAGCATATTCGTCTAAAATAATTCTGTATTTTCAGCTTCAGAATCATGAATATTTTTATTCTGGTGTCACCATTGTCCTGTGCATTGGGATATCAAAATCCTAAAAAATCTTACTGACAACTTTTGTACATTGATGTATATAGCCAAAATAAGTGGTTGGCTTGGAAAACAACTTTGACGAATCTTCAAAATACATTTTGAAAGATGAAAGAAACTTATACAAGTTTCAAACTACATGAAAGTTTGTAAATGAAGACAAGATTTTCATTTTTGGGTGAATTGTACAAAGACTCAGTTTCTCCCTCAGAAGCCTATGGAAATATTGCATTCGAGGGGGTTTATTGGTCACCACAGGTTGTTCGGTAAGACCGCTACATATCACGTTACAGATTTCCAGTTCTCAAGGGCAAGTTGGAGAGGAAGGGAGGGGAAACAGAGTGCTTCTCCTCCTCAAACTCACAGAGACAGTATTTCATAGCTACACGCTCCGGCTCATTATCCCTGACCCGTCGTGTCGAATCAGAGCTCGGCGTCTGAGAATCCAGGCTCATTTGTTTTTCGAGCTGACCTGAGAAAGCCCCCCACACAGAAACTGCTGAGACTGACAAACGCAGACACAAAACCGCCGGTTTTTTTCTGTACCGTCAAACAGAAAATGAGAAGCGTGGCACGTTTTCCACATCGCTGCGTTTTATGGGGGATGAGAATGCTTTAAAATCACCCATCCCATCACGCAAGGGCCGCTGGAGATGATTATACCTGTAGACGAGCCGCGAAACGACTGCGGCTTGAGACCGGGAAGGAGTAATCGGAGGTGACGCACAAACATCTATTGCATTTTAGTAAATACGAACGTAAAAATAGATTCTGAAAACAATGTCACACCTGACACGCACGGACTACTCCTCCTCATAAAAGTCCTGTAAACGTGATTCATGATACTTGAATTGATTTATTTGATCGTTAAAGGTGAAACCCCGCCATTTCCGCACAACTAGCAGCACCTGCAATTTGTTTGTTTGAGGAAATAGTAACATCGGCTCAACCAACGCCATGAGTTTATGGGTGGGACTAAGTAAAGGAAAACAAGCTTGTCATTATTTGTGTAAACCTGTTTGGGGCTGCTAATGGTGCAATAAATGACATACTTCACCTTTAAATATTATTCTTCCCTTGGAGATAATCACCCAGCAAAACGTGGAGAACATAAACCAGTAAATTACACTGGCTAGTCATTTCTTTGACATAACTTGGAACCTTAATCAGATGTTAAGGTGTAAAATCAATATGTGTTGACTGCAGTTAACGAGCAGTCATTAGATTTTATAAGGAACAATTCAAGTCTCTCAGGAAACAGTTCTCACTTCACACAGAGGAAAAGCAAGTGCATTGCTGCGTGTCTAAAATCCTCTCGGTAAAAGACATCCTGCAATAATAACAACTAGTCATTAGCTGCCTAAACAGGATCAAGAAGTGACAGAGCAAAAGCAGAACAAGAAAAAAAAAAGAAGATATTTTTAATGCCAACTTCAGGCAATTCGTTACAAGGTTAGGAATAATTAAAAAAAACTGAGTCATACACAGAAAACACTAAAGCATTCTTCTGTACTGTTGCATTTGGTTTACATTCATTTGTAGTGCAAACACTATTGTTGTATCCCTCTGATGCATGCAAATGCAATAAATCACAGATAAAACCTTTTTTTTTTAACTTAAAATATAAAAATCACTCCCAATCTAAAAAAAAACATTAATTTCAAGATAGCAGCACATCTGTTCACTGCAATAAAAGAGAGCAGTACATATTCAAGAGATACTTGATGCGTCGTCCATATTGAAGTTATGTTGTCATTAATTTTTTTTTTTTAAATGCAATGACATAAGGTCGCTCATTTAGAATAATGGAAAAGAGATAAAAACAGCTTGTAAATATCTGTTCACTCTGCCTGTGAGCATCTATACTCATGAGAACTGATCCTAGATCAGTTATCCTAATCCTATTCTCTCCAGTACTGTGATATTAGCAAAAACAGGTCAGAAACTCACATCGACAGCTATCCACGTACACACATAAGATATTAATGCTGCCCGGGGTGTCTGAGAGACAGTGATGATTATCTCAATCAAGTGCCATTCTACTTGCAATTTATCTCTCTAACTGTCTCTATTTATCTCCGTTCACAAGGCATTTGATGCAATGCCAGGCTCTGTTTCTGTTTGCTCGTGGGTGGTTTTGTAAGTCGGCATATAGCCACAGACCAGAGGGCAAAGAGAGAGAGAAAAACTATTTTTTTACAGATCTCTCTATCATAGCAAGAATCAATGTCCCTTCCTGAATCTTAAATGTATCTTATAGACCATCTTACAAAGCACATACTGTGCTTTAGGAGTTTTGGGGATTTTGCACAAGCATTTGTTTATTCTTCAACCAGGGATGCAGCATGCATGAGCTAAAGGATTTCCTCTTTTTCTCATCACTCACTCTCTTCTCCTTCCTCTGGGTAAATGGTGGTTTGGATATGATATAAACATGGCAAACCAAGATGGGATAAAGTGATCCATTGGCATTGCCAATGATTTCAGCTGGTACACTGAGACCACCACATATAATCTGGCACTGCTAAAACATCTACTATAATATAATGAAATACTTTAAATTTATATACTTGCAGAATAAACCAGCAGAAGTTAATTTATGCTAGCCAGCTAAATATTGACCGCTGTAAAGCACAGCTAAAGATGTGGCAAAGCTAAACATCTGCCCATGCAAAATTACCGCTGTATCAATCGTTGCATCAATATTTTGAGTTCAATAATGTAGAAACAAGTTTTCTAATGTGGAAGCTCTAAAAACTAACCTTTTTTTAAACTGCCTCTAGAAAGTGTCGCACTCAAGTACTGTAAAGTACAAAAGCGACGAAAGCTTGCAACACTGAATCTTCCTCATGTATTTGGTGATGTCATTTGCAATACATATATTTGGCATAATTTACTATGCATTTAATCATGATGTATATCAAGTGACACCCAGACTTGCAATACTGTACATACACAACCATCTTCAGAAATACATATGCTTACTAAATTCAAGCACACGTACACATTGCTACTAAATGTAAGCACAGGTATGTGGTCTAAGTCGTTACTGGTACATTAAATTTGACTTTTCTAAGACCCAATTATGGATCTTAGAAAATTATGGATTATAATGGAGTGTAATTACACTAAATACCTAATTAGTGCCTCACATTCTCTTAAGAAAGGCCTTTCTAAAGCAATTAAGTAAAAAGATTGTGTGGGATTTGAAGTTTAGCCTTCCTGCAGCTCAAACAGTAGAGCGTTGGCGCTTGCAACGCCAAGGTCATGGGTTCGATTCCCAGGGAAAGCAAGAACTGATAAGAATGTAAATGTGGACCTTGAAATGCAATGTAAGTCGCTTTGGATAAAAGTGTCTGCCAAATGCGTTATTGTAATGACTGTTGGTGTGTGCTGGTTTAATAAAACTCCCACTGTATCTGTTTCCAGCCAGTTAAGAATTGTTTAGCGGCCTGTGTAGCATTGCAAACAGTGTAAATGCATGTGCAAATGTGTATTTGTAAGTTGCTTCTCTTTGTGTTCCTCTTCTCCTGCCAATTACATAATTTAGTTAAGGATTCTAAGATGAGAGCTACTCGACATGACATCATGAGCCATCTGTAGTATACTGGAGATAAGAGCGCAAGTTTTTCTCAAGATTTGGCAGCCACGCAAACATCTCCAAACCCCAGGACGCCTATGCTGATTTCTGCCAATAAAACATTGAGAGATGTTAGCTAATTACTTGCAAATTGCATCTTTCTTAATAAACGAGCAAATACACTTATGAAGCAGTCTCTTTCTTCCTGGCTTGCTCAATTTCTCTCTCTCTCTCGTTTTAATTTCTGTAAGCGAAACTGTCCAAGAACTGAAAAGAGGTAAAAACTCTGTCCTTCTGTCATCATGCCTCTCACTTCAAAATATCCTGCTAAAAGGTCTTGCAATTTAAAGTGAAAGGAAGCAAGATGGAATGATAAGTAAGAAAAGTGCTGAGTGTGAAAGTGTGAAAAATGTTATCCGCTACGCTGGTCATACCCCCGGTTCTTCGCTCTGACAGCAGCACCGTTCTTCTCACGGCAAACCCTAGCGGTCTCTGCAGAAATTGCAGTTACTGTCGACAGAACTCATCTGAATATCTTCCACCCTGGCATCTTGATGTGGCTTTGAGAAAGAGATAGAGAGACCACACCATTTTTACTGAGAAATGAGACAGGTTTGATGTCTAATGACATCTGCATTTGGAAGCTTTGAGCTGCAAAGCTAGACTGGAATGACCCTTTTTAGAGATATTTTTTGGATATTGAATGCAGGAAAAATCATCAAAAAGCATCACTACATTTATGAAAAAGTTAAACTTTGTACTCTCTTTACTTTATGACATTTTTAATTTGATTTTACACTATTCCCTGCACATATACTCCTCAACCCTCTTAAAGAAATTGTTCACCCAAAATTTACCACCCAGTTACAAATTTTTTTTTTTTCTGTGCAACAAAGCGGATGAGTTATAGTGATCTATTTATTTACTGTTGCTGTTTTGTGTTTTTTGGCGCTTGACGTGTTCACTATTCAATGTTGTAAAGAATAAAACAGCATACAAATAAAATAAAAACGTCTATATTTCTGGTTTAAAAAAATACCAGGTTTGGAACAACATGGAGGTGAGTAAATATTGACCCCATTTATATATGAACAGTTGCACAGAAAGAACATGTTTCACATTATGCTGATTCGGCAGCTTATTATCAGACCTCATATGCCTTAGTGTTAGAGCTCCTAAACCTTCAGTCACCCCCTTGGGCAAAGTGCAACGAAGAGTAACAGCCAGGGAACACATTCTATTGCATAAGTGCAGCTTTAATTGAAGAATGGCTGCATCATGCCTAAAGCTGCAAACGGACTCTCTTACGCACTGGTTCACCAGATTTAAAGCTCTATGGTTTTAGTTTGGAGACACTACGGCCGATTCTGCCCGGTGAATCGAGTGGAATTTTTCATTGGATCGCACGACGAGGAACACATCTCAAGCAACAGCATCAAATTTTTTCATGAGTAAATAACTTTGACATATTACTTGTGCAACAGAGAGCATTCGGATGAGAGAAAGAGATGGAGCGCGCAATCTATGACAGCTATGTACATTGCAAGGGAGCACACAATGGCATGCCAAACTTTTTTAACTGGTAGGATAAAGAAAGGTATAGGAATAAAACAATGACATTTTGCCTATATTGCCAGACTTACGTTCATGCAACAGCCTCCATGCAACACCAACATTCTGAACATGTTCACGGTCATGCGAGTCTTTGTTTGAATTATGAATGTTCCCACCAACTGGCAAACCATCCCTTCAACATTTTCTTTAAGCTGCTCATAAAGATAAGTAGAACGGACGGATGTTTATGTCTTTGCATTTGAATGCAAAGGCCAGAACAAAACTCTAAAACACAAATTTCTGGATGGAACTCTCTGGTGCTTAAACACACTTTCCATTCAGTGCTTATTTGCCTGAGAGCCCCAAAAGTCTTGCATCCAATCCAGAGATGTAAATAACTGCACCTGCTACATTCGTTATCAATGATATTGGTTCTGTGCAGTGCTCTTAAAACGGATTAATTAATGAGTCTCTCTCTCTCTAGAGTCTAGACTCAAATCTGCTCTGCTTCCTTGAGGGAAGCGCAAATGAGCTCATGCTCTTGAGGAATGAACATGCTTAATTCTTTACAGAGAACAGAAAAATACACATATGAAAAAAATAAAACCAGTAGGCTATGTTTATGCTGCCTCTTTAGGTTACTGCATACTCACTTACATTTACTCATTAGCATATCGAAAGAGACTCTAACCCAATTGTCACTAGTAACATTTCTAGTTACATTTTATTTCACTCGTCATATGTAATGGTTAGTCAGAATGGATACTTTGCAGTTCAATTTTTATAAATAAAAAAAAAAAAAAAAAAGTAAAGGAAGATTAAATATATTATTATAGTAACAATGTGAACACACACTAGTACCAAAAGGGTATTAGTTTCTATGAGATTAGTACTGGAGAAAAATGCTATTTGTTACCACCAACAAATGAGCTAGTTGTTTGTCACTATTTGTGACTAAAACAAAGGAACAAGTACTAGTATGCGATGGAAAAGTAGTGGTTCAACAACAACAAATTCAACAAATAGCCACTACAGGAATAACTAGTGCCTAAGGAATTGATAGTAAAACCGAATACTCTAATTAAAATAAATTAAAATGAGTTCGTGTTAAAACGGCTTGCCACAATGTACAAATGCATATATTTATAGTATGTTTGAATATGTTACAATAAGCGAATAGGACAACCAAATAAACGGTTCATCATAATCATAATCTCCTTAGTATTTCAACCAGTGATCGCGCAAAACGCACAGAACATCGCGTCGAGGAATTTAAGAGCGGTGACACGAATAGTTTGACAGGAGACAGCGGGACTTACCTTGATCAAGAAGACGCAATGAGTGCTGGAAGGACGGGTCCAGGGAATCCTTCTCCGCCATCAGTTCTGGCAAGTACTTTTCGTTATCCATCTTGCCCAGTGAGTTTGGTCCGACAAAAAGCTTGTCAGTTGTAAGAGAATGTTAGATCCTGCTGTTGTCCTAAAGCAACCCAGGCAAAATGCGCACCAGTCGTACAAGGAAAAGAACCCAGTGATTCTATTAGCTGTCGGTAAGCATCTGCAACATAACCTGGAGTTGGCTTTTTTTCTTTAGTTGTGCTGAAGATAACTGTCCATGCGCTTCCCAGATGGTTCGTCTTTAGCCCATCTGCAGGAATATGCCGATGCCTCCGTCCAGTCAGACTGCCGCTCGCAACTGTAAACAAGCGCTTTGAAGCTCCCCCTGTTGTATCCACGGGCAACGACTGCAAGATCTTCCGTTGATTGGATGTAGCTGGTGCCGCTCGTGAGATATCGGATAGCCAGATGTCAATCATTCCGTGAGGGCGGGGCGGGTGAGGAATTGTCCGAGGTGCTGCAGTTTCTTGCGAAATGTGTTGAGAGTGACAGAGATGGGAATCGAAAGGAGTCTGACGTTTGTGATTTTGGATGGATCATACTGTAATAATCATCTTAACATTACGAGGACTTAACGGTTCCAGTTACTATTTGTTTTGAAATATTTGAGAGAGATAAAAAAAGTTGTTGTTGCATTTAATCTCCCCAGTAGTCCGTTGCCAGTAAATAGCCATTTAACAGAATTTTTCCAAAAGGTGTGTTTACATTAGGCTATATATAACCATTTGAGAGGTAAACACAAACTAATGATTGGTCTTCTTCAGTAGCCTATAAAATTTCTCAAATTAATATTTGATTTATTTTATAGAAAAGCCTTCAAGCGATTACTACAACAAAACCCTAATGTGTCCATACAATCTTTAACCACACGTTTCTATATGATAATCACAGTCAACACTACAAGATACAATAGCTTCACGGTCCTTAAGAACAACATAAGTTCTTGGTTTGGAGATTACGAAACAAATAACTATTAACGGTTCAGTTAGCGAGTCAACTCCAAGTTGTTTCAATGGACTAAAAAGCACCATCTCATCACTATTCTTTCATGTCACACTGTAAAAAAAATCTGTAGAAATTACAGTATTACTGGCAGCTGCTTGCCAGTAACTTACTGTAGATTTAAATTGATGTTATTTACTGGCAACAGTTTGTTCAAAGTTAAATGAACATTAAACATTAACAAGTCTTTATCTTTACAGAATAAAAATAACAGCCTCATGCAAAGCATTCTGGGAACCAAAATCTGAAGGAAAAAAAACAGAAAAAGGTTGATGAAGATTTCTGGTTCCCAGAATGCTTTGCATTAGATTGTTATTTTATAGTTTTATTCTGTAAAGACAAAGACTTGTTAATGTTCATTTAACTTTGAACAAACTGTTGCCAGTAAATAACATAAATTTAAATCTACAGTAAGTTACTGGCAAATAGCTGCATAACTACAGCAATTTTTTTACAGTGCATGTTCAGAATTTGGACAATAGATGGCCATGCTGTGTAATTCACTAAAAAGAACCGGCTCATCAGTGATGGATTCAGGAAATTGGACTCTAGCACTGTATGTAGCACTGTATGAGTTTGCTTCACTAAAATAACTGACCCACAAGAATCATTTTAGCACAGTGTTCTTAAGTAATTGTACATCCTTAAAGCTGCCGTCGGCAAAAAATTTTTGATCATATTCAGTGAAATCGACACTATAATCCGACAGAACAACATAAATAAGGTGGTTTTAGAAAAAAACCTGAGCTTCTAACTCCACCTGGAGCGTGTTATTTGTTTTGCAAAAATCCACCGCTCCCGGATCATCGGGTCCAATCAGCGCTGGGGGGTGTGAGATCTGACTGTCAATCACAGGTCGTGCACACGCCACAGATCCCACTCCCCCCTCGCGCTGAGTCGCGCACGTTACAATATCACATGCACACGCCTGAAGTTTGCAGGTGTGTTGGATTGTATGAAGCGTGATGGCGGAGAGAAAATCTACTAACAAGCTTCCAATTCCTCGGTTATTGCTATCTATGGGTAGATTAGCCAGGGCAGCCTACCTCCGAGTCCATGGTGTTAATCGATGCTGAAGAGACGGACGCGTTCACAGAAAACATGGTGCACACGCACTGACGAGCACGAACTCGATGGGAGGGTGCTCGCTGGTAGTGGGGGAGGGGCATGAGAGTTGTAAACATTCAAAATTTCTTCAATCTGCCAGACTTGCCGACTGCAGCTTTAAATCATTCTATAATCTTTTAAATGTAATCTGTTCTGAATAAAAATGTATATAAAAAAATAAAATTATTAATATAACCCGTTCTGAATAAGTGGTGATCTTTGCAATGTGGTGGGAAGAGACCTGTATAAAAGACCTTGGGCTGATTTGGCAGATTTTAACATGATGTGTATCATAAGTTGCTAATGTTTTTTTACTTACCCTAAGCTCTTAAATTGTGAGACAGTTCAGAAAAGAGCTTATCAGAGCTGTTCAAGGCAGAATTTACTCTGGAACTACAAGTGCAAAACAGGATTTGCGTATCCGTCCCTGCAGATAAACAGACAGAGAGAACTCATGAGCCAAAAGGCAACATATATACACCATATAAAATATAACAAAATGCATATTATTCAGAAAAACCCATACATCTGTGTAACTCACAACATTCATACCAAAGAAAGGTCAAAGTGGTCTCATGGCTGCAGGCTTAGCCTACCAACCGCAGAGTTACTCTGCCTCCATGTCAATATGCAACAGCATTAGATGCCAGTCAAAACTGATGTGTGATGCCATGAGGGACATGACACATGAATGGTCAGTAGCTGGAAGAGACATGCCCAAATTAAGATTTTTCAAATGAACAGCTAAACTGTCAAAAATAGGAATGTGAGCTGTTTTACTGTAAAGCCCAATTTCTACAGATAGCCTGGGGAAGGCTAAACTTAACTCAAGAGTGAGTCATGTATCTGTAAAATACCAGCTCAGATCTTACTGATGAGGTCATGCATGTGTAATACTAGAGATTGAACAATGGAAAGAGATGCTGCCAGTATTTCACAGGGGAGCTATCGGCCCGCTTATTGAGTTATTGTGTTTGGTAGCACCATGTATGTGGTAGTTCATGTTTGATCCTTTCATTGTCTCTCGGATCCAGTCATTGAAAAAATTATTATTTTGCCAAAAGCGCTCAGGCTCTCAGAGACACAGCCAAATGAAGAGCAAAAATCCATTCCCCGCTGCACCTTTTTTCCTGTTTGGAGGAGAAGAGTGGGTAAAGAGGTTAAAGGTCACTGTCAGAGCATCGCATACACAGTCAATCAAAAATCCACACTAAATTAAGTAGGAGAAATTTTTCATACCTTTTTTCAAATCCTGCATCTCATCCCATCAGCAATCCAGAATATTTTTGTAGAAATGCATTACGGCACATCTGGACATGTTTCTAAAGTAATGCAGTAATGTTATGCTGTCTTGACTGATTTGCACTGCATTAGATCACATTAGATTAAGCACATTCTATCTATCCATCTATCTATCTAGAGAAACTAAATACACCTCACTTTCATTTCTAAAAGACGGAATCAAAATTCACTGAGCATATGATGTTTGGGCCAGGTCTCCGCTAGACTTCTTATGCAGATGAAAGTGTCCGGTGTTCTTGCACCTTATGGTGTGTGTGTGTGTGTGATTAATCCGATCTCATCTTCCGTTAATGGCTCTCACTCTCAGCAGGTTCTTTCACCTCACTGCTAATGACCAAACTCAAGAGTCACCAAAGGAAACCCACGGAAGAGAATTCAGGTCACAGTTTTGTTTAAGGCTATTTTCTGTTACCATCTGTGATGATTTATATACAGTATACGTTTGTCAACAGACAGCCCCCAAACGAGAGGCTGAAGAGCCAAATGAGACAAAATCGTCCAGTAGTGAAGTGGGCTGTCTCATTATACCAGTCGGGGTAGTTCTCAACTCTTCAGTTGTCAGAAATTGAAAAATAAAAAGGTGGAGGCTTAGGTGGGCGTATTGGACTGTAGGCAGCGGAAACAAGTTGCATAACTCAGAATGTCAGAGTTCTGATGAGCAAAACCCACTCTATCTTCGCAAACCCTGATCCATGGTTCTGAAACCGGAAGAAAAAAAACTTCTATGTATATCAGCACTTTTATGTTCATCCACATCAAACTTTGAGGTGACGCTCTGTATGTTTACTGTGTGGACGGAAAGCTTCAAGCAATCGATGAAATGTTTATTTATAGGTACCAGTGGGTTGAGTATATGGAGAGGTTAGCTCTGAGAACAGCTAAAGTTAGAGATAGGAGACAGTTAGCTGCTATTGTATACACTATGCAAATTCAGGGATGCATGAAGGTTAGGACTATCCATCCTTACCTTAAATAAGCCTTAGGCTGCAATCAAAGTTTTACAAAATCACTTTGAACGCCATAACACTACAAACCATGCAGCTTTTAAATATGACAGCCAGGAGGTCAATCTGTGATATTTATGTACATCCCCTACTGGTCAAATAAACAAGTCAGAGTTTACAAGACTTACACTTTGGACTGCTTTCAAAGACAAAACTTCTTCACTTGTGCTTGTGTTTCTGGTCTAGTGCTCACATGCGTTGGAAGGAAAGTATAGTCTGCCTGCACCTTTAAGAGAGAAAAACAGGAACATGTAAGAATTTAAAGATTGCAACCCAGCATACATGATCATGGCAATCTTGAATTATGGTACCTGTTTACACATGTTTGCCTCTGAAAGAAAAAAAAGGTTATTGCAAAGCTTACGAGTCAATGTTTTAATCTCTGCAAGAGACCATTAAAAACAAGCTCAAAAGCACTAATCTCCTTCTCTGAAACATGATTTATTTATAGATATGGTTGCCATCTGGTGCTGTTCTTCTCCAATGTTTCGGCACAAGATAAATCTGCTCCATTAATGGGCTCTTGTCTTAGCATCCTGCTCCTAATTGCAATGTATCACACCATAAAATGATAAATAAACTTTGCTAAGTGTTTTTTTTTGGTTACGATACGCTGGTTGTTTCTCGACGCGCAGCCAAACAATTGCGTCCCAGTGGTCGTTATTGTGACAGAGAGTGGTTTTAATCATAGCGAAGGGAGGTTACCTGCTTGACAGCGCTGCCGGGAGACTCTCCATTTAATATTTGTCTCATAAATACCACGTTAATTACACGGCCAAGGGGAAATGACTGACAGCTTTTGGGTGTTGTGATTCTTTTTGTCCTCACAAGAAGCTAAACATCTGCAGGCATTTGTTTTCACTATAAAACCATTAGAGTATGAATGTGTAGCTGTGTTCTGAGGTAAAAAGTAAGACTACGAAAGAAAGTCACAATTTTAAACCCATGTGTGATCATTTCAGCTTTCTCACATTGTAAGCCTATATTTTTAGTAATGATGTTAAGTTTAAATACATATACACATTTAATGAAGAAAAACAGTTATTATAGCCTACACATGCCTTAACGACTAAATGAATTCCTCTCATGACAACCTTCCGTCTCACCTCAGGAATGAAGAGTGCTGACATATGGGCATTTAGCGGTTCATTTGAAAGTTTCACGTCTGTCACTGGGAGAATCTTATAGCCTGCGTGACTTTCACTAGTATCTTGCCGCTCTCGAGAAGAAATCACACAACGCTCGTTAAAATATAACACGTGCACGTCTTGTCTAGAGCAGGAAAAAGGCGCGAGATCTGATGAGAGAAGCGCGCGCCTGAATTTGAAGTGGCAACACTGGCTCCGTGTGGCCATAACAAGTAGTTCCACTTGTTTTGGAATGACTAGGTGAGTCAAGCTCTTTTAAAGCTCAGATTAAACCTAATTGTAACCACATTGGGTAACTGTTTATCTACGCTGCCTTTTAGCCATAAAAGCCACAAAACAAAACAAAAATCCGTTTTTGAGGACGTGTCAGTAATGACAGAAAAAAAATATAAACTAGTGTTGATTATAAGTGTGAATATTGACTTCTGACAGTTTGAATTCTGAATTCGTTGTACTGTTAATGAAGAATAACCTTAAAAAAAATGCTAATTTATAAGGCAATTCCGACTTGTGTAGGAGTTCACATCGTTTTCTGTGGTCCGGTTTCCATATGGCCTATATTTATGCTATTATTTTCTGTGAGGAAAATGCGATATTTTGAATAGATTTGAATATTTTCTGAAAGAGAAACAATCCCAAAAGCAAACAGATTGAGATATGATTATTTGACTATTTATTGATGATTATTTCCCAAGAAGTGGTAACACGTTTCGATGGTCCACTTTAGACATTCTACTTACTATCTTCGCAACTACATGTTCATTAGAGTATTAGGAGACTGTCTGGTTAATATTTGCTAACACTTCATTTCGATGGTCCACTTTTGACATTCTACTGACAGCTATGCAACTACATGTCAACTTATTCCACTAACCCGAATCATAACAGTCTACTAACAGTCTACCGTCTAATGAGAGTTAGTTGACACGTAGCTGCAAAGTACTTGAATATAAACAATGATTAAAATGTCTTATTAATAATGGTTGCTACACCCTGTTGCCTGTTAAGTATTAGCACTGTTAGTTACCAGTGACCAAACTGACTCATTTCACAAACTCAGCTGTATATGACTAATTTAAAAATGATCTTTGTGACCACACACACAACCCATCCGTTAAATGGCCATTCAAACAGAGTGGTCTTGCAAGCTCTGATCCTTCACAGGAATTGATCTCCCTTCCTCTCTTTCCCCCTTTTACTCTCATTCTCTAAAGGAAATCGTAATGAGAAGCTGTCAGCTCATACAGGTAAACAAATCAATGGCACCTAGACTGGAAGCGCTCACAAGGTCAACTGTCTCTCTCACCCTTACTCTATGTTTATGTTCTCTCTACCTTTCCATTTTCCCCTTTCATAGCCCTGACTGAGTTTGTGGTTGCACAGGGACTTAATCTGACCTCTCCTCTTCTCTGCATCTCAGACAGGAAGACCTGTCAGCTGTTTGTTAAATAATGTCTCTATTTGCCATTGCATATGATAATTTAATATGCATTTGAAGTGATCATTTTGCCTTGAAGGCCAATAATATTATTCTTGAAACTCTACATAATTTAATGTTATTTAGATGGACTGGACAAACTCTTTAGATGCCAGGGCGTCACAAGAAAAATGACAATCCCATAATGCTCTGCATGGGTTTTTATTTATTTTTATTTTTATTGGCTTCAACTTCTGAATTGTTCTTGAGCTCTGAATTGGTTAAAAGGTAAGAGGGCCTGGCGATTTCAACCAAAAAGAGTATTGTTTCACAGACTGACCAAGTTACTACTATTTTATAAATGATTATAAAGGCAAACATTTTGATGCATATTTTTTTTTTTAGATGGCACAAGATGACACAAATCAGATCAGGCTTTGGCTCTCTCACTATAAAAATATAATACAAATATAGCTGCAAGCAGCAATTATCGGGGCCAAGCAGAATCAGATGACAAGACATGCCAACATGTCTGAATGTGTCAGACCAACTGCAACAATGAGCAATTAAAGGCATTTAAAGAGGATTTTAGGCAAAATGCCTGAAAAATCATATAAACAGTAAATAAAAATATGATTTAATGGATTATCACTTTCGACCAATAGGTGGCGCAGTTACAAAATTGATGTGATGTGGTCAGAGTAAAGTGACAATGACACATACAAAGTTTGGTGTCAATATGTCAAGGCATTGCAGAGATAAAGCCTGAATAGTGCTTTTAGCATCATGCCTCAAACTTGCTGCTGCGCTATACGAAAACGGTTTTGTCTATCGACACGAAATCCATAACTTTTAGTCGGCACGGTCTGGAGATGATACGATTCGATTTTGGTGAAAATCGGACAAACGGTCTAGGAGGAGTTCGAAAAAGTAGGTTTTGACTGAAAATCAAGATGGCGGACAGGAAGTTCAGCCAAATAAGGAAAACTTGGTATCTATGTTCTCGGCTTGACCCAAATAATCTATTAAGACCAGTGGCATTTCAATAGCCAGATTTATTCAAAAGTTATTAGCCTTTTTGGAAATTTTGTTATAACTCGATGTCTCGAAATATTTTGGGCACCTTCAGGGGATGGAGCTGATGGCACATTCTGAGTTTCGTAATATTACATCTATGCATTTGTTTAGTATAGCATTTTATTTCACAAAACTGTATTTAAGTCCATGGGAATTTCATGGTTTGTTCTATTATAGCGCCACCAAGAGACTCAGTCCCACCATTTTTTTCATGTGTTTCATGTGAGCCCATACATATGTGTGTCAATTTTGGTGAAAATATCTCAATTCGCATCGGAGTTATAGACATTTATATGAAAAAACACGTAAAAAATGACTGACACATGACTTTGATTGGATTTTACTACCCCTTACTATCAATATTTTCGCATTTGGGCATTGGTTTTTGATATCGACCTATGTTTCCAAACTTCTGGCAGTGGTTTCGTCTCGATCGGACTAGCGGTTTCGAAGATATCGGCAAATGTTTTTTAAGCGCTAAATCACAACGCTACACATCGTAGGACTCGGCAAGGATTCAGGAGTCTAATGAGACGAGTCTCGTGAAAATAAGTCGCCCACACACAAAGTTATAAACATTTGGAAAAAAAATTCAACACTAGGGGGCGCTGTTTCAAAACTTCTCACGCTCCTTCAGGGCATCGTGCTGATCACCCATACCAAGTTTCGTAACAATCCGTTCATGCGTTCATAAAATACAGCATTTTAGCACAAAATTTAAAATGGCCAACAGCCAAAATGGCCGATATGGTCAAATTGGATATCAGTCGACTCAGCCTGAATCTAACGAGACCAATTTTGGGCAAACTGTTCAGAAGTTATAAGCAAAAATAGCCATTTTTCATATCTCCGGACCAGTAGGTGGCGCTGCGCCGAAACACTGCATGTAGCCTCAGGTCATGGTTGGGATGACATGTACCAAGTTTGGTCTGAATCCAATAAAGCGTTGCGGAGATACAGCCTTATGTCTGTTTTCACAAGCGCTACGTAAAATTTGTTTGTGGGTTTTTTCGAAAATTGTTAACCGAATCAACTTGAATTCCAGAACTTTTTGTCGACATGGTCTGTAGATGATCTGGTTAAATTTTTGTGAAAATCGGAGCAACGGCCTAGGAGGAGTTCGAAAAAGTAGCTTTTTTTAAAAATTCAAAATGGCGGCCATATTTTTATGACGGAAAATGACGACATAGGGTGCAATCGAATCGTCATGAGCTCATGAATCAGAAGAAAAAATAATTTTGTTGATTGGCCTTACGGTTCAAAAGTTATTAGCAAAATATTAGTGAAAGTTTGGACAGGTGGTGGCGCTAGAGGGAATGACTTAGACACACCAAAATTGGTGTACTTAATGCTGGGACTGTCCTCTATCAGAATGTAAAACCATTACAACTTTCCTGCAATCGGTTCTATGGGCTGCCATAGACTCCCATGGCAGAAGAAAAATAATATTTTGAAGGAATAACACCACACTCACGAACAACAAGGTGCCAGACAAACAAAACTGAAGATCTCAAAAAATAAATAAAACTGTCTGCACACTTGAATCCTTACAGCAAATTTAATAGCCAAGCTTTCGGTCAAACGACCATCCTCAGGGCATACAGACAATCAATGTAGCAATCAACTTAACTGTGTTCAAACACATCAGGACAATCAACAGTGATTACCACACCTGTGGAAGCCAGGTAGGAGAGTTGTAGTCCAATGGTGGGAGTTGTAGTTTTTCTTTAACCTACCCAACATATTGAGTTATCTACATAATTTACACATTTACTCCCCATAGTGAAAATCCCCAATACAAGAAACAAACATAAGTTCAAATATACAAAAATACAGGCACATATATACATATATACATACATACATGCTGTATAAGTACATGGAGACTGCAAGGACATCAGTAAAAACCTTTATAAACTGCAGTATTCAAGACTTATAAAAACAGTACAGCTGTGACTATAACATGACACTCATGTCGAAATCCACATTTAAACCTTTGGGATATAAGGCATCCAAAGTATGAATCCAGTACAGTTCCCTTTGGCATAGCACTTTATCAATGTTGCCACCTCTAGATAATTTAATCTGCTCAATTCCCTGAAAGCGGAGAGAAGAGACTGAGTGAGCACACTCTGTAAAGTGACAGGCCACAGGGTAGTTAGGGTCAGCACGTCTGATAGAGCTTTTATGCTCACTTATCCTCTATTTTAAACTACGTGTGGTCTTTCCCACATACACCATGTCACAAGGACATCTCAAAATGTAAATAACATTCTTAGTTTTACATACAATAATTAAAAGAATAATAAGAACGGGAACAGATACAATAGGTGCCTCCGCACCTTCGGTGCTTGGCCCCTAATAATACCAGCCTATTTTAAAAAGAGGACATGACATTTCTAACAACTTATGCTGTATAATTAAATGCAAAAAAAAAAAAAAAAAAGGAAGACAGAAAAAAAATTCTCCTCACAGATTCAGATGAGCTGAGAAACATTCGACTCTTAATTAAATTACACAAACTGAGGTCTCTTCCTGGAGCATAAATGTCAAAAACTCAACCTTTCATAAGTCAACCTAACTAGAGCTGACTCAAAATGCAATTAACATATTTTCTCATTGTAAGCGTTGAATGGAAGCTAGAGGGGACACCTGCATGTCTTGGCCTGTCAGGATTTTAGCGCAATAGAATAAAGTCTGTGAAATCCATACGTCCATCAAACCCTGTAGGAGGGAGGCATCAGGAAAAGAAAAGTGAGGGAAGAGTGTGAGGAGAGAAGTAGAGATTGAGAAAAAGTGGAAGGAGAGTGAGATTTCGAGAGAGAATGGTGGCTGTCAAAAATCCCTGTCAGGCAGCAAAAGGTGAGATGGCTCTTTCCCATAAATTCCTGTGATTATGGAGAGAAATCTGTGAGGAACATGCAGCCACTGGTAATGAATGAACGTGGCTGCTGTGATGGACGCGTGTAAAAATACCTCCCAGAATCAATGTTTTTCGGTTGTTGTTGTTGTTGTAAGCTCCCAGATTACTTGTAGACATGATGTTTAGAATTTTTGGTGGCTTAAATTCATCAGTGTAAAAGTTTCTTTAATTTCGAGGCATTTCAGCCGTGATTTTAGGTTGTCAGCGGTTTGACAACTGGTTAAAAACTCCAGCCAAATATGACTGAACTAATATTAGTAATTACGGACCACTTGCGATGCAAGTAATTATATTTTGTGTCGTCAGAAATGAGAATCTGTCTCGCCATTTTGACTCGAATCTACACTAATATGTCAGTTTCAGCAAAGAAACGAAAATAGCAGAAAATGACTGAAATAATTCAACTTCAAAGCCTTTTTGGGAGGGCTCACAGTAATTGATTGGATGAGAGTGGTTCAAAATTGGTTGAAAACTCTGCTTTTTGAAACAGCTACAAAGTTTGAAGCAATTATACATACACAGAACATATAGTCAAAGTTGCTTTTGCTTTTGCTTTCCGTACAAAAGCACATGAAATTCTCCTTAAGAAAACATCAGCTCCTGGATTTTTTCTTAACATTCTACAATTTCTCAAGAAGCATACTGAATAACTGCATGAGGCGACCAGTGGGATGTATACAAACTTAAAATAGTCAAGATGGTCTGCTTGAGAGGGTTATTAGCAGACTTTAGAAAGAAGGAGAATTCAGGTTGGAGTGCTTCCTCCTCCAGATCTTCAGGAACCGCTCACTGTGTGGGAAGCAGGTAGGAGGGAGGACCTGCTCCTCTGCCTCAACTCCTTCCTCTTTCTCTCTCTCACTGCTTCTTCTCTCCAAGGAGTTTTCCAGCTTGAGTATGGGGGCGTATTGATAGATGCAGAGAGTAAGAAAAAATACTGCATTTTTACTCTGGCTTCTGTTTTTGCCTCTCTCTGAGGGCAGTACCTTCTTAAATCAAGTAAATTAAGTATTTCTAAGTATACGTCATATTTGTAGACATGCTCTGGTCAAGCTCCTGCACTTAAACATTTTTAATTACAACTTTATTACACAATGTCAAGAAAATGAACAGAATTTAAATTTTAAAGGGATTGATATCTTACATAATTTTCATTTTTGTTATTTCATTAAACAAAATAGCTGTTTTACAATGACAAACTAAATGCACCACAAAATCACACAAATTACCAATACTTATTGATATAGCTGGTATAGTTTTCTTCCAAAATATTGTCACTTCCTGGAAGATGATGTCATTATGGAACTGCTTTTGTTTTTTTAAAGAGATTCTGCAAATGATTAACATAACAAGTGATACCGAGGACATATGAAAACCAATTAATTGACCCCCTAAAGTCAATAATTGTATCCCTGAAAACTCATCTTTGATCACCAAAATTACATATTTAAACGTTTTTTTCTTAAAAAAAAAAAAAATGTCTTCATTCCTTAAAATAGCTTTAATGTAGCTCTAAACCCTTGCCTCATTTAGTATACGCGGTTCTATGAATATGCAAATTAGCCCTGCCTCTACTCACTCGCACCAGCTCAGAGATCCACTCATCACACGATGACGTGATTGGTTACAAGGTAGGTTGTGACGTCAGAAACACCAGCAATTTCAAACTGCGTGTTTGAGACTGTCTTTGGCTCACTGCAGTTTTAAGGTGAAAATACTCAAGCAATGGTGTTGACTTATGAATTTGCACATGGTTTGTCTTAAAGCATGTTAAAAAAAAACATCACATAGACACATAAACAAAGTTAAAAGCTTGATTTTCACCACAGGGGGACTTTAAAACAATACTCTCAAGAAAACATGTTTTGAAGCTTTTTGATTAGAGAAACTAAATTAACAGTTTTTCATGTTAGGCATTATTGAGGCACCCAGAGACATGTAAAAAAAATGAGCTTCCACTCAAACCAAAGTAGTGTAATGATTTAAACTAAACAATAAGATTTCCTAAATATTATATACTAAATATTAGGATAAAAAAAAAAGTAAGTATGGAATGGAATGGAAGTAATATATTGGAATGACCCAACAATACATCACTTCAATTGGAGTCTGAAATGCTTGCTGTTGTAATTTTAGAATTGGCTACATACTGTACTCAAACAAACAAAAGGTTATTCATCTCTCAAAGTCAAGTAAAAAAAGTACATTTAAAGATGAGGGGGGCAAAGAGTTTTAGGGAGAGATGCAATGCGAAACAAAGCAATGCTGACAACATTCATTCTCCACAAATTATCAGGCTATTCCCACTCATTACGTCCTCTCTCTCTCTCTCTCTGTCTCTCGTTTTTCATTCAGAGCCACCTCTACTTTGTCAAACTTTTCTTATATTTTATGTCATATTTATCTTTTAAAAACCTGAAACGTGTACGCACCTTGTCCCGGGAGGTGTCACCCGATTACACAATCTTGTGTTCTTCTAAAGCATCCTATCTGTAGAGACAGCACTTCAGCTCTTCAAAGAAGATAAAACAGGTTTACGTTAAACCCGCATCCTGAAAGACCTGATAAATGGAACATGCTTATCTGTATTCTGTGTGATGTTACACGCTTATTCTTAATCTCTCACATGAAGACTGTCGGAAACTCAGAGAATAGGAGGACTCAAATGCTGTGATGAACGTGAGAAAAGTTTATTAGAAAACTTGGAGAACAAAACAGAAACAGTCTCTGTGACTCAGTGCAAAAATGTAGACTCTCGGTAGGGTGGTTCCCGCTCACTCAACGGACACGCAGGTAAAGGAGACAACCGACAGGCAGAGAACAACTGGGCGACCCACTGAATGACGAATCCCGGATCCAGCAAGTGAGATGGCCTTGCTTACAAACCCCTCGTCTTAGGTTCCTGAACACAAACGCCCGCAGGACATGCACGGGACAAAGCATATGACCAACGGGGCAGACACAACTGGGAATAATAAAGGGTAAGGGAAACGAGTGACAGGTGAAGGGGATCAGGGGGATCAGCTCATGATTGTGCTCACAGCACTAGGGCAGCACCATGAGCTGCAGAAAATGACAGGACTAAAACAAGAAACAGAGAAGAACCAGTGACACAAAACGAGACTGTGAGGGATTTACAATGGCATGCACAAAGTTTTTGTCTAATGGAAGTTCTTTGGAAAGTCGGCTGAACATGTATACCTTGACATGGTGTTACCCAGCAACAACTGAACTTTTACACTGACAAAAAGAATCAGAAGTGCTCACTTAGATACTCTGTATCAAGAAGATAGTATATAATTAAAGGTCTCTGGATCAGTACGGTTTCACTGTCTTACTCTTTCTTGCACCATGTCTTACTTCAACTGAAATGCCGTAGGCATTTTAAAGGAAAAAGAAAGAGAGAACATAATTTGGAAAACTCAATCAGACAGAAAATTATATTTATTTAGACACCAACCAAAACCCAGTGGCTTACAAGTGAAGATTCCAACTCTTAGTATTGTATGTAGGAAAAAGGATGTACTAGACTTTACATTTACATCAATTTAGTGGAGGAGAAAAAACTGAATCATATTAAATGCAGATTATTTGTGAACTATAACAGGGAAAGAATATATGGCGGCCCTTTATGAAATGCAGTACTTCTTGCCCCCTATCAATGGTGTCATGAGTCAGAGTCACAATTTAGTATTATATATAGTAATAGTATTCTTAATAAATTCTTAATAATATTCATAATAAATGTTTTATTATGAATACTATTAAGAATTTATTAAGAATACTTAAGTCATCATTCTGCCGTCAATAACATTGCACGATCAATGAAATAATTATTTCAAATCAGATTAAATCAAGAGCAAAGATGGTAGAATCCAGATTGTATACTTCTAGCTGCATGCACTAGCCAAGCATCTGGCATTGAGATGACTAGGAATATTAACGGACGGATGGATGGGGCTGAAGTTTTTAAGTTCATTTCCACTTCAGACACCTTCACATTCTAGGAGTCTTGAGTTAGTAACCAACTGGAGGACAGTAATGTGCTGTCCATTTCACTGTGTGTGCGCGTGTGTGTGTTCGTGTGTGTGTGTGTGTGTGTGTGTGTGTGTGTGTGTGTGTGTGTGTGTGTGTGTGTGTGTGTTCTCAGGTCAGATGAATGAAACAGCCACTACAGACCAAATATATCGATCTGACCTTTGACTTTTCTCTCTGTGCTGCTGAGTGAAACTCATCAGTAATGAGAAGCTGTGATTTCAACTGCTGAACAGACCAGTGAGAGTAAGACAGACACAGAGAGAGAAAGATAGAGGGAGATGTTAGAACAAATTTTAAAAAAAATAATTATAAAGAAACAGCAAGAATTAAACATGAAATTTGGTATGGTATTTTCTTGTTAAACATGCTCCAATAATCTGTTTTAGTTACAATTTCGAAAAACCTTCTTTTTTTTTTACAGTGATGATAAACACTAATTGTAACTCGAAAAAGGATGTGAACTGAATTGGCCATAGCCCACATAAAGTTTAAATGGAATCTGAATTAGATTTACAAGAGGAATTTACTGCAATTGTAGTAAATCCATCCATCCATCTATAAAAAAAATTCAAACTTTCTAACAAGGCTTTGTTTGAAGCCAACATTCAAAGTTTATCTTGACAAACCTTGAATTTCTAGTTAAAATTTCTAGTTGATTATGTGAATTTCTTTGAAATTCAGTTCATTTTCATTCTACTTCCTCACAAAATGTAATTTTCAATTCTGCAACCTGTTCAAGTTCAGGAACTGAATAGGAATTTAGAAGGCTTTCAAGTCAATTCTGAATATCACACAAGCCTAATAGCTTTACAGCTCTTGATTGCAGTCCAAGTTTTCTGAAAATGATCAGTTCAGGCCTGATCAGTTATAAAAGTCAGAACAAGCTAAAGGTCTGTTCTGAATTTGTTGGATATACAGTAATGTGGCTAAAAGATCTAAGAGGAGTTAAAGTGAGAAAGGCATCAGTATATAAAAAAAAAAACATATTTTGTTGGCTTAGTACTTGTGCAGTAGAACTGAATAGGCCAGTGAGTGTTTATTGTGTCAAGAATCAAGGCCCCAAACATATGCAAACAGACAATGACACAGACACTGAGCTCTGAATGACACTTATACAAAAGACTTACTCCAGGCAGACTCACACAGCTCATGGCAGTGCTGCACTAACAAGAGAGAGAGAAACTAAATTAAATGCTATAAAAACGCCACGTTTATTATCTCACAGGGTCAGTTACACAGTGAAGTTACAAGAACCAACTTCAGTCTGTAGTTTGTCTCACTGTCCAATAAAAAAAACATTCACATTTAGAAAAAACATAGAATTTTTACATTCCAGATGTGAGCATCTCTCAATACTGAGAAAACTGCTCAGGCACTGAAGCCATCGCCCACGATTAATTAAAAGCAAGAAAATTTTGTTGAATTTGCATTTGGTTTCAGCATTAAGTCTCACAGTACAAGTTGCCTGTCTTCTTCCTGACCATTGACTTTTTTGACAGGTAGCAGAAGACTTCTGACAAAACTGACAGCACACTTAGCATTAGCATTAAGAGGGGAAAAAAGGAGAAGCCATTTACAAAGTGTGCCTCAATTGCTTCCAGATGCATGCTGGGTAAGTACTAGCTGGGTTGATGAACAGAGGTCCCAGGGTGGAGTATGACGCATAGACGTCAAAGGCAGGTGGATTTATAAACGCACACACTCATTCACACACTTTCACACAGTTGGAGGTAACAAGTGTAATAGCACACTCACAATACAAACTACACACTTTGTAAAGAATTGTTAAGCTCTTAGGGCTAATTAATACCCGGTGGCAACCACCAAAGATTGTCTGATCAGAACAAATAAGTGATGTCCGTTTAGGAGGAGCCAGATGCACACACACACCACTCATAGACCACTCATTTCAAACTTGAACAGTATTTAATTAAGTGTGGTTCTAGAAAGAGAACAAGAATAAAAAAAGTATAAATATACACACTGATAAACATCAATATGCAAATGAATACAATCTGTATTTCGTATGACATTGGAAATATGTCTATGCGATCGTATAATAGGATTATCTTACAGACTTGTGTGCTACTGCATATGTGATAATCATGTCTTTAAAGACAAATTTACGCACACTCACAGTGTAAATACACAGTATAATGAAAGAGATTAACTTACTCTTTGATGCACGCACACATGCGAATATTCTTTATCGATCGCGGATGAACTGGCGTTATCATCATAGACAGTATATAAACTGGACACAGCGACCCCATTGGATTCAACGGAGACAAGTGAAGTCAATTAGAAGCTCTCGCTTCCTGGGGGTCGAGTGTACTGCGCAGACTCAAACTGAGCTTGACGACGTAGATGTGACGTGAGCAACCTGTCTGTCTTCTAGTAGCTGTGCCAAGAGAAATCTAAATCATTCCCTTAAGAAACTTGCAGAGACGGAGAGTGTGAGTAGGAGCTGTCCATGAGCTAGGAGCAGGAGTAACTTTTGCTAGGTATTCTGATTAATTATTTTGTCATTTTGCCTCCACGTTCCCCCGATTGCCCGTGAGCTTCTCCTCCTGTCCATACGGTAATCTCTCTACTGTGCGACAGAGAGTCGTGTGGGTATGACGCAATCGTTAGCCTATTTTTACAAAAATTGCTTCTACAGGGCCATAACGTAAGCTTCAAGGTAATGGAGCCTTTTATACATTTTCGTGTTTCTTTAGAAATAAATAATGGACAAATGGAGTCTTTAAACGCCTCAGATGTAAAGTTATTCGCTGTCAAAGTGACGCCAAAATCAATGGGAGTCAATGGAATGCTAACAGCAGGTGGGGGTCCGCTAATCAATGCCGGCGCCCAGGGAAGCTTCAAAATAATATGAAACCCTGCCCCCCTGGTTATCATCGCGTTAGGTCCGTCTTGCGCATATAGTAATAATAGCGCTCGTACCTCAAACTAAACGGTGTCAGCATTAGGGTCCTTAGCACCGTCGGGTCCTAACAATAGGTGAGTGACTTACTGCCTGACTACACAACAACAGGGAATTAACTATTACACATATAAAAAGAACTGTATGAATATATTAATGATTGTAAACGTATTAAAGACTGGCCCTCATTTTAGTACACACTTTAATGTAGGCTACAATAATAATGCTCCACAAAGACTGATGCATTCAGCGATATTGAAGTATTCCTGATTGAACATTTGAGAATGAATGAAGCAACACAAAGGAGCTACAATCAACATGCAACAGTGGAGAAAAAAAGAGGGAAAAATAATCTATAAACTGCATGCCGCATAAAGAGACTGAAGCTAAATAAAGAAATCCAGGAAGCAAGAGATGGTAAATATGCCTCCATATGTTCTTAAATATAGACAGATAACTTGTCAAAGATGAACCAAACAAATGACATTTCAGGTGTCTTAACATCATTAAAACAATATTAGAAAATTATTTTCTGAGAATTAAGGTTGCAAAAGGGAATTTTCATAGCAATGCAATAGAAGAACATTTTGAGTTCCCCAAAGAACCCATCTGTGAACCATTCTTGGAAGAACCATTTTTTTCTTAGGGTGTGTTCAGACTTGGCATGTTTGGCTTGATTAAAATGAACCCTGGTGTGATTGCCATATTAGTGCGGTTCATTTGAATAGGCCTAAGTGTGAATGCTGCCATCTGTGCATCAAACAAGTGGACCGGGACCGCTGAAAAGTTCTTCTTGTCGCTGTTTTGACTCCTTTACACATTTGATATGCTCTTCATGAGTTCTAAGCTGGTCAAATACCATCATATGTATACGCACACACAACAAGCGCATTTAGCCCAGCACACAGCATTGTTTTTGGATGTTTGGTAAGTTCTGTCATCAAATATACGTAATAAAAGCGACCAATCACCAATCGGTTCAGTGTTAAAATGCACAGTAAGGGCGTTTTCACACCTGAAAGTCTGCACCAATGTCCGAACCAAAGTTCATGTTTTGATACATTTTATATATTCGGTTTTGGTTTGGTTTCACATTGCAATTATGCGAGCACACTAAAGAACTTTATGTGACATACTTGCGTCCTGTTGTCATCATCTATGTGGGCTGCATCTTGACATTGATTGGTTTGTAAATGGATGTGTGTCTGACATCAGCGTGTTGTCAGTTCGGCAGATAACTTTGACAACAATGAATGAACACATCGTTGCAACTATATTGTTATTATTAACGCATTACTACCTGCAGCACCAACTATACACGAGGCTAGTTCAAATTCGCCAAATGAACGTCCTCATCGTGCGAACATTGAATATTCCTCTCCGAAAATACTTGGAAAGTGTCTGCATTTTTTAGTAGTCTCAAATTTCGTCTGTTTGGTCCTGACCATGGTCTGGGGGAGGTTTCACACCTGTAATTTTGATTCGGATCAAACTGAAAAGTCCGAAAATCCGGACCAAACAAGGTAGGTGTGAAAGGGCCCTTAGTGAACCAGGACTAAATGTTTTTTTTTTTTGTCCGGATCAAATGAGCCAAGCAAACCAAACTACAAGAGTGAACAACCTTAGTGTGAAGAGCATTTTAATAGTCTAAAGAACATTCCACTGTAACAAGTCTTTTGTGCGATGGAAATGTTCCACGGCTGATAAAGGTTCTTCATGGAACCAGTAAAGAACCTTTATTTTTAAGAGTGAAGGTCGTTTTTTTAGAAGAAATTAAACTGATCAAAGACTAACTGAAGAAATGAAATAAAAAGTAAAGTTTGTGAAATATGACAAACAAAACATTTTTATCTAAATAGGTCTTGATATGTTGTCCTTTAGCAGACAAACCAATTAACTTAAAGTGTTGGTAAATCAAACAACTGGTAATATGACATTTAATGCAAAGGCAATTAACTGTCTTTCAGCGTGATTATTCCATCAGTGTGCGGTGAAATTCCATCGGGAAAAGGTGATCACATAGTTTGGCTCCAGGCTGAAAATATCTCATTAAACCTGTGCATCTGAAATGGAATCTGTCAAATCAATGTCATGTTATGACAGCAATAGAAAAATCATTACTGGTGATGGTCTGAACGCGATAAAAACCGCACGTGCGACCACACGCTCTAGCTGAAAGACATTCAAATGCACACACATGCTTATTCTTGGCTTGAAATTATGTGTTGAAGTGTTTCTTCTTTGTACGGGAAGTTTGTGTCCAAAAAAAGTTGACACAAGTGGGAGAGAATTTCTTGCAGATAGCAGTATCTCATTCTTGTTACGGTGAATAACCAGAGGATGTGATTAAAATCAGACCGCAGGGGCTCCAACAACCTGTCCATACACAAGGTTAAAGGGATCTCTACAACTGTTCCTGTCACGCACACACTCACTGCGAGTGTAGGTTGCTGAGAAGGAGTGCAGTAGATATTGATTGGTGATATGGATCATCTCTCTGCACTCCTGCGTGACTCCTGCTCTCTTTCTACCACTCAGTCTATCATAACTCAGCATGTCTCCATCAGAATGTTGCTTTCTGTCTGCCAATGACACCATGAGCGTGCAGAGGTTATCCAAACAGAAGCCCACCTTTCGCTCGGGACCTCCCTCAATCAAGCACACTGCAAAATATTATTTTATTAATATTATTATTAATATTTTTGTCCTGTTTTCCAATACAAAAAAATCTAAACATCCTTAAAACAAGACAACTTTTAGAAGCAAAGCTGTGTGGAACGTTATATATTTATTTGAGATTATATAAGTACCATCTTAATAGAGATCTCTGATTTGGATGCTCTGTCTTCATATGTTTGCAGCAACTCAAATAGAGCACAATGCAGATTTTGAGTTCCCCAAAGAACCCATCTGTGAACCATTCTTGGAAGAACCATTTTATCCATTTTATCCAAAAATATCTTGTTTTGTCGCGCCAAGATTGATCGTGCCCGGTGTGAATAGCTCCATATATAGGGATCTATTGTTTCAATTCAAGAGCATCATCGCGTCAAAGGGCCTTAAGCCTGTCAGGCACAAAGTGGGGCACCTTTCTGGAATTTCCACGATGTCCTAAAATAATGCAATGCAATTAAAAAGGAACATTTGTGAGCACTGTGTATCTGTATGATTATTAGGACATAAAAATACACAGCACAAACAAATTGAGTAAAATAAACTATAATAAACTATAAACTATTTTATTCAGTAGAATTTATTAATGAATTATTATGTAAATCTATTCAGTAATTAATTATATTTATAATCAAATCTTATTTTGCCACAGTGCATTCTGGGAATTTTCTGCATATTAAATATAGAATTTGAATTTCATAATTACATAGGCTTTTCATGTATTTTTTTTTACCATACTGGCAAATAGTTTTCTTTCTAAGCATCAAAAAGAATTGAAGGTTTATGCCTAATTAAACAATTTTTTACTTGACTTTCCAATGGAGTGAAACTTATGTATAAAAAATAACAGTAGCCAGATTCAAACATGAATACCCCACCTATATGATGGTTTAACAAATCTGGAGCATGTGTGCTAATCACTAAATCAATTATCTCATATTCTATATTTGAACATATTTTAAACTGTTTCGACATTGTACGGCAATATGTTTCGGAAGCATCAACTTCATCATTGCAATGATATGCAGCAAACTGAGTTTGTGCGTGTGTGTATTCTGCACACTGCGGCTTGAAGTTGCAGGTTATAAATGCCAAGGCTTCCCTCACTGACAGATCCCACACAATGACCTTTCGCCAGACTTACACAACAACTCAAGAGCCTGTTATTCCTCATGTATACACAACCACACATATACACAGAGGCGGTTTGGATGTTAGAACAGCACTCCCAGTCACTGAAGACTTTACTGGACGTAAGCGTCAACTCTAATAGAGGTCGTGGCATCACTTTGGTGCTGGCAGAAACCTGCAAACTCCATTATTATTGAGGCCTTTCATCGTGGCCATGCTGTGCAATATTGAGAGTGAAAAGGCAGAGAACACTAACCTGCTCATTTGCCCCTGTGTCTTTTATATTCTCCTAGTCTCGTGTAGCCAGACCTTCAGACTGATGGCAGAAGATCTGGACTCCATAGCAACTTTCCGAAGAGGCTGCTCACTACAGAGCTAATAGGTGGAGCTTAGGTCTAGCTCCTCCTCGCTAGATGTCCAGAGTGGAGGATCGAATGTAATTTGGGCCTAATGAGTGGAGCTAGAATATCCAACCACACCCTAACTCTACCCACAACTCTATCCCTCCACCCCATTAGACGTCTTTCACTGGCCAAGGACCGCCCCAAGAGGACGTCTGAACGACATGTAAAGAAAACAATCACAGTTTGTTTTGTTGAGCATCATGCTTAGGGGAGTGAAAATGTAAAGTCGTCCCTACAATAACAGACCGGCGTGTGTATTTTAAAGAGTCTATGCAGTGAACCATTCTTTAAAAATCCAGCGTTTAGTTGATCCTGATAAGCGCTCATTGTCACAGTAGTAAACACCACAGCTTTCTTCTTCCATGAGGGGGTTTTAAGTCGTGACGGCTTTGCGGATCGTTAAAGAACGCGACGCAGAAATTCTGTAGAATTCAACCAATCCGATGACGACTTCAAAACTCCTGAAGTGTTTCCAATTATTCGTGCCATATGCATCAGACGAGAGATATCGCATGGAAATTGATGCTACAGTCGGTCAGGGCTTACATTGTGTGAGAGGAATCAAATGCCAATCAGAGTACGAGCACCTCCCAAGCTCCTGATCATTTTTAAACATTTTGACCAGTGTATAGGCTGTTGCCTATAGCCAGATCATACACAACCATGTCATATATGCTAGATATATGAATATTATTATAGCCCAGTGGCTGCAACCCTACAGCGTGTGCATACACTGACACACACACACATGTAGGCAACACTATCTAGTTGTTTTTGTTGAAGGGAATGGCTGTGGTGTTCTCTGATTTTCACCATATCATTTGCAAAGTCTTTTATTTTCTTTCTTTTATCTATTCGAAGCTATAGCAGCAACATTGAAAGCTCCAGTCTCAGTGTTTAGAATAGAATGTTCAAAAGAACAGCATTTATTTGAAATAAAAAGTACACATTTTATCAGTTGCATTACATTGCATTCCTTGGAAATTGAACTGCAGTAACACCATGGTCATGGGTCATGGTGTTGCTACAGTAGCTCCATGTTCTACTGTTTGACCTACAGGAATGGCATATTAACAGGGATGTCAAATCCTGCTCCTGGAGGGCCACTGTCCAGCAGAGTTCAGCTCCAACCCCAGTTAAACACACCTGAACAGCTAAACAAGGTTTTACTACTAGAAACTTCCAGGCAGATGTGTTGAGGAGCTAATCTCTACACCCCTGGCATGTAAGATGCAATACTGGCCAGACTTCACAAAAACCTGACAATGCAAGTCTATGGAAGCAAAGTCTGTGAGCCTTCATCCTGATTCCTCTCCTACCGTCTCTGTACCTCCCCTCTATTCCCTCCCTGCGTTCGATGGGCATCGATTACCCAGAGCCTGACGCCCGGGTCCCATCGAGGAGTAAGCGGATACAGCTCTTTACCTCCTACAAGCTTGCATGCGCCCCTGCAGGGACAGGTCGAGGTAAATGAATAGTGTTCTCGCACGTAGTAGATATCACTAATGTATCTGCTATTGATAGAGTGAGACAACATGAGTAGCTTCGCCTTTACTTAATACAAAACATAAATCTGGCAGGACAGTGCCAAGGAGCTCAGACAGAGGGCGGGATATCTCGGGCAATGTCGCTAGATTGTAGCAGCTTTCCTTTATAAAGGTGATCCAAAAACTATAACATTATATGACTAAGGCTCAGAATGTTGTTAATGTACCTTAAAGTGAGCTGAGCTTTGTGTGGTTGGACATTTGTTTACGACTTATTTTCTTACCAAAAAGCCCAGTAAATTTTCAAAGACAATGGGTCCTATTTTAGTGGTCTAAGCGCATGGTCTATAAAGCGCACGGCGCAAGTGCACTTAGGGCGTGTCCAAATCCACTTTTGCTAGTTTAATGACATGAGAATGGTCAGCGCACCCAGTGCATGGTCTAAAAGGGTTGTCCCAATTCTCTTAATGAGTAATGGCTGTTTTTTGGCCGTAACATGCAATAAACCAATCAGAGTGTCATTTCCCATTCCCGTTGAAAGCCAGTTGCGCCATGGCGGATTCGCTATTTACATGACGGACTTTGATAGTGGAAAGACTGGACTGAAGGCGTCTCCAGAGAGGAAACGGATCTCCTCATGCATGAGGTTAAAGCACGCAAGCAGACCATCTACGGGACAAGCCGGATTCCACCATATCTTTATGTACACAATATTAATCTTTTACATTGTAATCCTTTTATTTTTAATATTTGGCATGTTTGTGTGCTGCTGGGCGTCCCTGTGTGTGTAGTAAGCATGAGTGTATGCGCATTGTGGACCCGCCTATAGGCACATATTACTAATGCGCCCTTTAAATAAATAAAAAATACGCAGTCTATTTCAGTTGCCTCAAAATAGCAACGAGCCAACAATGCGCCTGAACATACCTCTTTTTCAGACCAGCACACCCATGGGCGCACAAAAAGGCGCAAATGCATTTGCTATTTAAACAACGTGAAAAAGACGTGAGCAGGACGTGAAAAAGACATGAGCAAGATGTGAAAATGATAACTGCGTCGGGCTGAAATTAGCAAAAAACACTTGCGTCGCTTGGTGCCGCATTGCACCAGGTTTATGATAGGGCCCATTGAGTGTACTTGAATGACAACAGAATATGACAAAGAATTGATTTTGTGTTCCTGTAGCTCAACCGCTAGAGCATGGGTATGGGCTGAAATATGTGCCACCAGAAACTGAATTTGAATCATTTATATTTGAATTTGAATTGCTAATCTTGAATATTTGCATTGGAAAACTGAATTTGAATCACATAATTTGAAATTGTATTGTTTAATTTGAATAATTGCATTGAAAAACTGAATCTGAATTGTAATTTGAAATTGAATTTATTTGTTTGGAACTGAAGTCCAATACAATTTGATCCTCACTGAAAATTCAACTCTCTATATATACTCACATTCAGTTCTCACAATTCAGATTCAGATCACCAAATTCAATTTCAAGTTACTGTGACAGACATCCGGGTAGTTGGAGGATGAAGGAAGAGCAATCGAGCGCAGATCGATATCGATAGATAGAGTTCAGTGTCGCAGGATCATCACTCAGCACTAAATATGCCAGACTGTTGTGCTGCTTATGGATGTTAGAACGAAAGAAATGAAAAATAAATAAATAAATAAATAAATAAATAAATAAAAGCAAGGGATAACATTTCACAGGTGAGAATGAAACCTGTGGCCTCTCTCTCTCCGTGGCCCGCGGCAGCGAACACAGCTTCACCTCGCTGCTGCACCGGTCCCCGCTGATCCAGATGGGACTGGCCAAAGACATAGTGGTGATCGGGAGTACGTATATTTCGGCGGGAAGTTCCACTGCCTTTGCCGGTGGCCGGCGGACGGAGAGAAACTACAGCGGGGCAGCAGAGTTCGTCTGCGGCTGCAGGATCTGGAGACTTACTGCCCGCTTCCTGGGAGCCAAAACCGACACAACGCTGCTGGAGGAAATAGTTGAGTTTTCTTTTGCTGAAGAAAATAGTCCGTTCCGCGTCCATAGCAACGCTCTGTTTTTCATGGCAACGGTGTGATATACTTATTACATGGCTTGGTTGAATTTCAATGTAGAATGCGGCCGTTATTTCTTGATAACAGACGCTGCGAAGTATATCACACCGTTGCCATGAAAAACAGAGCGTTGCTATGGACGCGGAACGGACTATTTTCTTTAGCGGAAGCAATACAATCGTTTTTAAATCAATAAACTACTTTTTAAATCAATAATTTGTGTCAAATTATTTATTTATTTTGTAGGTAGCCATGTAATAAGCGGGATAATGTATAGCAAGGCGGTTGTTATAGCGAATAACAACCCCTTCAGGATGATTCAAGATCTGTCGGGGTTGTTATTCGCTATAACAACCGCCTCGCTATATACATTATCCCTTATAAATTTATATATCTGCCTGAATCAGCCTGAAGCCTATAACTATATATATATATATATATAGTTATAGGCTTCAGGCTGATTCAGGCAGATATATATATGGGATAACTCTATCTATCGATCTGCGCTCGATTGCTCTTCCTTCATCCTCCAACTGGATGTCTGTCACAGTAACTTGAAATTGAATTTGGTGATCTGAATCTGAATTGTGAGAACTGAATGTGAGGATATATAGAGAGTTGAATTTTCAGTGAGGATCAAATTGTATTGGACTTCAGTTCCAAACAAATAAATTCAATTTCAAATTATACAATTCAAATTCAGTTTTTCAATGCAATTATTCAAATTAAACAATACAATTTCAAATTATGTGATTCAAATTCAGTTTTTTAATGCAATTATTCAAGTTTAGCAATTCAAATTCAAATATAATTGATTCAAATTCAGTTTCTGGTGGCACATATTTCAGCCCATACATGGGATTCATAATGCCAAGGTCATGAGCTTGATTCCCTGCACAAGGGCTGATAAAATGTACACCTTGAATGCACTAAAATACACAAAATAATGACTAAATGTTCATTTATGAGTGATCTGTTCCTTTAAACACTTTCACATCTGTTATTCCATTTGAAATCTTCTAGTATGCTCTCGGTATACTTTTACAAAACACAGATTGCAATGTTTGGATTAACTCTTACAAAAGCCTATGAAATATAATAATTGCCACAGTTTAGAGCAACTGTTCCAGTCTTTCATCCTGCTAAAAACGCAGGAAGCTGTATATACTGTATGTGTGAATACTGATTGTTTGCTGAAGCCATGTTGATTGGCTCATTTCTCACCTGTAGCGACAAGACCAGCTTTTACTGAGAATAAAGGGGGTGTCACACACACACACACACACACACACAACTGCTCTCACTCAACGGCCAGGAAAATTACTGACCACCACAAAACGGCAATAAAATCAATCTCAAGGTTTCACTCCATTACATTTCAAATTGATCTCTCTTCAGATATTTTCTCTCTCCTCACCTTCCCTTCCCTCCCTCTCTTTTTTCTCTTTCACATCTTGTGAAACAGGATATAATGACATATAAATGGCCTCATACCAGATTGACAAATAACCAGGGGAAAGTAAAAATGATGAATTTTTACAACTATTTTCACACTATTCTTCACACTCTTCGTAATTATTTTTAAATAAATATTTTACTAATGTTTTCAATATTATTAATATAATTTAATTTTCATCTTACCTTGACAAGCTTCACACATGCCTGTTTGTAAAAAAAAAAAGTTAAATTTTTTTAATAAAAAAAACGTTTTTAAAAACAATTATAAATGAAAAACCTGTTCCTGGGAGAGTTGCATAATTGCCCACGTTTCCATAAGGAAGCTATTGTTATTTCAAAATAACACCCCTCAATTTAGGGGTCGGAACATGTGAATGACCACAGCAGGATAAGAAAGCATGTGATTACCGTCAATTTATGTGGCAGTTTTAGACTTCACAAAAATGTCTATAGTGTTTTTATCAACGGAGACTTATTCGGTTACACATGTGGAGGCAGATGGATTGTATTATCGGAAACTCTCAACAAGATAGAAACTCAAATCCATGTTGAACGTTTCCTTTTCAATAATGCACGCGTTACTCCTCAGAGATGTCATCGGATTGTGCGCTGGTAGATATCAGGGTCATCTTTTTGCTGTCATGGTATTCTTCCTCCAACAGCGTCTGTCTGCAGTAATCAAAGACGAGAAACATTATGTGAGCGGTTTTGGCGAGCGCAGGATTCATGTCTTGTTTTGGCACCACATTGCCTTGTGCTTCGCTAAGAAGAGACTGTCTTCTTCATTAGTTTGTTACCCTTTTTTAAAGCTGTAACTGCATTTGCAAATCACAATTTTAGCTCAAAATAACAGTTAATGAGCTCATACAAATTAACTACTAAACGATCAAACTGAAATTCAAATCAAAGTGACCACCCACTTGGTCTCTTTGGTTCCAAAAGTATTTTTCTCATTCATTTTCACCTTAGAGATTAAAAATAATAATAAAAATCAATAAACGGATCTAAGCCATGAAGCAAAGCAACCAGATATGAATCATAACAGTACAAACACTGATCTAATGCAAAAATATGAATATGAATATCTGGGGGAAAAAAGGGTGCAGGAAAGTTAGTCTTTAAAGAGAGACATTTTTTTGTTCGTTTTATTTGGATATACATCGTCACGCTGTATCTTAAAGACTCTATCGACGAATGAGTGTAGAATCCAGGGAAAACTTTATTTTAAATTCAAAACCAAGAAACTCAGTAAACTCCAGGCAGATCAGCATCAAACAGACAATGCAGCATTTAACTTAGACTGACTGCAAAAACACAACTATACACCATTTTACCTAAACTGATACCAGAACAAGGAGGGCAACATTAAAATTTCTGTAAGATGCTGCCAAGTGACATGAGTAACCCCTGCTGAGATGAAGACACAAATCTCCATAATGTATGTTCTCATCATCTCAAGAAGAGTGTGAACACCTGCATCCAAACAACAAGAAGACAGCAAACAGATAAAGGGTGTGATTTACATAGCAATTAAATACAGCTGTTGGCAGTTATGGATAAGTGTAGGCCTACATGAGCATTAAATCAAAACGCATGTATTTTCACTTTGCATTTACATGTGAGACAAAGATAACAGCTGTTGTTTTATGTCATCTTTGTTAAGTGATGTTAAAAATTCTCAAGTCAAATATCACAATAAAAAAAGTCTGAGACTAATTTATTCTCCCGTGCGTATTCCACTAGCCAACTCAGATTTTAGTTGGGGATGCCAAGCCTATACTGACTGTTTTTGCAAAACTCTTGCCCACTACGGAGCTCTGTCCATCACAATGACAGAGAAGTGACATGCCTCTGACATTTTTTCTCACATTCCCTGTACTGTCTCATGAGCTCATCAAAATAAGAACAGCAGCACAATAAACATAAACTGTTGTAACAGGTTGAATTAAAATGCATTTCATGATGAAACTTTACCCTGAATGTGTGTGATGTCTTTTTGTCCCTTCAAGGTTGCTGTAGAAAGTACATCTGTCTTGCAAACATAGCCATCCTAAACATCATAAAACCTTGCAAGTGATCGATTTAGAACACTCTATCTATAGGAAGCAACTCCATTTGTGAAACAAAAATATGTTAACATGTTGCTAATATAATGCACAATATTCGTCAGAAATGTGCAATAATCATTTTTACACCAAACAATTATTCAACACATTTCAGTATTGAATAAAACGTTTGGGTTCAGAAGTCTCTTATGCTCGCCAAGGCTGCAATTATTTGATCAAAAGTACAGTAAAAACAGTCATATTGTAAAATATTATTAAAAATCAAAATACCTGTTTTCTTTTTTAATATATTATAAAATATAATTTATTCCTGTGATGCAAAGCTGAATTTTCAGCATCATTACTCCAGAAATCATTCTAATATGCTGATTTGCTGCTCAAGAAACATTTCATATTATCATCAGTGTTGATAACAGTTGGCCTACTTGATATTCTTGTGGAAACCACGATAGCCTTTTCCCCAGGATTCTTTGATGAATAGAAAGCTCAAAAGAATAGCATGTATTTGAAATAGAAAGCTTGTTATAAACATCTTTACTGTCACTTTTCATCAATCTAATGCATCCTTGCTGAAAAAAGTATAAATAAAATATATTTATTTAAAATCAATATTTCTCTCATCAGCCATATTGGATTTATCTTTTACATTGCAATGCATTCTGGGATTGCCAAAATATATTTCAGTCTATAATGCCAATGTTGGCATTTCGCTATGTTTTAGAACGAATAATTTATGTTCGTATGCAATAGGCCTAAGTGAGTGTAAGATTACATTACAGTTTTTTTTCTCAATCGCGTTGGCTCATTTGGAACCATCTTAACATTCTCTGAACTGTAAGCTGAATACAGTGAATACTGAATACAATTTAAACAGCTGTTTAAATGAACATCAGAACTCAAAAAAGTAGTGACTCATTTGTGCTTTGAATTGGCCAATGACATCAAAATAAAAATGTTTTGTCATCGTGTGATCCACACTGGTCAAAATGTTTAAATGTCTTTTCAGCATGGTAATATTTGTTATACAATATTTTTTTATTTTATTTTTTTATTTATTTTGTTGGCGTTAAGAGTTTAGCCGTTTCAACTGAGAATCAACTCATCAGTTTTGATCAACAAGTCATTTGCATTTAGTTATTGTGCAAATTGTAGACTCTTTTGCACACAAGCAATGTGCTTAAATCAATAAGAAATTCCAATCGGATGTGAACAAGAAACTATTGTTCGGAGACCTAAACTTGTTTTGAGAGAAAAAATAATAATCTCTTTCGAGAATTGAGGCATAGGGATTGAGCCAAAAGCGTTGCAGGACAGCAGAAAAATACGCGATTACACAATCATTATTACACTTGATGTTTGCTTTGCGTTTTCTGAGGAAAAGTTTCGGATAAGAAAGAAAAAAAAGTCCCTTCTGGCCGCAGTGAATAAGGTGAAATGCTCCGAGTCCACGGGCTGATGCTGCTCTCTATAGGCACTGAATGGTATTTTCTACACCCTCCCATGAGCAAACCTTCTCTGATTACAAAATGTTAATCATCCGTTGTTGGCCTGAACTTCTGTCACTCGCTCAGGAACTACATGCTGCATTAGATAATTTAGGAGAATTACAATTAATATGCAAATATACATTTTTAAACGATGCTTTACCCAATAAGTGCTTTACCTATTGTTACCATGAATAGAATTTGTACTTTGACTGGTCTGGGCTGTGTTTCCAAAAAGCATCGAACACCTAAATAGATCGTGGAGACCATTGGTGGCAATTGTTCTACGATCAACTGCTTACGATGCTTTTGGGAAAAGCAGGCAGCATTGAACGTTTTCGAAGTCCTCCTATGAGACACTAAACATTACTGTTCTTTGGTGTCGTCGTGCTGTTCTTAAAAAAAGAAAGCGGCTGCTGCCATCTAGTGGATTTACAATGACATTGTTCTCTGTTAGTTAGTACTGGCATCAGAGAGAGACAGAAACCAGTAGCCTAAAAGAGAAAAAGATTAAGCCCTAATCAGTCGGAAATAAATGTATAATCATATACAGTCGTGCTCAGAATTAATCATACCCCTGGTAAATATGATCAAAAATGGCTGTAAAAAATAAATCTGCATCGTTCATCCTTTTGATCTTTCATTCAAAAAATTGGCAAAAATCTAACCTTTCATTGAAGTAAAATAATTGAAAGTGGGGGGGAAATCACATTATGAAATAAATGTTTTTCTCCAAAACACGTTGGCCACAATTATTGATACCCCTAGATTTTTTTTATTAATTAAATATCTCTGAAGTATATTCCCATTAATATTTGCCTTTTTTTTTAGCACACCAGGGTGACTAGGAACATGAAATTGTCCAGCTATGACTTCTTGTTTCACAGGAGTTTAAATATGAGGAAGCACAAAGGCCAAATTCCCTTAATCATCCATCACAATGAGTAAAACCAAAGAATATAGTTCTGATGTGCAGCAAAAGATTGTTGAGCATCACAAAATAGAAAGTGGCTGTAAGAAAATAGCTGAAGAATTGAAAATCCCCATTTTGACCATCAGGGCAATAATTAAGAAGTTATCAACTAAAGATGTTACGAATCTGCCAGGAAGAGGACGTGTGTCTATATTGTCTTAATGGACGGTGAGGATGAAAGTTTGAGTGACCAAAGACTCTTCAATAATCACAGATGGAGAATTGCAGAGATTAGTTGAGTCTTGGGGGCCAGAAAGCCAAAAAAAAAATTTATCAAACAACCCCTACATCACCACATGTTGTTTGGGAGGGTTTCAAGAAAAATGCTCCTCGCTCCTCCAAAAACAAACTCCAGCATATTCAGTTGTCAGACACGACTGGAACTTCAAATGGCACAGGGTTCTGTGGTCAGATGAAACTAAAAAAAGAGCTTTTTGGCAGCAAACACGCTAGATGGGTTTGGTGCACACAAGGATAAAAAGTACCCCATGTGTACAATTTATTAATATACCATTGGATCTTTAATGTTGTGGGCATATTTTTCTGCTGGAGGTCCTGGACTTCTTATTCAGATGCATGGCATCGTAGATTCTATCAAATATCAACAGATAAAAAATCAAAACCTGACGCCTTCTGCTAGAAATCTTATAATGGGCCGTGGTTGGATCTTCCATCAGGACAACGATCCAAAACAAACATCAAAATCAACATAAAAATGTGTTAGGGAGCACAAAATGAAGCTTCTGCCATGACCGTCCCAGTTCCCTGATCTGATGAGTGGAGTGAACTGAAGAGAAGAAGCACCAACATGGATCTGGGAATCTGAAGGATCTGGAGAGATTCTGTATGGAGGAATGGTCTCTGATCTCTTGTCAGTTATTCTCCAAACTCATCAGGCATTATAGAAGAAGACTCAGAGCAGTTATCTTGGCAAAAGGAGATTGCAAAAAGGTATTTAATAAAAGGGTATCACTAATTGTGGCCAACGTGTTTTGGAGAAAAAGCATTTATTTCATAATGTGATTTCCCCCTTTCAATTCTTTTACTTAAACGAAAGGTTAGGATTTTTCCAATTTTTTGAATGAAAGATCAAAAGGATAAACGATGCAGATTTATTTTTTACAGCCTTTTTTGATCATATTTACCAGGGGTATGATTAATTCTGAGCACGACTGTATACACATACATTACAAAAATGAATGAAGACTACATTTTTCTTGAGCAGCAAATCAGCATATTAAAATGCTTTCTGAAGGATCATGTGACACTCAAGACTGGTGTAAAGATGCTGAAAACTAAGCTTGGCATCACAACGAAAATTAAATTTTTAAACATTAAAATAAGCAAGAAAGTTGTTGGCCACACACTGAATCCAGTGCAGACTGAAGAAGTCAAGCAAAACATTTTTTATTTTATGAGTTGTATCGTGCAAAAAGTGCTGGTGAATTAAAAACAGGTAAACTGGTGTGATTAGGGGGCGTTTCTTACAACCAGTGGGCGGGACTTTGTTCCTTGACAGTGACATTGGCCCTGTCCCAAATTGCACACTTCCTGTGCACTTGTGGTCTTGTAGACTTACAAGGGCCTCCCTTGCACCCTTTTTCAACAGTTCTGGTGACCCTTCTGACCTTTGAAGCCCCTCTGTTCACCCTGAGTTCTCAATGAAACCATCAGCCCTATGCTCTAAAAGTAATAAATTATTGTGATAGCTGTAAGTTGGTAATGTAGTAATTAAATAGACTCTATGCACGATCGCCTCCGCGTTTTGTCTCAGCCCGCCCAGTTACATCCAGTGCTGCGTCGGAAGCCATTTTTGCATTAGGTGGAAATACTGGCAAATTACATTTACATTTAGTCATTTAGCAGATGCTTTTGTCCAAAGCGACTTACAAATTAGGACTAAATTAAGCAAGTTATCATGAAGAGGCAAAAACAATGCAAGAAGTGCTCAAAATTCGAAGTTCAGGCATTGTTCAGAGTAGCATAAGCCCGATAAGGGAGGATTAAAGGAAAAGGAAAGAAAATGTTTTTTTTTGTTTTTTTTTTTAGGTTAAGTGCTCACGGAAGACATGGGTTTTCAGCTGTCTTTTAAATGTTGTCAGGGATTCTGCATTCCGGATGAGGGTGGGGAGAGCATTCCACCAGCATGGAACAGTGAATGAGAATGTTCTGGAAAATGATTTTGTGGCTCTCTGTGATGGAACCACGAGACGTCGCTCGTTGACCGATCGTAGGCTTCTGGTAGGGATGTAGGCTCGTAGGAGTAAGTGAAAGTAGGAGGGTGCTGAGCCTATGATAAATCTGTAAGCAAGCGTCAATGCCTTGAACTTGATGCAAGCAGCGAGTGGTAGCCAGTGCAGAGAGATGAACAGGGAGTGACGTGGGCCCTTTTTGGCTCGTTGAAGAAAAGACGAGCTGCAGCATTCTGAATCATTTGTAGAGGTTTAGTTTCACATGATGGAAGTCCAGCCAGAAGAGCATTGCAGTAGTCAAGCCTAGAAATCTCCCCGCTCATGACTGTATACGCCCCCCCAGGCACCTCCCCGCTCATGAGTGTTATACACCCCCCCAGGCACTTCCCCTCTCAAGAGTGTGTACGCCCCCCAGGCTCCTCCCCCTTTCATGAGTATATACACCCCCCAGTCTCCTTCCCCTTTCATGAGTATATACGCCCCCCAGGCACATCCCCCTTTCATGAGTGTATACACCCCCCCCCCAAGGCACCTCCCCGCTCATGACTGTAAGCGTCCTAGCTGGACATCACTTTTGGCCACTGTACTGAGAGTTAAAATTGTAATAGCTGTTAAAATTGACATCTTTACCCTTTATTCAAATATTATAAAAAATTTAATATTTCGCATATTGCATAGATTGTCACGGTTCTTGAATTCACTGTCTCTTCCTCGTCTTGTGTGATTGTGCATGTGGATGTGTCCTCTGATTACCGCTTGATCATCAGCGCCAGCTGATTCCACTCAACTCACCTTTATATGCTCAGTGACTGGTGTCTTGTGTTGTCAGATCGTTGTGGAGTCTACCGGTGTTGTGTCCTGTTCCTGTCTTGTCTGGCGATCTCCGTGTTCAGCGTTTCCCGCCTGGATATTTTCTCACCTCTTGTTCTCCACGGTCCAGTTGCCTGTCACTCATCCACCACCACCGAGTTGCCCATCGAGGTCCCTGCGCCACTCTTCAGCCATCGTGTTGTGTGTTTGTTCTGACCTGACTTTCTTGTTTATTGCTATAAATAAACCATTTTACTTGCATCTTGCATCCTCCATTGTTTTGTGACAGAACGATCTGACCAACCATGGATGCAGCAAGTGAATCAGCGATCAGCCTGGATGAATTCATCTCCCGCAGTATTACACGAATGGATGCACAGGAGGAGAGTCTCACGAACACGGGTCGGGCGGTGCAGGCTCTAGTGGCGCAGGTGTCCGAGCTCACCCAGCAACTCCAACATCTGAGAGGTCCCACTGCGCCACCCACAGCGCCAGTTCAACCCACACCACCGGAGCCGAATCTTCAGCCAGAACCACGCCTACCTGTTCCAGAGGCTTATTCTGGAGAACCCAACTACTGCAGAGCCTTCCTAACTAGATGCTCCATTTCTCGCTGCAACCCAGGACCTTCAACAGTGAACGGTCTAGAGTGGCATTCGTTCTGACTCAACTAACTGCAAAAGCGGCGTTATGGGGAACGGCGGTGTGGGAGAACCAGGATCCATGCTGCGTGTCAGACTACTCCATTGAGTTCCGCACCCTGGCGGCAGAGTGCCAATGGAATGAGGAGGCGCAGTGGGACGTGTTCCTGCGTGGGCTGGCTAACCGTGTCCAAAAGGAGATCTACGCCCTGGAACTTCCTACGAGTTTGAATGGCCTGATCGAGCTGGTTCTGTGGGTGGACGCTCGGTTGAACCGGATGGAACGACACGCACTTCTGAACGGACCACCTGGGGGCACTGAGAATCCACGAACCAGCGGCGGGGACACGGTCAGCCCCGTCTTCGGTCACGAGCCCATGCAGGCGGGTAGAGCTCGGCTTTCCCGGGAGGAGAAGGAGAGGCGGAGATCCCAGGGACTCTGCCTCTACTGTGGGGGAGCAGGCCACTTCACTTCCACCTTTCAGTAAAAGGTCAAGCCCGGTAGTAACAATGAGGCTACTAACAGGTGGGATATCTGCCGAGAAGACCTCATCCACACTTCTCCCGGTAAGACTGAGATGGGCAACCCGAACGCACGACTGTCAAGCCTTATTGGATTCGGGAGCAGAGGGTAACTTCATGGACCTTAAGTTTGCTCACAGACTTCAGATTCCGATCACATCACTCACTCACAAGATATCTGTCAACGCTCTTAATGGTCACATCATCACACTCACCACATCAGGCAATCATACTGAAACATTGTCATTCCTACTCATGGACTCTCCACTTGCACCCGTTGTTCTTGGTCACCCCTGGTTAACTCAACACAACCCCAGAGTGGACTGGCACCAGAGCTCCATCTCCTGTCTAGTGTCTGCTTGTTGGTCTGTGTCTGGTTTTGTGTTTCAGGAGCAGGCAGTGGATTTATCAAACGTGCCCATTGAGTACCTCGACCTGAAGTAAGTGTTTAGTAATTCCCGTGCTGCTTCTCTTCCTCTGCATCGTCCCTATGACTGTGCCATAGATTTACTGCCAGGTAAGTCTCCGCCTAAGGGCAAGTTATATTCGCTTTCTGCTCCAGAAAGGGAGGCCATGGAGAAATATATTTCTGATTCTCTAGCAACAGGGTTCATCCGTGCTTCCTCTTCTCCAGCGGGGGCGGGGTTCTTTTTTGTGGGGAAAAAGGATGGTTCTCTGCGACCGTGCATTGATCACTGGGGGTTGAACAACATCACGGTAAAGAATACTTATCCTTTGTCGTTGATGTCTTCAACCTTCGAGCGGTTGCAGGGAGCATCGGTCTTCACAAAATTGGATTTACGTAATGCCTATCATTTGGTTCGCATAAGGAAGGGGGATGAATGGAAGACCACATTTAACACCCCCAGGGGGCACTTTGAATATTTGGTCAAGCCTTTTGGGCTGTCCAACTCCCCAGCCGTCTTCCAGGCACTCGTCAATGACGTGCTGCGAGATATGGTTGATCAGTTCGTATATGTCTACCTGGACGACATATTGATTTTCTCTCCAGGAACACGTGCAGCACATCCGATGAGTGCTTCAGAGATTGCTAGAGAATGGGCTTTTTGTCAAGGCGGAGAAATGTGCTTTTCATGCACAGTCTGTTCCTTTCCTAGGTTACATCATCTCGTCTGAGGGAGTATGTATGGATCCTGACAAGGTTAAGGCTGTGGTAGATTGGCCAAGTCCAGATTCCTGTAAGGCCCTACAGAGGTTTCTGGGGTTTGCCAACTTCTATCGGCGTTTCATTCACAATTTCAGCCAACTAGCCGCTCCTCTGACTGCCTTGACCTCCCTCAGAACGATGTTCAGGTGGTCCGATACAGCCGAGGCTGTATTCACCAAACTGAAAGGCTGCTTTGTTTCGGCTCCCATCTTGATAGCCCCTGATCCATCACGTCAGTTTGTGGTGGAGGTTGACGCGTCAGAGGTGGGGGTAGGCGCAGTACTTTCCCAACGTTCTTCCACAGACAACAAGATGCATCCCTGCGCGTTTTTGTCCCATCGTTTATCACCTGCCGAACGTAATTATGACATTGGTAACAGAGAGTTGTTGGCAGTCCAGTTAGCGTTGGAGGAATGGTTAGAATGGTCATTGGTTAGAAGGGTCGGGGGTACCTTTTATCGTTTGGACCAATCACAAGACTCAAAAGACTCAACTCCAGGCAGGCTCGTTGGGCACTTTTTTTCGGCCGTTTTGATTTTTCTCTCTCGTACCGCCGGGTTCCAAAAACATCAAACCCGATTCTTTATCTCGCATTTTTGATCATTCTGAACGCCCGTCCACTCCCGAGTGCATTTTACCCGAGACCCTATTCGTCTCCACACTCACATGGGGTCGAAGGTCAAGACGGCCTTAGAAGAGGTAACGCCTCCGCCCGTTTGCCCACCGAATCGATTGTTTGTGCCGGAGGGATTACGGTCTGACGTGATTCACTGGGGGCATTGTTCTAATGTGGCTTGTCATTCAGGAGTCAACCGCACCAGTTTTTTGGTCAAGCAACGATTCTGGTGGCCATTAATGGCTCACGACATCCGCAGTTTTGTCTTGGCTTGCTCGGTTTGTGCCACTGGTAAGACTTCCAATCGACCCCCAGATGGGTTACTCCAACCACTGTCTGTCCCTTCGAGACCCTGGTCCCACATAGCGCTAGATTTTATCACCGCCCTCCCAGGGCAAGACGGTCGTTTTGACCGTAGTGGACCGGTTCTCGAAGGCGGCTCATTTTATTCCCTTGCCTAAATTACCCTCCGCCAAGGAGACAGCGGTGACTGTTGTGGATCACGTTTTTTATTTACATGGCCTCCCGATGGACGTGGTTTCAGACAGGGGACCCCAGTTTGTCCAAATTTTGGTGAGAGTTTTGTAAATTACTGGGAGTGTCAGTCTGTCTTCAGGGTTTCATCCCCAAAGCAATGGCCAAACCGAGAGAGACAACCAAGATTTGGAAAGAGTGTTGAGATGTTTGGTATCCAAGAATCCTTCCTCCTGGAGTCAGCAGCTCTCAATGGTTGACTATGCTCACAACTCGTTACCAGTGTCATCCACAGGCCTATCTCCGTTTGAGTGTAGCTTAGGTTACCAGCCACCAGTTTTTCCTAGTCTGGAATCTGAAGTCGCGGTCCCCTCCGTTCACGCCTTCGTCCAGAGGTGTCACCGCACATGGAGCAGAGCCCGTGAGACTCTGCTCCAGGTGGGGGCAAGCACCAAGGCTAAGGCCGATTGCCACCGGTCGAAGCCTCCCATATACGTCGTTGGTCAAAAAGTGTGGCTTTCAACCAAGAACATTCCACTCCGCTCCGTCTCTAACAAGCTAGCTCCCAAATTCATCAGCCCATTCACTGTCACCAAGATCCTTAGTCCAGTGGCAGTCCGACTCAAACTTCATTTGAATTCATCCCGTCTTTCATGCATCTAAATTAAAACCCGTGTTTCATTCTTACATTAATCCGCCTGCATAATGTAATGTGATAACGCAATGAAAAATGCCAAATTGTTAAAAATTTTGTCCATACATAATTTGTCATACAAAGAAATTATGAAGATATGCAAAAACAAGAGAGAACCAACGAAATATGAATCAAATTTGAAGGGTTATTCAAATATAACAAATATTTGGCCACTACTGTAGTAAATATAGGTGCATAGTGGTTTGTCATTTGGGACACAACTTTGAAATATCCACCTTATATTTGCCTCAAAAATATTTTGAAATAGCTCAGGTCTGAGTGGTCTGCTAGATAATACTGAGTGAGTGAGTGTACTTGTACAACTATCTTTGTGAGGAACAGTTTGAGTTTTAGACCATTGGAGTGAGGACAAAGAGAGTAAAGTGAGGACATTTTGGCCGGTCCTCACTTCTGAGACCCCTTTAAAGGCCTGTTTGAGGGTCAAGACTTGGTTTTAGGGATAAGGTTATAATTAGGCTAAGGGTAGGTTTAGGGTAAGGGTTCGGCACTTAGTTGTGACAGAGATTGGATTGCATTGTGTCAATGAATGTCCTCATAAAGAAAGATGTACAAGAATGTGTGTGTGTGTGTGTGTGTGTGTGTGTGTGTGTGTGTGTTGTTGAAGTACCGTGTGAGTAAACAGGTCTTTGCAGTTGTAGACATTCCCGACTGGTAGCTGTAATACAGAACTTCTGAACTTTCAGTCTGATGTTTGCTGCAGCTGGTGGCTCCCAGCGACTAAACACACACACACACACACACACACACACACACACACACACACACCTAGAAACAGTTCACTGTACAAAGTGATTAACTGAAGGCCATATTGTGACTAAATTGTATTGTATTTACTTTAGCTAGCTTCTTTGCACAAAGAACAACATAGTGACGAAACGTGTTTGTCCGTTTAGGGATACTGTAGAAACATGTCGGCGCATTTCAATGTAAGGTGACCCTTGTGTATGTAGTTAGAAATGGCTCCTTCTAAGGAAATAAAAACATAACGGTTCATTAAGTAAGGTCTTTATACACCACTGAAAACATAGTTACGTGTATGATATTGCATTTCTGTCAACAGATCCTCCTAAATATTATACAATACACCTTTAAGTCACGGCTGAAGTGGTTCTATTAAATCACGGGTTGCATTTGGTTGCATTGGATTAGGTCATGGCTGAAGGAGTTGCAGAACGTCCTTCAATGCCCTTCAGACATATTCACGAGACAGCACAGCCTCTCATACCTTATAGCTGACATATAATAGCCAGAAGGTTATATCAATTATGATGTAACACCCATAACCTTCAAGCAATTAAATATGTAAGCAATAACAAGAGGCTGTGCTGGATCGTGAATAAGTCACGGCTGAAGGGCGTTGTTATGCATGACGCAAAGCGGAGCACAGCCTCTCATAGGCTTATTGGGGGGGGTTGAAGTGTGAACTATTTAACAGGGTCCCGGGACATTTCCGATCTCTTTATGAACTTTTTGAAGCGTCAAAGTGTCAGTTGTGTAGCTGTCAATGGAGGGACAGATATCTCTCAGATTTTATCAAAAAGATCTTCATTTGTGTTCCGAAAACGAACGAAAGTCTTACTGGTTTGGAACGACATAAGGGTAATTAATGACAGAATTTTCATTTTTTAGTTAACTAACCCTTTAAGACTAAACCTCAAGTGTCATAACACCATCAAATGAAGTTCTGATAGAACTGTAGTGTAGAAGTTGTTTTGCTTAAAACTTTTAGGTTTACAAAACTAAAGCCAGTTACAATAAAATCAGCTGAGTGGGAGAGAACTACATGGTGAAGAAGACACACAATGAGAGCTATGTGCAAATAAATAGATAGACCTCAGGGCCAAATTAACATAAGGGCTAGCCCCACAACATGAGCAAGGAGGGGGCCCGTGATTGGCAATAATAGACCTAGTTTGACTAACACCTAAACTTTGATGACACCTGTTTGAATTGCAGGTGGATATTAATTGTTTGTTCATCAGTAAAGTGGCAGAAATTAAACCAACCGCAACCGCTGCATTCCTGTATTGCTGCACGAAAGACGTATTCAGTGGCTCCACACCTCATTCCATTACATGCAAACAAAAGTCTCTGGTAGCTTTTGACACACTATGACTAGACACTCCCTTGTCTTGTAACAAAACTATAGCATGCGTGACAATGCTCCTTCAAAAACTCAAATAATGTGGACAGACCTGAATGGTCAAGTCATTAACACTGTCTTTTTTTCTTCTAAAATGTATTGTGTAGCCTACTGAAATTTTGCAATTTCAAATAAGAAAATAAAGTGTACTTTTCAACCAGTCATGTCTAAAACACACAGCTTCAGAGTTTAACAGAGATGTAGGCTACTGAAAAAATATATATATTTCTGCCTGTGCATTAAACATGTATCCTTGAGAATATCACAGTTAGGACTTGGACAGCATTATTTCTTCATTTCTGCATTCAGTGTCTTAAGTGCCACATGATCTTTCACAAAAAGGCCTATGCTGATCTTGTGCTCATTTCTTATTATTATCAATGTTGAACACAGTTGTGCTGTTTAATATTTTTGAGGAAACGGTAATATGTATTTTTTCAGGATTCTTTGATGAATAGAAAGTCAAAAGAAGAGCATTTAAAGGAAATAGAAATATGATGTAACAATGTATGTCTTTATTGTCAATTTTGATCATTACAAAGCATCCTATAAATATTAATCTTTAGAAAAACAAACAAAATCTTGCTAAGCGAACACTTTTGAACATACAATGGTTCTACGATACCTATCAAGTCAAACCCTGAATATTGATAACTAACCAGATTATATTCATTATTAATTTAAAATTTATTTGCATTATATTCATCTAATGTCACATCCACAATAATACGTTTTAATTTTTAAAAAAAGTGTAAAAAAAATTCTAAAGTGTCTTCACGTTCTGTTTTCGCTGGAGGTGCGGTACGCCGGTATGGCTTACTTCGAGCACTGTGTATATCTCAATACAGGTGAATGTCAGTAAATAGTCATGTAACTGAAACTCAGAGTCCTCGTCCTTCTCACCACCCTCTGTATATACTGATCAGCTCCCTTTTCTGAAGTTCTAAGATGGTCTGGGTCTCAATCCCTCCACTGTGTTTACCAGTGCGTTTGAAATTCTTGGGCATGTTTTCGAAATAGTGGTGCCAAGTGCCTTTACTGTTTGCGCCAAAGCCAAACACACTGACCTAAGCACAGAAAAACACATCAGCAGAAGTACCTGACATTAGTGTACAGCACTCAAACAGAAGACTGTAAGCCACACGAGCTCTGTGAATGCTAAAAGCTTTACCTCATCACAGATGTGCAGGGCGATCATCAGCACAAGGAAACCCGTGGATGGATAAGATCTTTTAGACTTAATGTGCAGCCACGTGGTGTGCACATAATGCATGAAAGCAGGGTGTATAACCATCACCTGGAAGAACGAGAGGACCGTTAGCAAAGAACAAAAAGGAACTTTGATGTTGTAGCCTTTACAAGCTAATTCAGAATCTACAATGGGGTCTAAAAGTCTGACAAGATCTGGGACTCAAAACCAGATAATGAATTCATTTTAGGATTTAAAACGATTTTAAACAAAGAAAAGTTACAATAGCTATGTTTTCGTCCAAAGTTGCAAATTTAACTTTAATTGACCGTTCGCAAAGACCCGCCCCCTTTAGTTACTGTTGCTATGTGCTCTTGCGCCACACCATGTTCTCACACAGTGAAAAATACATTGCGGAGGAGAGAGGACACTGACAACGTGCTGTCAGACAGGACAGACCAAGTTACTTTTGATATGAAACAAAGTCTCACCTTTCAAATTTGGTCATTTTTTAAAGAAATTTAAACAATAAATACCGTTTTGTGGCTCTTTAATGTGTCTGACAGATTGCTGTAGAGCCTCAGTTAAAGATGCTCATGAACCGATCATCTCTTCCTTCTAGTTAATTTATAGCATCAAATAAACATGAATGTACATAAGAAGGAATGTTGTTTTAACCGCGGAAAGACGTCAGTACACACCGTTTTTCAAGTTCAAATCCTCCAATGTTAATCTACTAACTCTCCTGACTGCTTTGTTGGACAAAAATGCCGGATTCGGTGAATTACGATTGGTCAAATCACCTGTCAATCAAACTCCCTGCAAAGGGTGCACCTCATTCCATTTCCATTCCATTACTTTCCACACCTCATTCCATTACATGCAAACAAAAGTCTCAGGTAGCTTTTTGCATAAAACATTTGGAATAAAACAGCGTATCCATCTCATGTGTTCAAAGAACAAAATTGTCCCTTTGGCGCAAAATATCTAATAAAAATGGAAGTTGCGGCAATGTGGCTTTTTTCCCCTACATCATAAATGAGTTGTCTCAGAGCACGCAGTCGAAACGCAATAAACACTGTCATGTTTTCTTGCGTTTGAACGCCTGGTGTTTGGGAATCCAATCATGTGAGATGCTTCTGGGAGGGAATTGAACCAAGTCATTCTGATGACAAACTTTGGCTCAGGCATTTCAGAATGACCAAACCAACATTTTAGATACTATGCAATGAATTTGGTCCACTGGTTAGTCCAGTTATGCCATCACATCCTCTGTTGAGACAAAGTCACGTGAGCTTTTTGTTGCAAATCGAGGTATTTATGTGTTTCCATCATAGTCTTCTTACAGGATAAAAATGTATCTGATTCAATTGAGCGCATACATTTTGTATGTGCATTTGTAGAATTTATGCATATTTTGGCTTTTCCATCCAGCACTCTTTCATGCGATATCACAAAATGTGCATAAAAATAGCAGTGTTGAAATAGGGTTGGAGTGAAACTCTGCAGGAGAGTGGCCTCCAGGAGCAGGATTGAAGACCTATGGTGACACTAAAGGGTTTCCATGGCATACATTGTGCACTTATCTCAAGCCTAAAGTAGTCTGTGTGCCATAACATTAATCTCCACAGCAGTCTCTCAGGTGGAGTTTGTAGAGACAAAGCATACAACTATAATGACCAATTTTATCAATTCAAAATTCTTTATATGAACTCTTTTCTGTTGAATGGTTTATCGTTTTCGTTGGTTTATTATTAACATAAAAATGAGATATTGTGTGATCTTACTTTGTCCTTGTTGGCTCGTAGCTTGTCTATAACCTTAAATCGTGTTCTGTTGAGTAATACAGAAACAGAAAAAAAGGGTCAAAACAATCCAAGAAATAACTGATGACAAAATAAAGGTACATTATGTCAGAATCTATAGTTGCAAAAGGTATAGGGATGGATATGTATTTGTACTCTGACTTGTATAAAAATCTAAAAAAGGCTACCAAAAATCCCTTTGTTAAAAATACTTTGATAGAATGGAATGATGTTCAGCACATATTGGGAGAAGTCCCAACTCTCTCTTACTTTTCTCCTATTTGGGTAAATAGGGACTTCAGACCAGGGGAAAATGACTCTGGCTTTAAACAGTGGGCACTAAAGGGCATTAAGGTTGGGGATTTGTTTGAGGGAGATACATTGATGGCCTTTAAAGATCTTAATGAAAAATTTGGAATCCCAATGAAACACTTTTTTAAATACTTGCAAATTCGCAGTTATATCAATGACAAGCAAAATCATTCACTATCTAGACCTAAACCAACAGAACTAGAAAAGGCTATGTTTTATGAGGCAAATTTGTAAACAGTTCTAAGGAATCATCTGATTCCAAGAGAATTGCTTGGGATATAGATTTGCAATATGACCTTCCAGATTCAGAATAGAGCCAGATATGTGTTAAAGCCCAGAATTTGTCAATTAACACTAGATTTAAGCTGATCCAATACAACTGGGTAATGCGTACATATGTCACCCGTGAAAAGTTAAACAGGTTAGAAGATAGTTAATATATATAAAATGTTTTGTCTTTTGGAAATGTTCTTGCTATGCTCCATGTTTTTCAATAAAAATATGTTTAAAAAAATAAAATAAATAAAGTACATATGTCCAGTGTTGGGGTAACTCATTACAAGTAACTTGAGTTACGTAATCAGATTACTTTTTCAAGTGACTAGTAAAATAATGCATTACTTTTAAAATTAACAAAATATCAAGAGTTACTCTTTCAAATAAGTAACGCAAGTGCCCTTGTGCTCATGTTGAGACAAATAATCGAGGCGCAGAGTGATTCTTTAAATTTTTTATTGGTAAAGTGTTAAACTTTTTTTCTCCTATTGTTCCGTTATCCAGAACAGCAGCAGCTAAAAGGTTTGTTTTTTTTGCTTTTCTCTACTGTACACGTGTGAATTTGCATTTCCTTAAGCATAAGGCTTATTATTTAACTTTTGGTGTGAAAGGGCCTTTATATTTGCCCAAAAAAATTACTTTTTTTTGTTCTAAAAAACAAGCACACCCCATGTGAAAAAAAGTAATGCAAAAGTAACGTAACGCATTACTTTTCTAAAAAAGTAACTAACGCAATTAGTTACTTTTTAAGGAAGTAACGCAATATTGTGTGTATGTATATGTTCTCAAAAAATCATATTACCATAGTACAAAAAATGTATTGTTATAATATTTAAATTGTAAATTATTTACACATTAGGGTATAGAACGATTTGTTGTACTGCATTTATGCTGATAATATATATATATATATATATATATAATGATTTTTTTTCTTTCATTTTGCGATTCAATGTGACTTTTTTATAATATACATTTAACCATTATCTCACCGTTTAATAGTTCCATCAGTAAGAGCACTGGTGACCCACTGGATATCCAGTGTTTTGAAGGGCAACAACACCAGGTGGGTGGTGCTGTCCAGATGAATGGCACTTTCTGGGTAAAAGAAGCGGTGGGTGGTCCTGGACCCCACATCTTTCTCATAACCTTCAACTGGTGCCTTATTCATTCTGAGGGAGACAGAAATATAATATTAAAGTAGGCTAATATTAAAATCATAATCAAAGTGGACCTATGTCTATTTTAAAATTCTTGATTCAGTTTTACAGCTCACACGCACGACGCACAGCGCTACTCATATGCTGAGAGAGAGATAAGACAGTAGAGCTGCACGATTCATCTTTAAAAGACTGTGATCTCCATTCAAATACTCACGCGATCTTCTTCCATTTCGTCTGTCTATTAAACCTTTTGACAAAATCATATCGCAACATTCAAATCTGTGTTGGCGCTGCCGCTGACCCAGAGAGAGTGAAACAGCAGTCATTTCCTCATAGTATCATTATTTTTGTGATACAATAGTTCAAATTATCATAGAAGTACTGGGATAAAAGTTTAAATATAAACACTGATGTCTACGATAGCGATAGAGTGCAGCTTTTGATAAAAACTTGGTGCTTAAAATAACGCATTTATCGATTACATTGTTTCGCCACAAGCGACAAGTGACTGTTAAAAAATTAATTTGTTATTGAATCATTTATTAAAGAGAATGTAGTAGGCTACTGTATGATGCTTCTAAAATAAGTCAGAAAAATGTGATGAATTGTTTTTGTAAATATGACTCATCTTATACATCATGTACAGTCTGTAAGTGTATGATTTGAGTTTACCTCATTACAAAATCATGACTGTCTATAAGAGGACCATAGAATGATCCTACAAGGTTCCCAGAGTTCCCCACCACAGCACAGGTTCGGCAGCGAGATGGACCAGCGTCTCTGTATTGTTCCTCTCCAGGAATGACAGAGAAGAGCTGCTGAATCACTTGAGAATATCTAGCTTTGCTCTTAGTAGACTGTAGAGACTGTGGGTGGATTAAAAACAAATCTAATGTCACAGTGACGCAGGAAAGTGCACTTCTACGATCAGCATGAAATTATAATCAAATAAAAAATCAATATAAAGAAGATTACATTTGAAAATCACTAAGAACAATTTATATAAACTAGTACTAATGATTAGTTACAAGACATTAAAACTTTACAAAATATTTATATAAAAAAATGCTGTTTTTGAACTTTCTGTTAATCAAAGAATCCTAAATAAAATGTATCAAGTTTCCACAAAAATATTAACCAACACAACTATTTTCATAATAATAAGAAATGTTTCTTGAGCATCAAATCAGCATATTAGAATGATTTCTGAAGGATCATGTGACACTGAAGACTGAAGTAATGATTTTACATTTAAATATATTAAAATAGAAAACAGTTATTTTATTTCACAATGTTAATGTTTTACTGTATTTTTGATTAAATCAAACATTAAAAATATTACAGACCCCAAACACACATTATGTCGTTAGAAAACCCATTCTCCATTGTTCTAATTCTACAGTCAATTTTTAAAGAATTCACTCCCATTCAATTATAGCAGGCGAGGCCAAGAGCCCTGGGAGCGGAACGAGGCCGGTGGAGCGAATGCAAGTACACAAGTCAACAAAGTAGGGTAAGATGAGTCACCCCCTAGCTGTCTCTTGGCAACTGTACACTTTTATTGTCATGTGACCATATATTTCGGAACCACCCACCATTTCTGCCAGACTGTGTGATGAAAAGCACAGGGGAAGGCACTAGGCTTGCTACAATAGGTGTTAAGCCTGTTTTATGCTTCTGCGTCAAATCAACGGCGTACCGTGCGGTGAAATGCACCGCAATGCAAAGCAACACGATGCAGAACCATAAAACGGCCACAACGCCGTAGGAGTGACGGTGTAGCTACGCCGTGGAGTTGACGCAGAATCATAATGAGGCCTTTATGGGTGTTACACGGTGTTCAGTCGCAACACCGGTTTCATCACTTTGATTTTTTTATTTTTTTTTATTTGTTAAGATTTAACGCAGTATCCGTTTTTTTCTGTCATCCGTTGACTAGCGTTGTATGATCACACTCTTATTAATGCAAATGCTTTTAAACCATTCAAGCGGGACAAGACAAAAGAGACCGCGCTGTCTGTTTAAAGCCTCTGTTATACTCCAGTTTGGACGCGTACACGACAGCTGCGCACAGCTCGGACGTGGACTACTTGTATTTATACTTTCTGCTGAGGTCCACTCGGTGAACGTGTAAAGTATAACAGAGGCTTTCGTCCTGCTAGGTTTATACTCGACGCGTCGGCACGAGCGCGAAGGTGCGCACGGCAAAAATGACGTCATTGCGGTGTGGGCGGTCGTGCGCGTTGGGTGCGCAAGACCCCATTTCGCTTGGCTGTGTGCGCTGCTTTTTTTGTAACAGCGTGCGCGGCTCCGCATCCGAAGATGAACGACTTCGAGCCGAATCTGGCCGAGCTCGAACTTCTCACCACACCGGCACCCAGTTTGCACGTCTAAATTAGTTGCTTACATTTAAAAAATGAGCATACAATAGCATAAAATGTATTTTTAATGAACATAATGTTTTTAAAATGTTCACGAAACTTAATGAAATGTTTAGTGAAATTAGAAAATATGTAAGAGATCGTTACTTTAGTTATATTGTACACATTCTCATATCCACACATTTTTTTTATTGTCACTAGTAATAATCTCAGGGTTTACTGGGTTTTACAGATTCTTTTTGTTGTGTGGTATTGGTGGTGGTGTACTAAAATAAACATTGTCACGTCACGTGTGTAGCTTCTTCTTCTAACCGTTGTGGAGTCGCCCCCTATCGTTTCAAAGAATAGTACAACGGCGAGCGCGTCGAGTATAAACGCCTCGTCCGTTTGGGGAGGTGCGCGCGCAGTCTGCGGAGACTCGCGCTGCGGTGCCAGGCGAAAGTATAAACAAAACTTTATGTGACACACACAAACACACACACACACGACCCACAGAAAGACGCGCATCAGTATTGAGTTCTCTTTCAGGCTTGAACGAATCACAACACACACAAATTATGCCAAAATGTCTGTTTTGTCGAGTGTCCTCAATAAGAGCAGTCTTAAATGGGTAAAATAAAGTCTTAAATAAACGTTAAGATTTGTGAGAAAATGGGACGCGTGTCAGATCCGCGTCATTTGCAGAAGCGGCTAGTCTTTAAATGTCACAAAGTAATGTGACGTTCGGCACCTCTCCACCAAGGCTTCGAAGCTTAAACAGCACACATCGAAGCAGTGTATCGGAGCTTGATTCGTTTTGCCATAACCACGTGATCTGTGACGTCCGAAGCTTCATTTCCACAGTCACGTGACTGCTTCATATTCAGATTCAAAAATAGCGTGAACCCCAGGGGGGCAGGGTTTTCTATTATTTTGAAGGTACCCCCGGGCGCCGCCATTGGCTAGCGGACCCCCACCTGCTGTTAGCATCCCATTGACTCCCATTCATTTTGGCGTCACTTTGACAGCGAATAACTTCACATCTGAGGCGTTTAAAGACTCCATTTGTCCATTATTTATTTCTAAAGAAACACGAAAATGTATAAAAGGCTTCATTACCTTGTAGCTTCTGTTATGGCCTATGGAAGCAAATAAGAGACAGAACTATTTGAAATTTAACAGCCACTGAATACTTAGTTTTGAAATATTTTATTTTGAAAAACATTTATCTGAATTTATTTGCTCTGAATTCACCCCTTAGAAATTATTTTACTTTGGAAACCATGTATCTGAATTTATTTGTTTTGAATTTACCTCTCAAAACCTGAATTTCGATGAATATTTTTCAATGCTCACAAATACAGATTAAAAAAAAAATCAACTTACAGAATTTCAGATAAAATATATTCAAGTTGATCAAATTTGACTGCTCAAATTCAGATCTCAAATTTCAAGTTAATATTTTTCAAAGAAAACATCAGTCTAATTCGACTGCTCAAATACAGATAAAAAAATTCAAGTTAAATATTCACATGGTAACATCCGGGCTACCCAGGATAGGAAAAACAGTTGAGCGCCTATCAGAGCACGATGATCATGTGCGCAAGGTAGCCTATACAGTAGGTGGCGGTAATACTCCTAAGGAGTGAACGGCCATGAAACGGAAAGAAGAAGAAGAAGAAGAAGAAGAAGAAGAAGAGCACGACCAGCCATGCGACCAGCGACCATGAACCAGCTGTCTATGTCATGAACACACGACGACCTGTCTGTCGTGATCCAAGAAGTCGATCGGCACGGAGGATGTTAAAAAAGGCTAAAAAAGTGATTGCGTCATAACCACGCGGCTCTCTGTCGCACAGTAGAGAATGTTATGGAAAAATTCATTATTTCTTATATTCATTTGTTTCCAAACTGTTAATTTCATTTAATCATGTGTTTCTGTGAGGGTTTCTAACAGCTGAGTTGGGGGCAGGAAAGAGCAGACGTAATAAACCAGATGGGCCGGGGAGATAACAAACACCTGGGCACGAGAAAGAATTTTAGTCAGGAATACAGGGTGTCGTTTAGTAATAAAGTGAAGTCCCAGGCGCCCTCCTGAGAGAAGCAGGAGGTAATTTAGATCGTAAATGAAGGCCTTTTGGCTTCTCAGGGACGAGAACAGTTTGACCTGCCCGGGGGGGGGGGGGTAGAAAACCAGTCCAAACCAGTGGAAGATAGGGGGTTATCTTTAAGGAAAACTACTGAAACTATGAAGGAGGGGTTAAGATGCCAGGAAACTGTATAAAATGTCTATGTTTTATTGAGTCTACAGGCATTCTGTTTCAAAGCTGGGTAGCTGCAGTTTGTGAAAAGAATCCTCAAAGAATAAACCTTTTCTCTTTATTACAATTTTGCCTCTTGAAAGTTTCTTACACCTTTTGATGCTGTTTTTGTTAAACTCTGAAAATTGCTCTTACAAGAATTACCGTATGGACAGGAGGAGAAGCTTGTGCGCAATCGGGGGGATGTGGAGGCAAAGTGACAAAATAATTAATCAGAATACATAGCAAATGTTTCTCTTGCTCATAGCTCATGAACAGCTCCTACTCACACTCTCCGTCTCTGCAAGTTTCGGAAGGGAATGATTCAGATTTCTCTTGGCACAGCTACTAGAAGACAGACGGGTTGCTCACGTCACATCTACGTCGTCAAGCTCAGTTTGAGTCTGCGCAGTACGCTCGACCCCCAGGAAGTAAGAGTTTCTAATTGACTTCAGTTTGTCTCCGTTGAATCCAATGGGGTCGCTGTGTCCATTTCTTTTACTGTCTATGCGTGAACCCCTTAAGCAGGTTTCGAGTGTCATGCCCTTCGGTAGTAGAAAATAAAAAAAGAAATAGACTTAGCCCTCACACTGTTGAACAAGTCCTGTTCCTTAATAAAAAAAACCTTTAATTTATTAAATTACCCACAAAATAAAATGTCAGCTCCCCAGTTCACAAGCACTTCACCATTCCACACAATTTTCTTTTATTTTGATTATATATGCCTACATGAGCCTTGCCTATGAACTCGTAGGATTAGGACTGAGGCTAAAGTTTATGTGAATAAGGCTGCATTTGTAGATTAAAGCAGATTCATAAGAATTGTTTCTGTACAAGTAGTGGAGCGGCTAAGTGATATAATCGTTCAGTTTATGATACAAGCGTGAAAATTGGCATGAGCAGTCTCCATGGGTTACTTGACAAGAAAATTGTCCGAGCCACTTGAAATTTCAAGATTTTTATTTTTTCAAGATGGCTGACACCTTAGTGGAGCAGTTAATTGATATAGTGGTTTATTTGGTGATACAAGCATGAAAATTGGCATGAGCAGTCTCTGATGGTCACTAGACAATAAGCCACCCACAGCTACTTGAAATTTCAAGATGGCGGCCATTTTTCAAGATGGCCGACACCTTAGTGGAGCAGTTAAGTGATATAGTGGTTTATTTGGTGATACAAGCATGAAAATTGGCATGAGCGGTCTCTGTGGGTCACTTGACAATAACCCACCTACAACTACTTTAAATTTCAAGATGGCCGACACCTTAGTGGAGCAATTAGGCTCATGGCAATTTTCATGCTTGTATCACCAACTAAATGATTTCTTAAGCCTAATTGCTCCACTAAGGTGGTGGCCATATTGAAAAATGGCCGCCATCTTGAAATTTCAAGTAGCTGTAGGTGGCTTATTGTCAAGTGACCCACAGAGACTGCTCATGCCAATTTCCATGCTTGTATCACTAAATAAACCACTATATCACTTAACTGCTCCACTAAGGTGTCAGCCATCTTGAAAAATGGCCGCCATCTTGAAATTTCAAGTGGCTCGGACAATTTTCTTGTCAAGTGACCCATGGAGACTGCTCATGCCAATTTTCACGCTTGTATCATAAACTGAACGATTCTGCCAAACATAAGCACTTAGCCGCTCCACTAAAGTGAATTAGTCCCATTTATTATTATTTTTTTCATTTCAAATTAATTCATACAGTTGTTTGTTCATACATTGTATAAGAACTACATCAACACTAACACATGAATTATGAGGATTAATTGTATTGCTTTGTGGTTTACAGAGCACAAAGTGATTTATTAAATGAAGAAAAAAAATGGTCTTATGGGACAGAAAGGCAGCTTTTCCACTTTTTGACCACAAGATGTCGTTAATGTGCAACGTGTAGAAAAGCTTCGAGTAATGAACCATTTTATGAAACAGTCGAAGGGGAAAGCCCCAGTGCTTCACAAAGCTTCATTTAACCATCACAAAGGTAAGAGAGCAAATTACTCACCCAGACCCGGCGCCAGGATGATTATTATACCGGCAGCCTAATAATCATGAAATGCACTCCGCTATATTTTAACACATCTCCGGCGAACGTCTTCGCGCAAAAGAAAAACTCTTCATGAAGCGCAGTGAAATGCAGCGACCTATTCACACGAGCTCGTACGAGACTGCTACGAGCATGCGCTTTGAGCTATATGTCGTGAAAAAAATTCATAGCAGGACACTGACATCGCGCGGACCGAGCAGGTAACATTTTATATGAAACAAAGTCTCAACTTTCAAATTTGGTCAGTCAAAGAAAATTAAACCATAAATAGGCTAACTGTTTTGTGGCTCTTTAATGTGTAGTAACAGATTGCCTCAGTTAAAGCTGCTCGTGAACCGATCATCTTTTCCTTGGTTGATTTATAGCATCAAATAAACATGAACATCAGAAGGACTGTTGTTTTAACCGCGGAAAGACGTCACTACACTATTCAAATTGAAATCCACCGACGTTAATGTTCTAACCGTCTCTCTCTTGAAATTAAACGGCAATTCATCAACTGGCCGCGTGAGGCTGGCTGCAAAAGTGAGTCAAATCTGCATCTCCCCCATGCTGAAATGCCCAACTTTACAGCCTGTGAATTTTTTTATAACCCATCCGTTTAAATTATATTAAGCCTTAAATTTCTGCATAATTAAGGGTGTCCACTTTTGAGTGACAGGTGGATTCCCGCTGCAGTGGTCATTAGTCATAATTAGCCGTTTGTCTGCTGTCTGTTAGCCGTCACGTTACCTCAGCTAATAGGTTGGTTTCACGTGACGTCACGCTGCTGCATCGCGAGAGCGCGAAATAGAGAGCCTAGGGGGCGCGCAAGATGGTGACCGGTGAGGAGGTAGTTTTGAGATGCTGAGGAGAAAAGTTTGTTCCTTCACCTCATATCGTTCTTTTTGTTTAATAAATTGACCAATCCGACATCTAAATGTAAGATTTTAGTTTTTACCAGATAATTAACACGGAGAGTTGCTGTAAATTGTTTTTGAACGTTGTGATTAACTCAGAGAGACTGGAGAGGGAGAGTAACGTTAAGGTAAAAAAAAAAAAGACAAAGATGAAGAGCAAAGATGATGAAATGCAAATTTGCAGCACTGACCTTCAAACAGAGCACGCATATGTAGTGCAAGGCATCTCAGTTTCTTTACCGGATTCAACGCCCAGCACCCCTGATCCGAAGAAAAGTAAAAATGAACCGTCTCTGTCTGAAATTCATGAAAACATCATGCGATGCATAAATGAAAGAGTCAACGGATTAAAGGAGCTCTTAAGGGCAAATACGATGAGCATTGAAGCTTTAAAGAAAACAACGGAGTTCCTCTTCAATGAAGTAAAGGATGTCAAAGATGATGTGAAAATTTTGAAAAAGGACATGAAGGCGATGCATGAGGTCAGTGATGCGCATAGTAAGAAAATGTCGGAGTTCGATTCCAGGCTTAACGAGGTAGAAAGGTACAAGAGAAGATGGAATCTGAGATTGTACGGTCTGACTGAGCAGACAGGTGAAGATGTAAAGGCACAAGTGGTGGATATCTGTTGTGCAGTTCTTCCAGAGCTAACCACCAAAATACAACAGGATGTAGATATAGTACACCGGCTCGGAAGAAAACTTGAAGGAAACGCCACGAGAGGGAGAACCGTCATCATCCAGTTTGTGTCCAGATCCTTACGAGATATGCTTTGGAAAGCGGCGAAAACCAGCACCTACCTGAGGTCCAAGGAGCTACGGTTCGGAGAAGATTTAACGACTATGGACAAAGCCTTACGCAGACAACTGTGGCCAAAAGTGGAGGCTGCTCGGCAGGTAGGGAAGAAGGCTTACTTCGTCGGCGTACAAGCCTTCGTTGATGGAAAGGAAATACCTCCCTAGGATTTTGAATATGATTATATGTGCATAATTCCTGATAAAGAACTGCATATGGACACAATTCTGCACGTGTTAGTATCAGTGTTGGGGGTAACTCATTACAAGTAACTTGAGTTACGTAATCAGATTACTTTTTCAAGTAACTAGTAAAGTAACGCATTACTTTTAAAATTTACAACAAAATATCTGAGTTACTTTTTCAAATAAGTAACGCAAGTTACTTTGTTTTCCCATTTATTGACTGACAGCTCTCTTGTCCCCATGTTGAGACAAATCAAAGTGCAGAGGTGTGTGTGTGTGTGTGTGTGTGTGTGTGTGTGTGTGTGTGTGTGTGAACATGATGGTTATTGTAGTTCTAGACTAAATGTGAGCATTTACTCATCTCACTTGCACAAAAAAAGATTCAATATTCCTCAAAATGAATATAATCAGTGAAATGCAGAATCAGAATACTATGTAAACCTCTAATAACTAAATATGTTAAATCAAACATACTTTTTTTTTTTTTTTTTTGCATTTTATCTCACTTTAAGTGACCATTGTACTTGCTTCTGACCTTCGATGATTCAGTTAAACCATAAGCAGATTTAGATTTATACAAAACTATAGATTTTTTTGTTTTTATTGGTAAAATGTTAAACTTTTCTCTCCTGCATCCTCTTCTTCTGTTATCCAGAACAGCAGCAGCTGAAAGGTTTGTTTGAGCGGCGCCCTCTAGTGGACACTTGTGAATCTGCATTTCCTTCATCCTGAGGATTATTATTGCACTTTTGGGGCCCTGTCTTACACCCAGCGCAATTGACTTTGTACACCGACGCATGTTTCATTCCTATTTTGCACCCGCGCAAAGCGCGCTTTTCCCTCCACAGAAGCACGTTGCTAAACTAGGGAATGAACTTGCGCTCCCTGGGCGGTTCAGCGCAAAAAAGGAGGCGTGTCCCGGCGCAAACAATCCCTGGTGCTATTTTACTGTTCCATAAAACAATAGCGCCACTGGCCAGAAAAAACCTAGTCTAAAGTCAGTGGCGCGTTGTTCATTATGCTATTTTAAGGGCGCATGCTTGACCATAATGTATAGCGTGCACAACGCGCATACACTTTGATTCTCTAATCTACACAGAAGCAGCAGTTTTCATTTTTGCAAATCATATTATTACAAACGATAGATAGATAGATAGATAGATAGATAGATAGATAGACAATTTATTATAAAAGCATACATTTAGCTTACACATTTACCCACATTATTATATACCGGTTTAACCGAAGCTAATTTGGGTGTGTTTCTCCATCCCCAATGTCACTTCTCTCTCTTTTACGGCCGTGACGAGAGCGTTGCTCTCCTCGGCTGTGAACCGCTCCTGGCGCGCGCCTGGCAAATCCGTCGTTATAATAGCAATACGCCAAGGAAAAACCGCGTCTGCTCTTAAAGGGAATGTGAGATGTCGCTCTGATTGGTTTATTTCACGTTACGCCCAAACCACACCTATGAATAATGAAGCTACTTCAGACCAACCCATTTTAGATAGATAGGTTTAGATAGGTATAATAGCAACAGCGCCGAGACCCGCCCACAAAATTACTTGCGCTTTGCGCTTTGACACTTGCGTTTCAGATCGTTAAAATGGGGCCCTTGGTCTGAAAGGGACTTTACATTTGCCCAAAAATATAACTTTACTTTACGAAATTTGTTACTTTTTAAGGGAGTAACGCAATATCGTAATGCATTACTTTTCAAAGTAACTTTCCCCAACACTGGTTAGTATACGGTTACAAGTGCAGTCATAATCTGGATGGAATTTTGTGACTTTTACAACAGATTTTTTTCTTTTTCAATTTACGGTCAGAATGGATCTCTGAACTACAATATATTGCACTTGCACAGCATAGTTTTCGAAAGGTTTTGATTTAGTTCAAGTATTATTAAGGTAAATTTGGGTTGTAAGTTCTACTTTTGAGGTGTAGGAACATGTTTTGTTTCATATTTGTAAAATCTTAAGTTGCTAATATAGCATACTGGTATCTTTGTCCGTTTTATCGTTAAATGTCAGGGGAATTCGAGATTTGCTGAAAAGGAAAGCAGTTTTTTTGTTTTGCAGGAAATTTAAATGTGATTTTTATTATATTCAAGAAACGCACGCATCTTTGTCAGATTATAATTTTTGGAAGAGCCAATGGGGGGATGATTTATGGATGTCATATGGGAGTAATCGATCAGCCGGTGTTGCAATATTAAAAGGTACATTTAAGGGGAAAATAATTCAAAACAAAATGCATGATTCAGGTCCATGGGTGATACTGGTTATAGAAAAGAATGCTGAATTTTTTATTTTGGGGAATATTTACGCAAGTAATTTTACCACACAAAACAAAACTTTATTTTTGAATTTTGAAGACCAGATTGAAAAAACAGTGGAACAATATAGCAATGCGAAATTAGTACTTGGAGGGGATTTCAATACAATATGGGATTCTGAAAAGGATTGTTTTCCACCTCGTCTGAGTAACAGGTCTGTTCTTCCAGAATTGAATAGTATATGTTCTACTCTGGACTTGATTGCTATATGGAGACATACGTATCTAGACAAAATTCAATTTACATGGTGTAAAGGAAACCTATGGAAGTAAAATAATGTCAAATGTTTTTGAAATAAAAAGCCTGTTGAATTGCACTACTTGAAAAAAAAATAGGCATTGCATTAACCATGCTTGCATTATAATGCATTGTATTTTTAGGGCTTGCATTTTTATGGGCTGAAATTCAACATGGTTGAATATTTAAGCTGTGAATATTTCAATTAAAAACATTTCAAACACCTTTTCATTATTAAAAATTCAATAATCCATATTCACCTTTCATATTTCACTTCCAAAATATTCAAACTGTTTAAAAATACAACCAATAATATTCAACAGGCAATTTTCGGTCCATTTTATTTCGCTTTGCAAATTCGCTTCCACAAATTCAGTGGTTCAAATTCGACAGTAATTTCAACATTGACGTCCAGGAACTGCAGGAAAAGCAGTAGATTGCCGAGCATACTCTCCATTTGCTGTTAGTCGACCTCACCAGCAGGGGGTGCAAAAGCGCTTGTTGTTGACGAAGACATTCATTCATAAAATGAAAATGATTATCTGTGTCAGTATATATGCGGAAAAGATGATAAACACACAAAAGCTGTGTTTATGTTTCATTCAATAACTTCATTGTTAATTTCCCTGTGTAGCCTATGTCATCAGCTTTCTCTACCATGAACAGGATTATAATCGGTTATAAAAGGACTCTGATGAAGATGTAACTTTACATCGAAACGCTAGTCATTTATTGTTATGCACCTTAAATAAATATTTTAATTAGTAGACATCTGTGCTGCACCGGCGATTCCTTTTGTCAGGATTATAATCGGTTTCCCTCAATACCTCATACTCAAGGATTCCCCTTGGGACAAAACGCTTAACGTAGCTTAATGGACTAATACAGTGATATGAAAGACCAATCTTGCACCTTATTAGGGAAGTAGGCTGTAGGCTACTATAGGCTACAGGCAAGAAGATGGACTCAGAATATGAACTTAACGCGCAAAATTTCATGCTGAGCTTTTCGTGATATACTGGCATAAAATCAACACTTGATCAATTAATACTAACACTCTCTTCTATTCTATTCTATTCTATTCTATTCTATTTCTCTCTCTCTCTCTCTCTCTCTCTATATATATATATATATATAGTTTGCCTACGTGTATTGCATTAGCTTAAACTGTCATAGCATTTGCATATTGTTGTCCTATTGTTAGTTTAACTGTAAATCGCTTTGGATAAAAGCGTCTGCTAAATGACTAAATGTAAAATTGGCTTGACATTGGACATTCGCACATTCAGGGACCGTCTCTAAAGTTGCATACAACATTGGCATACACGTTTCTAACTTAAATAGCAAACTTAAATTTATTTGAATAAATATCAAAAATCCAAAAGGTGCACATTATGCCTGACACTACATGAGCACTTTATAGTTGGTTTTATGACTGTAAGTCGTTCTATTCAAATGCTATCGGAGTTAGAAACGTGTATACCAAAGTCGTATAGAGACGGTCCCTAAATGTGCGAATGAATGTCCAACATCAAGCCATCTTTATGCCAGTCTATCACTAGGAAACGCTCAGCATTAAGCTTTGCGCGTTATTCTGAGTCCATCTGCTTGCCTGCGAGTTTGGTCTTTTACATCACTGTAGTCTATTAAGCTACGTTAAGCATTTTATATGTCCAGCAGGGGAATCCTGAAGTATTGAGGGAAACCCAATAGCTTGCATGCAGCACATCGCCACAATATAAATTTAAGGCAACTAAACAACCAAGAGAAATATATGTCAACCTCAAAAATGTAACATTGGATCTGTATCTCCGCGTCGGGGAATAACATTATAATCTCGTTCACGGTAGAGAAAGATGCATATGTAGGCTACACAGGAAAAGTAACCGTGAAGGCACTGAATTTAACATAAAACAGCCGTCATAATAATCACAAATACATTGCTGTAAATGAGTTTTATGAATGAATGACTTGCTCTAATTTTGCTGGTCTTCGTCTACAACACGTGCTTTTACACCATCTGATGGTGAGGTCGACTAACAGCAGATGGAGAATATGCTCGGCAATCTACTGCTATTCCTGCAGTTCCTGGACTTCAATATTGAATTTACTGTCGAATTTGAACCACTGAATTTGTGGAAGTGAATTTGCAAAGCGAAATAAAATGGACCGAAAATTGCCTGTTGAATATTATAGGTTGTATTTTTAAACAGTTTGAATATTTTGGAAGTGAAATATGAATGGTGAATATGGATTATTGAATTTTTAATAATGAAAAGGTGTTTGAAATGTTTTTAATTGAAATATTAACAGCTTAAATATTCAACCATGTTGAATTTCAGCCCATAAAAATGCAAGCCCTAAAAATACAATGCATTAAAATGCAAGCATGGTTAATGCAATGCCTATTTTTTACAAGTGGTGCAATTCAACAGGCTTTTATTTCAAAAACATTTGACATTATTTTACTTCCATACAAACCTTTCTCAACAGTCACGCATAGACTATTGGTTAATTTCAAGGAATCTATTGAATTACACTCACCTAAAGGATTATTAGGAACACCATACTAATACTGTGTTTGACCCCCTTTCGCCTTCAGAACTGCCTTAATTCTACGTGGCATTGATTCAACAAGGTGCTGAAAGCATTCTTTAGAAATGTTGGCCCATACTGATAGGATAGCATCTTGCAGTTGATGGAGATTTGTGGGATGCACATCCAGGGCACGAAGCTCCCGTTCCACCACATCCCAAAGATGCTCTATTGGGTTGAGATCTGGTGACTGTGGGGGCCATTTTAGTACAGTGAACTCATTGTCATGTTCAAGAAACCAATTTGAAATGATTCGAGCTTTGTGACATGGTGCATTATCCTGCTGGAAGTAGCCATCAGAGGATGGGTACATGGTGGTCATAAAGGGATGGACATGGTCAGAAACAATGCTCAGGTAGGCCGTGGCATTTAAACGAAGGGGCCTAAAGTGTGCCAAGAAAACATCCCCCACACCATTACACCACCACCACCAGCCTGCACAGTGGTAACAAGGCATGATGGATCCATGTTCTCATTCTGTTTACGCCAAATTCTGACTCTACCATCTGAATGTCTCAACAGAAATCGAGACTCATCAGACCAGGCAACATTTTTCCAGTCTTCAACTGTCCAGTTTTGGTGAGCTCGTGCAAATTGTAGCCTCTTTTTCCTATTTGTAGTGGAGATGAGTGGTACCCGGTGGGGTCTTCTGCTGTTGTAGCCCATCCGCCTCAAGGTTGTGCGTGTTGTGGCTTCACAAATGCTTTGCTGCATACCTCGGTTGTAACGAGTGGTTATTTCAGTCAAAGTTGCTCTTCTATCAGCTTGAATCAGTCGGCCCATTCTCCTCTGACCTCTAGCATCAACAAGGCATTTTCGCCCACAGGACTGCCGCATACTGGATGTTTTTCCCTTTTCACACCATTCTTTGTAAACCCTAGAAATGGTTGTGCATGAAAATCCCAGTAACTGAGCAGATTGTGAAATACTCAGACCGGCCCATCTGGCACCAATAACCATGCCACGCTCAAAATTGCTTAAATCACCTTTCTTTCCCATTCTGACATTCAGTTTGGAGTTCAGGAGATTGTCTTGACCAGGACCACACCCCTAAATGCATTGAAGCAACTGCCATGTGATTGGTTGATTAGATAATTGCATTAATGAGAAATTGAACAGGTGTTCCTAATAATCCTTTAGGTGAGTGTATGTTAATGAGGTCTCTATAGAGCCTTCTGTTCTTACAGATCACAAAGCTATTTTTATCTCGTTAAATACAACTAAATCCAAATATGTTAAAACTTTTACATACTGGAAAATGAACCAGAATATATTGACAGATGTGCAGTTTAGAGATAAAGCAAAAGAGGTTATCATAGATTTTTGGAAGGAGGCAAATGTAACTAATTTATTTGGGGTAAATTGGGAATTAATGAAGTATAAGCCATAAGGAGAGGAAAAGAAATAGCCAAATATAGAAGAGAAAACGAAGAAAAAATTATACAGGAAATTATAAGTCTTTCTGGAAATTGTAATATAGATCAAGAAAATAAAAATAAATTATTACAACTACAATTAGATTTAGATAAAATATATGAATATAAAGCAAAGGGTGCCTTCATAAGATAAAGAAAGAAATGGTTAGAGGAAGGAGAAAAAAAATACAAAATACTTTTTTAATATGGAAAAAAGGAATGTAGAGCTTGCATCTATGGTCAAATTGAATATTAATGGACAGTTAACAGAAAATTCTAAAGAAATATCAAGATATGTGGCTGAATTTTATGAGAAATTGTATTCTTATGATAACAAATTGAGTAATGCACAGTCATTCTTAGATACTATTAAAGATGACATTCAAAAGATAAGTGAGTCTTCTATTGAAATGTGCGACCAAGAGATTTCTTTAAATGAAATATCTCACTGTATTAACAAACTCAAAGACAATAAGTCACCCGGGAATGATGGTTTAATTAGTGAATTTTATAAATATTTTCAAAACGAATTATCCCCTTTTTTGTTAGCTGTATTTAGAGAAGCTATACAACAAGGTTATTTACCCAATTCACTGAGACAAGGTTTGATAACTTTATTACCAAATCCCAATAAGGATATATTATTTTTAGAGAATTGGCATCCCATTACGCTAATCAGTAATGATGCAAAAAAATTTGCAAGAATATTTGCAGAAAGATTGAAGAACTGTCTTGATCCCATAATTGATGAATGTCAATCAGGGTTTATGAAAGGTCATCACATTTGTAATAATGTTAGGCTCATTTTGGATTTAATCGACTACAATGAATTTATTACAGATAATAGTTTTGTTTTATTTGTTGATTTCTTTAAAGCGTTTGATACTATCGATCATAACTTTATGTTGGAGACCTTAAATTATTTTGGTTTTGGAGTATATTTTAAAAAAGCTATTAAAACACTGTACAATGACTGTAACAGCTCAGTTAAGTTATCATATGGAACGTCATCCAGGTTTAAAATTAATAGAGGTATACGACTGTCCCATTTCACCATTTCTTTTCTTACATGTAACACACACCATGGCCATACATATTAAAAGAGATACATTTTGTGGTATAAGACTTTTGGAGAAAGAGTTAAAATGTTCTCAATTACCGGACGACACTGCTATTTTTTTAAAAAGTGAAACTGAAGTTAAAAAAGCTATTGAGTGCCTTAATATTATCTCTTCTGTATCTGGTTTATGTTTAAACATTAAAAAATGTGTGTTATTCCCCTTGAAAACATGTAATCATAATAACATTCTTGGTATTCCAGTAAAGGAGTTAGTAGATTATTTAGGTATTAAGATCTGTAAAGACCAAAAAGAGAGAAATAATTTAAATTTTACACCAATTAAACAAAATTAAACAAAAATTTAATTCATGGTTAATGAGAGATCTTTCATTAAAAGGAAGAATATTATTATCCAAAACTGAAGGATTGTCACGCTTGGTGTATACAGCTCTTGCATTAGATGTTCCACAATCAATTATAAAAGAGGTGGATACTGTTTTGTTCAATTTCATTCGGAAGAACAGACCTCATTATTTAAAAAAAAACAGTTTTATGCAATCCAATTGAGGATGGTGGTCTAAATGTACTTGACTTTAATACTGCTAATTGCGTATTTAAGAACAATTGGATAAAGAACTACTTGAACTCTAAAGGCAAAATTTGGAATATCATCCCTGAGTTCATTTTTGATAAGCTGGGGGGCTTAGAATTTTTAAATAAGATTCCGATAAAGCTTTCTTCTTTTCATAAACAGGTTTTTCTATTATGGATGCTCATTTTTAAACATAATTTTTCTCCACACAAATCTGTGATTTGGAACAACAAATACATTACATTTAAAAATAAATCTTTATTTTACAGAAACTGGTACAATAATGGTATAATTTTGGTCAGACAGTTATTTAAGAATAATGGTCATCTTTTTAATTACTGCAAATTCCTTAACTATTATAAGATCCCTGTAGCGGCTAAAGAGTTTGCAGTAGTATTTGATGCCAAGAGGCCTTATTCAACTTTTATCAGGCAATGTATCTTCCGAAGCTATCCCCATATATACTACTAATCAGTTAAGTATTGATGGCGTGAAAATTATAGATAAAAAATTTAATAACTTTTATATTAGAGAATTATGTAGAATTACGTTATTGCCTAAATGCAAACCTTTTTGGAACTCAATGTATAATCAGACTGATTGGAAAGAGGTCTGGAACTTACCCAGTAAATACTGTCTGACCAATAAAGTTAAAGAAATTACATATAAGATTATTCACTTGATTTATCCAGTGAGACAAGTAGCCTCAAGATTTTTTTAGAGACATGGAAACTACATGCAACTTTTGTAATACAGAAGAAGAATCAATAAAACATTTATTCTTTGAATGTGTATTTACCCAATTGTTTTGGATTGATGTTGAATATCTGATATCTAAATTCACAAAATTAAAGATTCAACTATCTGGTAAAGATATTTTTTTGTTATACAAAAATAAGAGTGTGGAGCAAAATTTTGTTGTTAACTTAATAATTATGTATGGAAAATACCATATACATAAGCAGAAATGGACAAATAATAAACCTAACATTATATTATTTCAAATTGAGCTTAAACATTATGTATACGAAACGGATGTATGCAATTTTTGAATCCTTTTCTTTGTAATTTTTCCCCTGTATAATTTTTTTTTTTTTATTGTTTTATTGTTTCTTTGATGCTATTATGAATGTAATAGATAATAATACATTGCGTTTCCTCTGTATTTGTATGTTGTTATGCAATAAAAAAATAAAAAATAAAATAAATAGAGAGCCTAAGTCCCTCCCCTCCGCTTCCGGCTCATGGGACCTTATGTCGGGAAAAAATCCTACGGAAAAAATATGTATGGTAGTCAATGGCGAGAGACAACTTATCTTTTTATTCCGTCTGAACTGTGCCCTGAATTACACATATGATGTTTGTCAATTTAAAAGATAATTATGAAAGTCAAGAAAGTCGCAGTTTGTCATAAAACAGAAGAGTAACATTTAGTTTTATGTGAAAATCGCTCAATGAACTACATCTCTCGTCTCGCACTATGTACGTCACCAATATCGTATGTGTGCAGTCTGGTACAAAACACTCAGGCATGACGGCGTAACGTTACGATTATAACGTAAGACTATCGAAAAAAAGAACAGACGTTAGCTTCAATAAAGTAGCTTCATTCATTGAGAGAAAAGGTATGACGTCAAATGTGCGCCTTTTGGGTTTGTAGTCTTTGTAATTACGTATTTTCACAGTCTTATACCTCAACAGTTTTTCATCAAACTGCGACTTTCTTGACTTTAAAATGTATCTTTTAAATTGACAAACGAGATCAAAATATTTGTTGTCTCTCGCCATTGACTAGCCTACCATACAATATTTTCCGAAATAAGGTCCCATGGTGGTCCACCGGAAGGGGAGGGACTTAGGCTCTCTATAGGGATGCAGCAACGGTCTTCAGAAACCTACGGGTGACGTCACGGACACTACGTCCATATTTTTTTACAGTCTATGGTTCTAACTCTCCTGACTACGTTGTCGGACAAAAATGGCGGATTATGGTTGGTCAGATCGCCTGTAAATCTCTCACAATACTACTCTACCTTAAACCGACGAAAGCCCGTCTAAACGGTCTATGAGCTTCAATGAACGTTAAAATAACGTTGCGTTGACTGTCTGCTGCGGAGCTCGCATCAGTGCGGGCTCAGCAAAAGTGCGAATCGAGGGCGCAAATCAACGGCATAGCGCTCGCGAGCACCCTTCTGAGACCTAAAATGACAAATGCGCACACGGCAGCCATTGTAAGTCCACAAGACCGAAAGTGCATGAAGTGTGCCATTTGGGACAGGGCCAATATCAACAAGAACATATGTTTACGTTGCTAAGAGTGGTTGCCAGGGGTGTTGTGTAGTGATGCTGCATAGAACCGTTGGGTGAAGCGGTCTTAGGCTGCGTTCACACTGCAGGGCTTAATGCTCAATTCGATTTTTTTGCAAGGCCGTTCACATTTCCAATTAAATGCGACCTTTTGTGATCTCCTGTGTGAACGTGAAATGACCCAGAAGTGACCCGCATGCGCAGAAGAGTACTCAGCGGTCAACGACGTCACTTGTTGTTTGCGGAAGTAGCTAAACTTCAACTAACTGTGATTCTCACACACACACACACACGAGCGCGCGCAGCGACCGTTTCACAAGAGCCAGACAGCAGCCGCTGACCTATCTAATATCAGCACAAATAAGTTAACATAACATTAGTCATATATAATGATGGTGGCCGTGGGCTTTTATTTATTTTTTTAATTAACAGGCTCGTTGAGGTCAACCCGTTCGGCAGATTTACCTCAGCTTGACGAATATGCAGTCCGTTTTCAAACCGACGACTACTTCAATGCAGAATTATGACGTTTTTCGCGTATCAATGACGTGCGGGTCGGATACATGCGACCTGGCCGTTCAGACTGAAGTCGCATTTCAAAAGATCGGATATGTATCGGATTTGGGACCACATACCCAAGTGGCCTGGGTCGCATTTGAAAAGATCGGATTTGTGTCGTTCAGACTGTCATGAAAAGATCAGATACAGGTCGCATAGGGGCAAAAAAATCGGAATTGGGTCGTTTCAGCCTGCAGTGTGAACGTAGCCATAGCCAGGTTTTATCGTGAATAAAACACAGCCATTGACCAATCAGAATCAAGGACTGGAATTAACCGTTTTATAAATGTATATTAAGTTTATTTGATAGGGACATAAATTGGGCAACAGCCTGGAACACACTTTTTTCATATTTGTTTAATCCTTTGTCATAGATGCATTCTGGTCATTTAAAGGGGTCATATAATGTCATTTTTGTACAAGCTAATATGATTCTTTAGGGTCTAAATTAAAAGTTTGTAATATACTTTAATTAAAAATTATCATTAGTATTGTAAGAAAACACTCATTTTACCTGGTCAAAAACAGCTCTGTTTTCAGCACGCCGTTTCAGTGCATGTGTCTTTAAATGATAATGAGCTTTGCTCACCCCGCCCCTCTGTTCTGTGCGTACACCATTTGTAATAATAACACAATAACCATAACGCGTTGTTCATTATAAACGTGGGATTATGAATTATATTGAGAACGTCGTACATAGAAAACATGCCATAATGTACCCTGAGTGTAAAAATAGCCACATTCATCGTGAAGCGTGCAAGCTATTTGCAAAGATTAATATAAAGATTAATATAAAGGTCAATAAAACGTTACACTCACTTGTTCTTCTGGAGGTTCAGCAGGAACACGAATAGTTGGTACTGATCCTTTTTTCTGGAGCAGCTTCTTAGCAAAAACAGCTTTATACTGACCCTCGTTTGTAAAGCAGTCTCGAGTCTGGTGAAATGATTCGTGCAAACATGACAGCATTGACGTTGATCGTGGGGAATATTCCCTTCGAAAACAAACTCAGCCACTGCGTCTTCAGCTGTACGGATTTAGAAACATCATCAATATGACTGCTGTGTTCGTTATTACACCCAAGAACAGAACACCACAATCGTTAACGGGTGATTCTCTGAATTGGGTGCCCTTCAAGTCCCCCAAACATACTACAAAGATTTTCAATTGAAGGAAATCACAAAATGCATTTTAACGCTGTCAATTAATAGAACCAGGTGCCTTAGCATTATAATGCAACACAATTGCTTTTTTTTATTTTTTATTTAAAGTAATGGGTTGCCTAAGTAGTAGACAACAAGCATGTTTGCATGTCCTCACTAACCATCATTACATTTTCACTGAATATCAAACAAATAAAAAGTGCAATTAATACCAAAATGTTGCTGCTAATATAATCATATGTTGGTCTACTTTAACTAAAATATATATGTATATATAAAAATACATTAATTATATATGACATTGCAATATTTATACACGTCCTCCAGTTTGTTTTCACCCCCGTCACGCCATACTATTTACCCCCCTATAAAAATAATGGATCAATCCCTGTGGCATCACATCCAGGCAGTGACATCACACAAGTCTCTTGAAGAACATGCTGCAAATAAAGGCAAGTGTCAGTATCTTTTCTTACCTATATTTCATGTTTTTTACTGTCAGATTAAGATTGTCAGGCTCAACATTTCAACTCTGTTATATGACTAAATGATAGTAAACAACGGTTTAAGAAGAATTAAATAATAGTTTTGCAAAACATTAAAATTTTATGCTGTCCTAAATGTCATGTGGTGCTACTGTCTTAGCTAAGCTAACTGTCTTAGCTACTGTTAGCCAAAAACTTCAACCCCGTCACATTCAACCCCGTCACATTTTTTACTATAACAGGGTTGAATCGTTGTGACAGGGTTGAATGTTTGACACTTCTTAGTAGATTACTCAATTGTAGACTTCTTGTATTGTGATGTGAACTGTCAGAAATAATCGATTATGGTATTTTATGTTCAATATTTTCAGACATCCCAATGGCAAAAACAGCAGCAGAAAGGCAAAGACAGTACAGAGCAAGAAAGGATGCAGACGCAGAGAGAAGGGAAACATATATCAGGAGTGAGCGTGAAAGGTGGAAAAGGGACACAGAGATAGGAAAAAAGAAAAAAATAAGCAATCTGGGTGACAGAGCTAAACGATATAAGCGGAAGATGTGGAGGGATGCTAAAAAAAGACAGAAGAAGAAGGAAGCTTTGAGGAATAGCGACATAGCGACTCTGCTGCTGTTTTTGCCATTGGGATGTCTGAAAATATTGAACATAAAATACCATAATCGATTATTTCTGACAGTTCACATCACAATACAACAAGTTTACAATTGAGTAATCTACTAAGAAGTGTCAAACATTCAACCCTGTCACAACGATTCAACCCTGTTATAATAAAAAATGTGACGAAGATCGATTGATGTTTGTGATTAATTAATACTTAATGCTTTTGATTTAATGTTAAATACTTACTCAAATGTTTGTTTGTTTTTGCCAACTTTAATAAAATAAAATGTTATTGAATGTGATATCATTAATTTTACAGGTAAGAAATCCATGATACTATATTGAAATAATGATCATCACTTCAACCCTGTTATCATTTTCAACCCCGTTATGCTGAGTTCAACCCTGTTATTTGATAGTTTTTATTAATATTTTCGTGATAAGAAGACAAATTAGGTCAATGTTTGTTTTGCTGTGTGCAGAATTTACAGGACAGTCGGAAAAAATAATTAAATCCTAATGTTAATGCATATTTTGTGATAAGATATGAAGACCAATGTTAGATACAGTTTTCATGACCTGATTTGGTATTCAAATGGTGAGTATTTAAAAATAAAATTCTACATGCAATAAATGATATCAAACAAGGGACATCTCATTGAAAAGCTTCTACAAAAATTTACTTGAAAATCTTTTTAAATCATATTTAAACAGGGTCCAAGTGGTCTGTGACGGGGTTGAACTCCTAAACAACTTTCAGTAAGAAAAAACACTCAATATCGATTAGAATTTCATGCCTGAGGTGGGAAAATGTATTTTCTTAAAGGTTTGACTAATCCACTATCACATGAAATGATCAGAAATAACTATTTAAGGTAAAAAAAAAAAAAAAAAAAAGGAAAGTATGACCCAAAAGGCACCCAATTCAGAGAATCACCCAGACGCCATTCTACTCAGCACTCCAGCTATCAACAATGAACGCGAGGGAGGAGTTATGATGGCGGAGTGAGCGGTAGCTTTTTTGCAGGCTCCGTTATTAAAGTCTTGAAATCGTCCTAAACATTTAACCTCTGACAGAAAAAACCCAGCAACTTCACATAAGAACTGCACGAACAACATCTCAGCCCCACGGAGTTCTGTTTTTCGAAGCTGACCACCTTTGCTCGGTTTTTCTTTTTTCTTTTTCTGCAACGTGAACGAGATGGCTAACGTTAGCAAAGCGGCTAAAGCTCAACTGCTAACAGACCACGACTATAAACTGACGGCCCTGCGCGAGGCATGTGAGGAAGAAGAAATAGAGGCAATGGAGGAAGAAAATGTCTCATGACCACACACCTTTGCCTAGCCCAAATCCCAAGAAAATGAAACCAAAGAATCAAGATGTGGGAAAACAGCCGGGTGAGATAACAAATGAAACCATCTTAGATGCAATTCAAACTTTGATAAAGAGATTTGATGAACAAGATGACAGACTGAAAGCTTTTGAAAGTCGAATGGAAGCTAACACACTAGCAGTGAGAGAAAATAAGGAAGAAATAAGCAAAGTGAAGGAAGAAATGTTGTTGTTGAAAAAAGAAAATGCGTCACTGAAGCAGATCTGTTTGGAGCAAGCCAGATATAAGAGAAGGTGGGATCTTAGACTGATGGGCCTTCCTGAAAAAGACAAAGAGGATACAAGAGAGACTGTGATCGGCATCCTTACAAGAGTGATCCCGGTGTCAGTGGAGAAACTCCGTGAGTCAGTTGACACAGTGCACTGCTTGGGAAAGAAGAACGATGCAGCTACCAACAAGATGCCCAGACCTGTAATCATCCAGTTTGCCTTGAGAACTGTCCGTGATGAAGTATGGAGGAGATCAAGAGAGGCAAGAGTGTGTAGAGAGATGAACATTCAGTTCAAGGAGGACTTCTCAAAAGAAGATCGTGAGGCTCGTGCAAAGCTTTGGCCTAAGGTGCAAGAAGCCAGAAGAAACGGAAAAAAGGCCTCCCTAAGAGAAGGATATGCTCTCATTGATGGACGCAGAGTTGACCCCTAAGTGCTGTGTAGTAAGCAAATGCTCAGGCACTTTCTGCTTATTCAGAGTAAAAATTCAGTAACATGGTAAGATGTATTTAAGTTTTACAGAAAGAAACTCTCAGGTATTTTATTTAAACATATTCTGTTAGTATGAATCTTACCAGGTGAAAGTTTAATTGATTTAACTGCTAAAAGGGGTTGAAGGACTTCAATTACGAGTTGATGTTTTTTCTATATTTTTGATATGTTACTCAGGACAACATGTTCATTCCAAAAAAAAAAACCACAAAAAAAAAGTTAAGCGCATTTAGAACAACCATACTTTCTTTCATATCATTGAATGTTAGGGGATTGAATAACATTACAAAGCGTAAAGCCATTTTTTTGTTTTGTAAGGATCAGAAATCGCAATGCATCTTTTTACAGGAGGCTCATTCTGTTATGGATAATGAAAAATTTTGGAAAATTCAGTGGGGGGATTACGCCTTCTTTGCACATGGAACATCACACTCAGCAGGAGTCATGATACTATTTAATAGATTTCCAGGTAACATAATGGATCATAAAAAAGATACTGAAGGTCACTGGTTAATGGTGGCTGTGGAGACAAATGACAAACGTTATATTTTGATATGCGTTTATGGCTTTAACAACCAAGCAATCAATGTGAATTTGTATGCAAAATTAAGCCAACTTATAATTGAATGGAAAACAACATATGATTCAGATAAAGTGATATTGGGAGGAGACCATAATATAGCCCCTGACTCATGGCTAGACCGACTACCTCATAGGAATTCTCAACCTGTATATAGCGACACTATACTGTCTTTATGTACAACAACGCATATAATTGATTATTGGAGAGCATTAAATCCAACATCATTTCAGTTTACATGGTATAACTCTGCAGGAAACGGTCAATGTTCAAGATTAGATTACTGGCTGATTTCATGTGAGTTATGTAGTGATATTTCAGATTGTAAAATATCAGCCTCTCCGCTTACAGACCATTGCATGATTAGTCTAAACCTATTAACATCCAAACAACAATTGAATTCTCCAAATATCTGGAAGTTTAATAATGATTTCTTAAAAAATGCTGAATTTTGTGAACAGGTGAAGTCTCTTATCCTAGAGGTTGAAAAGCTAGACTTGAGTGATATCAGTAAATGGGAATGGTTTAAAGGGATAGTTCGCCCAAAAATGATATTTAAGCCATGATTTACTCACCCTCAAGCCGTTCGAGATGCATATGTCAATCTTTTTTCAGACGAACACATTTTCAGTTATTTTAGAAAATGTCTTAGACCTTTCAGTGGTTATAATGTGAAGCAATGGGGTCCAGCTGATTCAAGTCGCAAAATGTGCATGCATCCTTCACAAAAATAATCCATCCGGCTCCAGGGGGATAAACGAAGGCCTTCTGAGGGTAATCCGTGCAGTTTTGTCGTAAAAATATACATATTTAAAACTTTATAAACGAAAATAACTGGCTTCCGGTGGCGGTCGGCGCGCGTTCATGGAGATGAATGACGTCGTGACGTAGAGCGAACGTAGAGTTTTGTTTTGCTCTGCTCTCTGGCTGCGCTGTCACACTCGTTCTACGTCACGACGCTTCCTGCGGTACGTCCTACGTCATTTGCCAGCAACCATCTCCATGAACGCGCGCCGACCACCACCGGAAGCCAGTTATTTTCGTTTATAAAGTTTTAAATATGTATATTTTTACGACAAAACTGCACGGATTACCCTCAGAAGGCCTTCGTTTATCCCCCTGGAGCCGGATGGATTATTTTTGTGAAGGATGCATGCACATTTTGCGACTTGAATCAGCTGGACCCCATTGCTTCACATTATAACCACTGAAAGATCTAAGACATTTTCTAAAATAACTGAAAATGTGTTCGTCTGAAAAAAGATTGACATATGCATCTCGAACGGCTTGAGGGTGAGTAAATCATGGCTTAAATATCATTTTTGGGCGAACTATCCCTTTAAGTTCAAAACCAGACAAACAGCAGTTGACACAGGTAGAAAACTGTCATGTATAAGGAAAAGGAAGCAAAAGGATCTAATTGACAAAATCAATCAACTTACAAGTAATGTACAATTATCCTTAGATAACATTACTGAATTAAAGTTATTGCAGTCCCAATTAGATGACATGTACACAACAAAGGCAGATGGAGCTTATGTTCGATCAAGAGCTAGATGGATTGAAAAGGGTGAAAAAAGTTCAACTTATTTCTTCGGACTTGAAAAACAAAGACAAAGTAAGAAAAAAATAAGTAAACTTATGATAAATGGTATAACAATGGAAGATCAGAAATTAGTCCAAGATGAAATTAGTCTCTTTTATGGTAACATATATAAATCAAAATTTAACAAATCAGATTGTGACTTTTTATTTGAAAAAGTCGATGAAAACATTAAAAAACTGGATGTGGAAGACAAACACATACTCGATGAAGAATTAACTATAATAGAAATTGAAACTGCATTAAAACAAATGGATAACGGTAAATCCCCAGGAATAGATGGGTTAACATCTGAATTCCTAAAACATTTTTGGGCAGATATTAAAAAGTTACTATGTAAAGCTTTTTTAGAATGTATTAAGGAAGGATGTTTGTCCCCTACTATGAAAACAGGATTGATAACCTTATTACCAAAACCTCAAAAATATTTGTTGCTGCTAGACAACTGGAGACCAATAACCTTATTATGTATCGATTATAAACTTCTTGCTTTAGTGTATGCAAATCGCTTAAAGCATGTAATTGGAAAACTTATCGAAGAGTATCAATCAGCTTTTATAAAGGGAAGATACATTCACAATCATATTCGACTGATTCTAGATATGATTGACTACCAATCATTCATTCAATCAGATAGTCTTGTTTTATTCATAGATTTTTTCAAAGCTTTCGACACTGTGGAACATGATTTCATGTTTACGGTGCTCAAAAAATTCGGATTTGGAGAAGGGTTCTGCAAAATCATAAAAATGTTTTATAATGATATTTATAGTTACATCTCCCTCAACCCTGGAATGACACCGAAAATTAAGATTTCGCGTGGTATTAGACAAGGTTGTCCTATTTCACCAAAATGATTTATTTTATGTACACAAATGCTAGCATATCTAATCGTAACTCACCCTCAAATTAAAGGAATCACCATTTTCGATTATGAATATCGAATAAGTCAATTTGCAGATGACACAGTAATCTTTTTAAAAGATAAATCTTTAATTGGAAAAGCCCTAGATATAATATCAGTTTTTTCCAAAGCTTCAGGATTATGTCTAAACCCGAAAAAATGTGAAATACTATGTCTTCATCCATGTGCTGAGACAAATATAGACTCCATACCTGTCAAAACTGAACTAAAATACCTAGGATTAATAATGTCTAAAGATGGAAATAAGAGAGAACAACTAAACATTGAAGGGAAAATAGAGAGTATGAAAAAATCTCTTAATCATTGGCTCATGAGAGATCTCTCTATTCTTGGCAGAATCTTATTAACAAAAGCTAATTTATCAAAATTAGTATATCCTTGTCAATCTCTTTATGGATAAAAATGGCAGTCTGTTGCAGTTTAATTCCTTTGTCGAAAAGTTTAATTTAAAATGCTCTTATAGAGAATTTAACCAAATCAGTAGAGCTATTCCACTTCCCTTAAAATTCATGATTAAAAATATCCTCACAAATTCAAATGTGACTGTTAAACTCCCTGATTTAAAAATTGGTAAATTGAAATTTGGAGAAAGAAAATGTAATAACAAAATACTTGGAAGTGTGTTTAAAGAAAAGCTATTCTATGATATCAAAAAGCCAACGAAAATAAAGATAACTGATAATCAAGTTACATTAACAAAGACTTATTGTAGCTATCTTAAATGGCCAATTTCACCCAAGGTAAAAGAAATTCAGTTTAAATTAATAAGTAATATTTATCCTGCTGCTGAAACCCTAAGGAAAAGGTTCAATTTTGAAGTTAATCCGTGTGTTTTTTGTATGACAGAACACGAAACAATTGAACACCTTTTTTTCTCTTGTTCAGTCACAATGGGGTTTTGGAAGGATGTTTATCGATGGTTAAATATTGGGACCAACAACTCTTTGTTTAACAAATTTCAAGTGATGATATATATGGATGGTCTGTCAAAAAAGGTATCTAAAATGGTGAACATTATTTTCATTATGGGGAAGTATCATATACACAAAAATAAGTGGAATAACAGCAAGCCCAACATAAACTGTTTTAAGAATGAAATTAAAAATTATATAGCATCTCTAAAGGTGTTATCGGAAGAAAACCAGTCCATAAATGAGTTATATGAAACAATGTCAGAGTCTCTTGTCTTGCTCCTTGAGTTTACAGTCCTATGTTCGTAAACACGCTTGAAGCACTATGTTGTTTTGTCAGCCCCTGTATATATTTATTTATTTTTTTTATTTTTTTTTTTAAACAAAACAAAAAAAAACAATGAACGCGCGTCGGCGCGTGCTATGATTGACAGCTCGCTCACGAGGGCGCGACGGCGGGTCTGTGTTTGAAACGCTGCTGTCAATCACCCATCGTGGGAGGGGCGTCGATATTGTGACGTCACAATATCGAACAGCTTGATTTGAGACAGGAGGAAACATATAAGAAGATTAAAAAAAAAACACTGGATGGATTTTTATCATTTTATGATGGTTGTGTACAGGCATTGCCAACACACATTTCAGTACAATCAACTTGTAAAAGTGCATGTACCATTATATGACCCCTTTAAACTGATAGGAAACATCCTGAAATTACTGTACTTTCATTGTAATTTTGCCTCATTTTCCCTTATTTTGAGGGAAAATATGGCTCATCTTACCCCACTCTTCCCTATATAACATTGTGGTTTTTGGCCATTTTTAACACTAAGGATGGAAATTAATAGGCCTACCTGCCACCAGGCATAGATGTCGTCAGGAAGCCCGCTGTTATTGAGAGAGAGCAGTGGTGGGACATCTTGTCTGAAGCGTTTGGTAAACCACTCGTCGTCACTTGCAGCCAAACACCGCTCCATACAGGCACAGGGTTCTTCATGAAACAACTGCTCCACCAGGCTATTGTTCATCAAATGTTTGAACCGATTATAAGGAACTTTATTTATGGTCACTGTACTGATGATGGCACCCAACAGAACCACGAAGAAGACCTTCATGTGTTTACAAGACGGCATTTTGAATGCAGTGGTGCTTCTATCCCCAGACGTTGGGTTGGTATAGATTGATGTTCAGGCGATTCCTCTGGCAACTTTCAGCACCTTAATATGAGACCAAGTGTATATTTAATGAGTAACAATCTCTGTTACTTTAAACTATCCTTGTATCTCTGTAAAGCCGCTTTGGAACAATCTACATTTTTAAAAGCGCTATATAAATGAAGATGACTTGACTTGACCAGCTGCAAAAAGCTGAGCATTAAGGACAATAAAAATAAATACTTTTCTACAAACAAAAAAAAAGATGGGTTGTTCCAGCGTGTTTGGGTCAGATATGGACAAACCCAACCATTGCTTTAAATTAAACAGTTTAGGTAAATTTAAACCAACAGTTTGTCCATATTTGACCCGAAACAACGCAGCATTTTTTGTTCCTCGTTTTCAAGTTATTTTTGGATATGCTGGTCTAATGTATTTTATTTATTTAATTTATTTATTTAGCCCTACATAACAGTACTCGAATGTATTATAGCCTACACAATAATATTAATGATACGTAGCCTATTAAGCAACAAAGGTAAACAATAAAAGAGCGATTCCATGCAAATGTCAACCTTGCCATGAAAAAATAAAGTTATTATCAAAATATCAAAACCCTTTCTAAGTTGTCCATTTGGATCTGTATTTTATTGTATTGATGTGCTGTCATGTAAATTTTAAGGAAATGTCTGTGTTTATTCACCTCAGATAAGGTGTGTGCACAGATAATAATTGCTTTTTCAAACAAACATATTTCATGCTTTAAAAAGAGGGATCAAAGACTCATTTTTTTATACTTTATGTTGACAGTAAGCATTTTGCAGAAAGATGGGAGCATGACTGAAATATAAATACACACACTTTGTTATAACTGCATGCACTTTAAATTTATAAAGGCTATATTTAGGAAGTCACGACGCTTCAGTGCTGTGTCACGTCCGTAACGATTTAAAGAATAAGTTCTATATTGTATAATAATTATTACAATTAATTTGAAACTTTATGTACAAAGCCAAAATATGTCCATTCTAGTTATGATTGACAATTAATCTCACTTATTTGCTCTAAACAACCTAATTATGCGTTACGGACGCTTCATATTAAATCATGCATGATTTGACCAGCGCATATTTGTTGAATGAATGAATGAATGAATGAATGAATGAATGAATGAATTTATTTCGAGCAATATAATGACACACAATCAAGAAGCATTCTGATTAAATCAATACGAAAAGATAAATTCATCAACTTTACAACATAAATCGAACCCACCCCGGTCTTTCAACATGTACTGTTAAAAAAAAAACCCGCACATATATTAAATTTATCTCTATTACTGTACATCAGAACATTTTAGAAATCAATTTATATTTTTTATTTATATTATTCTTACAATGCATTGGCTAATATTTCAATAATGTGGCTATTTTGAAGTACGATTGCGCATTCAACAACGCAAAATTGGTATAAACATTGCGATCATTTTGACACAAAACATAATATTGCGATCATTGTGACACGATTGCGTTTTGCATACCGCTCTCCAGACTGTTTGTTCTAACGTTATATAGACACACACAGGCCTACACACTTTTACAATCGGACAGCGTTTTAATTCACCTAACCTTGGACTGAGGGGAAACCGGCGATCTCGACTCCGGGGAATATCGATATGATAAAAATACAAAATAGCTGCTGATGTATCTTAGCAATTCCGTATCTTTCGGGGTCTATAGTATACACCACATTATCAAGCAATATCATGCCCGAGTTGAGTTTTGAACATGCCTAAGCTGGTTAAATTTTCAATAGAGTGTCTGCATCCTGCAAGACTTCAAGTTACGCCCCTTCAAGTTACGTCCATTCAAGTTACGCTCACCACTTCAAGTTGCTCACTGTTTAAAGCAGCGCTGCACAGACCGGTCGGTGTATGATATCAAAGTACCGCGAGAGCGATTAGAGAACAGACAGTTCTGTATGCTTTTGAATCGCTCTCGCGCAAGTTTAACATAAACAGAAAATACTAGAGTTGATTAAACTGACTCTTAGCTGTTCAAGAACCGAAATACTTGTTTTGGTATGCAGTAAAGCAAGCTGCAATCTGCATTAGTGCCAGGGTATTGAAAATGTATTGCAAGAAACCATATTGCAATGTATTAATTTGTTTTATCAATTATTCTTCCCACCTCAACTAAAGTGTGGAGCAAGCACTAATATATCCTTTTGAAATTGGGATTTATTTCTTCTTCTTTTTTCTTTTTTTAAATAAAAATTACATCTTTTGATGTCTTATCGTATGACTGATTTGCTGATGATTAAAAATGTTGACTGATATCAACAGCACTAAAGAACAGCTAAATGCACCGCTGACAAACAAATCTTATGATCTTATGATCTTATCTTATACTTTTAAGACAAATGAACAACAAGCACACCCATAACAAAATCTTTTAATTGAAAGGCAACACAATGAGGGTTTAAAGACAAATGAGGAATTGTCACTCAAAAGCACCACAGCTGCACAAAAAATAAAGAGGAAACAGTCGTAAACTGGTATAGCAAACAATAAATTAGGTGACATCTATGCATTTACATCTATTAGGTGACATCTTACCCATATTTAATAATGGAAAGTGACCACTCCAGGGCGATCTACTAATGTCCATTTTTCTGTCACTAGCCTTTACAGAAATATTACACTTAAAAGACACTTTAGGGTTAAAATTTCTTTATTTTTAAAATAAAACAATGTTATTTGAACAATTACACCTTCTTGAGCATTCAATGTGGCAATATTTGATTTAATTAATTATATAGAATTTCAAGCAATACAGAAGTGCTCGTCCCCACAGTCATGTATGGGAAAATGCTTTATTTTTATGTCAATAACGGTTTTCCGCCATTTAAAATACAATAATGTATACATAACTATCAAAAATATTATGTAAATTACAAAAAAACAAAATGCCGAATAAATATTATAAAATTTATAATGAAAGTAGTGGTCCCCTGGAGTTGCGTCACTGGTGTTACCGTTAAACAAAAATCTCTTTTCAAAAATTCACTTTCTTATCAGACATTTTCTTATTTATCTCATGATTTCATATTAAGCTTTTAGTTGAACTCATTGGTATGACAATTGTAAGGGAATTGTAAAAATCTAGAATACAAATGGATTAAACTACTTAATTTAGTATACATGATTGACAACGTGGTTTGATACCTTGCAGCAGCCATTTTGTAAAATGAATTTTTCATGAACTTTATTCAAAGCTATTCATTTAGATTGTATGCCAGATGTAACAATTTAGTCTCATCTACTTAATTATAGTTGAAGAATAATGATCTTTGGTCTTAGAAAAGTGACACAACCAGTGACACAATGAATCACCAATGACATACAGTACATGTCACATTAAATAAAATATCACATGTGACATGATGATAATTTTTCATCCATTTAATTCTGCTTACACTCAAAAGTTAAGATTTAAAGGATTGCATCATTACTTGATTTTAACTGGTTTTCAAATATTTAAAAGTGTGCTTGCGCAACCATGTATTTGCTATAAATTATAGCAAATACATGGTTGCGCAAGTTAACTTTCAAGCACACTTTTAACAAACCTGATTAAAATAAATAAAACATAATCTCCTTATTTGTTGCATTATTATTATTATTATTATTATTCTGTAACTCTGACTACATGTCCTGAAAAAAATGGAAATAATATTTCATAAAAACCTATAATATTGCACAATATTAATATTAAATAAATGCACAAAAAATATTAAAAAAAATCATTAAGCTGTCATTTATGTGTACTCATAAAGTCAAAGGGTAATCTAACATCTACTTTCCATACAAAAGTGGACGTTTCTGTAGAATGGCCTGGCATCTGTGTGACACAGATCGACGAGCTCAAAGTTCCAAACGCTTTACTCTGCCCTTGCTGCAATGTAAAAAGCGGCAATATGACTTATACACTTCGATTTACACGGTTATCTCGGGAAAATATTCTTGTCTCTATACTAGCTGGTATCTTGCCGACAACATCTCGTTTTGAGTTTGACATATCGTGTGGTTCTGTGTGATTTGGACAACTTCAAGTTCCTGTTACGCCCCTCTCTTGCAGTCCGCAGACAGACCCATCTCGAAATTTTAGCAGCATGAGAGATATGCGTGAACGGAGGCTAATCTATAACACGGTGATTTCAGTTTAAATTTGATTAATTGTGCAGCCTTACCTTACTGATGTCTCAGATGTCATCATCTCAGATGTTTGTTGTTTCAAATACCCAACAGAGTCAGAGACGCACAAACAGGTCTCTGTTCAAGTTTTTAAAGCATTTTCTCTGATTTTCCAGCGTCAGCCAAGTGTCGATTTCGGAACTGTCACGTCCATAACGGAAATCCGTCACGTCCGTAACAACGTTTTTTCCTCATAAATGAAAAAATGAAAACTAAAATAAAATAAATAATTTATGTTCTATAGAGAGCCAACGCTCATCCCTTCGGCTGGTATTATTTCTTTTGGCTTGTGCATTTTAATTCGCAGAATTTCTACAAAGTATGTTGTCTCCCACTTTTTTTGTCACGTCCGTAACGCATGTGTATTTCCCTCATATTAAATATTGACTTGTATCATAATATATTGATATATACATAATATATTTTAAATATTGACTTCCCTCATATTAAATGTGTAGACTGATATTTTTCTAATGTCTGGACTCCTTTATTAAGGGAGTATTGACAAATAAACAGACGTTTAAATATATTGGTATTAAATGCATTTTCTGAGAATTTATATTTTACGTTTTGACTGCAAATGTCACGTCCATAACGCTGGAATTGCTCAAAAAATGAATTCTTATGAAATATACCATTTTCAGTCGAGGCTGCATAAAGGTTTTGTGTTCACTGAGGTAATATCTAATTACAATCCTGAACATCGTATGCAACAGACATTTAAGATGGACTAAAATCTTTAATTATGGCATTTAAGAAATGAATAGAAAAATGGAATAAAAATAAAACATTTACTCACTTTCTTGCCTTTAAATAAAACTGCCCAGTTTTGAATCCAGCGTTGAATGCGTCTCTGTGGACCTATCTGAATGTGTGTACAATTGTGAACTGGCAGATCTGGTTAATCTTGTCACACAAACAACTGGTTAGATCAATCACTTCATAGTTCACATGAAAATTAATGACATAGCTCTATAGGGCTGATATAACAGGGAGGCCTTATGAGAGTCCTTCAACCTTCTAACCAGCCTTAGGGCAGCTAGGAAAATAATATATATATATATATATATATATATATATATATATATATATATATATATATATATGATCAGGCTCTGGGCTAGAATCAGGGAGGCTCAAGGGGAGCCTACAACATGATGAATATTGCTAAAATGCTAAATGAGTGGACAGTGTACTCAGCTAGAGCGCTATCGACTCTTTAAACAAGGGGAGTACAATCTTACTACATGACTATCGAGGAGGCCTAGAAAAGCCTAAAACTTCAATTATCAACAGCGTCAGCCCATGTCATGCTCAGGCTCTAAGGGAGTACTCAAACCCATCCCAATGGCAGGGATTACTAAAGTGAGCCACATCTTCACCCAAATAGTAAACACACAAGTTGTGTGTGTCATCTGGTGTCATAAACCTGAGACATGGCGTCTTGTCTTCCGCATAGCGCGTTCTATAGCGAAGTGTACTAGCGGAAAAACTTTCCTAAAATTAATTTTCTCAGAAACAGAGACAATGATTTTAGAAACTGATTCGCTAGTCGGATTTTGCATGATATGAGAGAATCAAACTTGTCTATGTAGCTTGAAAAATATAATTTAAAGCCCTTCTCTTTCTTACTCTTAGGTGTGACAGCTAACTGCCTCACAATATTGTTAACCGCTGGAAGTTCTTGTAAACAGGTAGTGTAATTTGCCATTATCTCCACCTAATGCAAAAGCGGCTTCCGACGCAGAACCGGTTGTAACTGGGTGGGCTGAGACAAAACGCTGAAGCGATTGTGCATAGAGCCTATTTCAGACACTGGTTCACCTGGAGTGCGTTCCCCAAGAGCGTCATTGACGCAGTGTGAGTTCCCTCTCGAAAGGGAACCAGTTCCACAAGTTTAGGGACAAACATAAAATTGTCTTTGGTTTGGCAAGACATGAAGCTTTCAGCACTCAGATGCTCTAATGATCCAGATGAGAAGAAATAAAACGTATTGCTGAGTATTGCATATATTTCCTGGCCATAATATATCTATACAGACCTCAAAAATACTTTTCAAGAAATACGAGAAACCTGCCAACTTGACCTTATCAATTAGGTAAGTTTGACCATTTATATACAGCGGAAATTTAATTGTCTTATGTGCTCAGTGTGCACTTAAATTCGATCAGTGAAATCAACTTAATGTTCTTGTCTTTGAAATGTAACGTTTATAAAATATTGTGATGGTGGACTGAGTGGACACTTCTATTGGTGAAACACAGTTTGAATTTTTTTTCATTTTTGTTTAATATTGTTTTATGTTTTCAATATTTAACCTAAATGAAATAATTGATAGCCTATATCTGAAACAATTTAATTAATTAACCCTATGATGCATTAATTAGGCTATAAAATAATGAAGTAACATTTTTTTATTATTCACGGCAAAACAATATAGGTTCAATTATTTTCCCTAAATGAATGATGCATATTTAAAAATAATAATAATAATAATTAATACAACAAAAGTGGTGTCGAAGTTACACTGCCCTTTTATTGCACTATATGATTTGAATTACTAATTGAAAGTCGAGTTTAAAGTGACAATTCATGCAGAAAGGACAGAAATTACCGTGAGGACAAGTTATACATGATTTTGATGAGTACATTTTTACAGTGCGGTGGTTTGAACTTTACACAAAGAACTGTTAAATAGTCATTTAAAGCTATGTCACTATAATGTAAAAAACGTCTGTTTAATTACAAAATTGTTTTTTGTCCAGGAACACTACGCAGGCAAAATATGAAAGTATTCAACAGTTTGGCGCCTCGTTACATCACCTTGCCTTTAAGCTTCATGACAATCTTTCTTCTGTACACTCAAAACGCCCCGATGGACGATACCACATACGCGTTTGATGATTTAATATTCGAACCTTCATGCTCCTGTAAAACTTGCGTCATGGGATTTCTGGACGATGACTGGTTCATTTATCGGTATAATCCCACCATACCAGCTCTCCTCAACAGAAAAAACAGCGTGTTACTTGGAGACACGAACAAATGGTGGAGGGTAAGACTTTAAAATATTAAAGGTGGGGTCCTATGATTCACTGTATGCCAAGTGAAATAAATAAATATAGGCTACACAAAACCTATAGTGTGTGTGTGTGTGTGTGTGTGTGTGTGCGCAAACAAACGTTTAGGCTTTATAGGCTTTAACGTATTTGCATCTTTGTGATAGCTCAGATTCCCTCATGCATTTCATCCTGTAAAACATGATAGCCCCATTACATTATTTATTTATTCTCTTTAACTCCGATTGTCATGACAAGTTTTGGATTTTGAACTCAAGTGTACAAGTTTTCAAACAGTAATCCATTGTCTTGACTATTTATGAGTTGAAACAAAGGTTGTCTTCCAATTGAGTTTGCTCCTGTTTTTTTTTTTATTATTATTTATTTTTTTATTTTTTTATGGCAGCAGGTTTCTAAAGTTCAACCAACTGAATATTTTACAATGGCAGTTTTCGATTTATGAGTAGTTCTTTTCATTTGACAATTTCTGGGCTATCTGCATATAGGCTACATCCTGATAACAACATACATCAGGAATAGTTACTATAGTTTTAGTAAGCTTAACTTCTGATGTATGTTGTTATCAGGATGTGCAGAAATCTAGACACAACAGTCAGGCAGCCAGTTGAGGAACACCCTGTGAAAGAGAAGATAAAAACCATTAGCCTACCTATCTTGATACTTATCTTGATGATCTTGATTAAACAGGATTGTTGTCTTGATGCTAATTTTGAATATTTCTATAGGGTCTACAACCGTCAAAGTTCAGAGTCAACTACACAGATGTGGTGGACACATTGTTTTCTCTCTTCCCCGATGAAGATCATTACTCAGATGCTGGTCCAGATCGCTGCAGAACCTGTGCTGTGGTGGGAAACTCTGGGAACCTCCTGCGATCCAACTATGGTCAACTAATAGACAGCCATGACTTTGTCATAAGGTATTAGGCCAGCGACACACTGGTTGCGTGGCGTGAGCGTGGCGTTTCTGTTGCGTGTCGTTTTCTATGTCTTTGCACCAGAAAAGTGTCTGACGCGGCGCTTCTGCTGTTAGGTAAAATATGATAAACCTCATTGGTGATATATTTGACATGGGGAGAGAGTTGTGGAAGGCCTATAGCCTACTTCATGTTAAACATAAATATATAGCAGCAAAGACAACGTCGGCAGTATTGACGGCAAAATAGGCCACAGAATATTTCGTTCTGTAGGCTATTGACAGGTGCAATATTTGAAAATCGATAATTATCATTATTATTATTTTAAAATTACATTTATATCTGCATTTATGCCAAAACCTAGATACTTTCAAATATCAAAATGTCATTTATTAATATGTAGGCTATTCGTGTCAAAATGACTAAACATCTTTTCCTATTCTATTTTGCCTGGAAACGCTTCCAGCACGCTTGCATCTGAGACGCGCATGCCACGCAGGCAGTGTGCAAGCTCTAACCTGTTAACATTGGAGCCGAAAAAAAACCGGACATGCTACGCAGCCAGTGTGTAGCCGGCCTTAGAAGAACAGATTATTGCACAGAATAAATCTGATAAATGTTCTCTATACAGCAGTGGTTCTCAACCCTGTTCGTGGTATATCTTTAGCAATAATCTTCTTTTGGTAGCCTCTCAATCCATTGCCTGTTTTTCTCTCAGGATAAATAAAGGCCCGACAAAAGGTTACGAGAAGGACGTGGGGTCTAAGACCACTCACCGGATTCTGTATCCCGAGAGCGCTGTGGACTTGGATGACAACACCCATCTGGTGCTTTTTCCCTTTAAGATTCGTGACATGCAGTGGCTCATAAGCATCTTCACCACTAGACACATCACACGGTGAGTACTGTTTAATAAAACAATAAAAAAAAATCATGAAAGCAAATAAATTATTATCTATATCTTTTTGTTTCTCAGCACCTACACACGAGTCAAATCTTCAATCAAAGTAAACAAGAACAAGGTAAGTGCCCATGTCATTAAATCAATGTAAATGAAACTCATTTTTAAGCCCTATAATAAGCAGGAATGAATGTCTCATAAATGTTTTGGTTTCTGTCCAGGTGATGATCCTCCACCCTGGTTTTATAAAATATGCCTACGAGAAATGGCTGCAGAAAAATGGCAAATATCCTTCTACTGGCTTCATTACAATAGTATTTGCCCTGCATGTCTGTGATCAGGTAAAACTGCTTGCATTTTTCACATGATGCTTCAGTTTTAAACTGGCTGTGTTGATCAGCAGAGTTTCTGTAAATAGTAAAAATTATTTGCATGTGCAAATTTAATCTTAATTTAAATGTAATCCATCCCAAACTAAGTGCAAATAGCAATTTGAATTTTAAATAAAACAGTATGCAATAATAACTGTTTGTTTATTGTTAACATATTATGATTATATTTGTTAAAGTCATAAATGGATGCTGCATTATTGGGACATTACTAGTACTTGACATTACCTCCCCTTCACTCAATTTCCACTATTAAATGCCCGCTAGGCACTTTATTTCAACTGTTCAAATATTTTCTTAATCTCTATTTAAAATAAATGCTACTCATAGGCCTAGTACTGTATGATCTTTGTTGATCCTGGTCTGGAAAAACATTCCAGTGAACCAATCTGATTTGAGGGACAAGTTTACAGTTTATGTCAAGTTTAGGCTTACAACCAGGGTTAGGTGCTTCTTCCTCAGTGTTATTTTCCTCTGATTTTAGGGATAGGCTAAGTTATGGGAAGGGTCATAGATTTAGGGGTAGGGATAGGGTTTGTCCTTTCGGATAGGAATATTGTTCCAGTTTTAACAAAATATGTTGATCCAGGAACATGCCTTGCTTGGCAAAATTACGGTGAAGCCTGCACCCACCTTACTCTCCACTTCACTGATTCTGTTATCTGCTGGATTTCTTTGGTAATTCTGTCTGGCTCAATCAGAAAATGGTGGCAGAGTTTGTGTAAATAGCCTCTGCCAAAAAGGTGGGCTATTTGCACTTGGTGACAGTCCTTAACTTTAATGATCATTTCCTTTTTAAATAACATTAATTTTATTAACATTTTGTATTTGCATATATGCCTTTTATCCCAACCCCAAACCTTGTGCATGTTTTTTCAAAAATATTACCAATTTATTTAGTGGTAAAACTTGTTAATGAGAAAAAAATACTGAATGCACTATTAAGAAATGCATGTAGAAATTTACGTTATGAAATGATATCTGAATAGCTTTTAACCCAGTGCCATATTGCCACCAGCTAGATAACCCAGAAATGGCAAAACTCCTGACAGCTCTGTCTTTTACACAGGTGAATGTCTTTGGGTTTGGAGCTACAAGTAATGGAACCTGGCATCATTACTTTGACAAATCTCACACTCACTTTAAAGGCGGCCCTCATAAAGGAGACATTGAAAACAAAACAATGCATCAACTTCAGCACAGAAACAAGATTTCAATATATAAAGGGTATTGATAAAGAAAACTGTTCTTACATTTAATGAAGGATTTCAGAATGGATTAAGTTCTGAGATTGCTACAAAAATGAATGTTAAAATGAATACATAAATTTCAGTGTCTTTAATATAAATGTTGTCTTACATTGGCAATGTTTTGAGAGCTGTACAATGTCCTACACTTTTTTTCCCATTTATAATGCCTTACTGTACACATTGTAAACATATATGTTGTTGATGTACTAATATATAAGACATCTGGAATGTTAAAGTTTATGTGGATCACTATCTTGTATTATAAAAAATAAATAAAATTAAAAGGTTGAGACTTTGCATGCATGCATTTTGCAGAAGAACATTGTTTTGTTTGTGCTTAGGCTTTGCATAAGGGCGGATGAATCCGGTTTTCCTACTGCTCATAAAACATTCCCTACTAGGCTTAAGAGATATAACAGATAGAAAGGATCTCAAGGTGACTAGCTGAAGATGTTACTGTAGCTTTACCCATTAATAGACATGGTACTTACTTGAGAACAAATTCCAGCACAGCACTACAAATAACCCTTCACAATAGATAATGCTTTAAAATGAATTGTGTTAAGAGTGTAACTGAGTCCACTGAGGATGAGTTGTGTAGAATCCAATTGCAGTTTTATTAAAGCAGGCTAAAAGTGAATGAATACAACATAAACAGAACAAAACAATGACCTGAACAAACTTGAAACTTGGCTTGAGCGTAAACTTGACACAGCATAAACTCATGGAACCGCATTTACACAAACAAAAGGCTCATTTGAGATCAATCAATCAATGTATTTATAAAGCACAATAAAAACAACAGTGGTTGACCATTCTGCTGAATAATATCATTTAAAAGAAAACTAAAAGACATAAAACAATATGTCAATTAGACACAAACACACAATTGATGTTTAGACAAAATCTGCAATGAACTTTGCATGCTGGTTAAAAATGTGTCCGAGTGTGGTCTGACTGACTGACTGACTTTAATGTCAAATAACTCTCGCGACAGCGAGGCGGCCATGTCGAATATTGCAGTCAAGAGCAGTTGCTCTCCACCGACTGCGCTGATCAAAAGCACGATGGAAAACGATTTGCTGACGACATTATTCACAAATAATTTATACACATAAAAAACATGATATCAGAGTTTTAAAATCAAAACATTTTAAAAGAGAACAATACATCACAGTCGCATTAAGCTGTGTCGTCAGCAAGTTGTTTCCAAGAAGAGGTTCTTGACGGCCTTAACAAATAATGTTTTATTAAATTGAGCGTCAGCGTCAGTTCTGGCAGGCCAGGTAGTCAAGACGCTGCTAATGCTGTTTGCTAACAACACTGTCCCGTCAGCTGATCTGCTCCAGCTGAGCTGCATTAGCTCGTTAACTCCCCTCGCTGCTCAATGGCCAAAGCTCAAACAAGGCACCCTATTTAAAGCACATTCAGTTGCTCATACATGCTTGCTGCTTGCTTCTGCTGATCTGTACGCTGGTAAAAAGCTGTTTAATTCCTTCATCTAGCTTGTTTCTCAGAAGGTGGCTTAGTCATCTCTTCATAGCGCTTACACTGTAGACTGTCAAAACAGTTCAAAGACAGATAATTCTAGGTAACAGCATGTTTTAGCTATTGTGGTCTTGAACAGTCATTTCAGTAATTAATTAATAATTTTTACCATAATATAATTGCTAAATTAGGGTGGCTCAGACGACACCGTTCGAGACACTCAATTTCTGTTTTGGGGGGAATAGCTCATCTAGTCAAAATAATGTGAGAGCCCTTATGCTGCTGCTGCATCCCCTCATGCTGATAATGCTGTCCCTATATGCGGCTGCTATCTCCTCATACTGTGCTGTCCCCTGACTCTGCTAATTCATGAATGGTCAGGGGACTCATCTGATCAGCTGCTGTCCCCTGATTCTGCTAACTCATGGGTGGTCAGGACTCATCTGATTATAACATATTGCAAATTATCCGTGTATATTTGTAGATTACTAAGCATTTAAATTGTTAAAATAAAATCATCCTCTGTATCTCAGAGGATTGCCAGGTGTGGTTTTGTTTGGGGGGATATTTTAGCGCTCACAGTCATAAACTGTGTGAGCGTTCCCTAATGCTGCTGCTGCTGTCCTCTGACTCTCTGCTATTTCATGGTGCTCATGAAAGGTCAGAGGACTCCCTGAACAGAGCCATACCGCCAAATTTCAATTCAGGAACATCAACCTGTTTGCAATCTATTCAATATAAATTCTTTAATTATTTTTATTGTCTGTGTTCTTGACTTAATGGACCTGACAGAAATTGAGCGTCAGCGTCAGTTCTGGCAGGCCAGGTAGTCAAGAAGCTGCTAATGCTGTTTGCTAACAACACTGTCCCGTCAGCTAATCTGCTCCAGCTGAGCTGCATTAGCTCGTTAACTCCCCTCGCTGCTCAATGGCTGAAGCTCAAACAAGGCACCCTATTTAAAGCACATTCAGTTGCTCATACATGCTTGCTGCTCGCTTCTGCTGCCCGCCACCTCCCCAGCTCCTCCTTATGCACAACGTGGCATTTGCTTTATGTCATGTTGCCTGCTCTGTTCACAGGGGGGATATTTTAGCTCTCACAGTCCTAAACTGTGTGAGCGTTCCCTAATGCTGCTGCTGCTGTCCTCTGACTCTCTGCTATTTCATGGTGCTCATGAAAGGTCAGAGGACTCCATACCGCCAAATTTCAATTCAGGAACATCAACCTGTTTGCAATCTATTCAAATATAAATTATTTAATTATTTTTATTGTCTGTGTTCTTGACTTAATGGACCTGACAGAACAAAGTTCGGGAGGAAGACGTTCAAATGATCTATCAGTTCATCACGTCATTCCAACCAGCAAAAAGTAATCAACATGTCTACCCAATCAACATGAGTGGAGGCCTATATAAAATGCCAAATATCTGATTATTTGTAAGTGTTGCACCTTTTCTTCAATTAAGAAAATAAAAAATTTAAAAAGATAAAGTTATTGTAACGTCATGATTATAAAACGTACTCGGTTACCTAATGTAACCTCGGTTCTCTCTAGAAGAGGGAACGAGTATTGCGTAAGTTGCTTACGCTACGGGAAAGTCTTCTTTCTTCGAGATCTGAAGCCAAAAATTATCCTTAATTTTGTATTCATTGTCAACGCAGTGCGGCAGCCGTCAGACCAAGGCAGGCTGTATAAGCGTGCTCATTGGCTGCTCGGCGGCAACTGCTTAAGCCTATCAGTGAGCCTCGTGAAACGTGGCCTCCAATGAGGACGCTTCGCGCCCTCCACACCCTTCTAACCGTCAAGATGGGTGTGGCCAGTGTGTATATAACGAGGGCTCACAGGCTGAATATCTGGTTTTCGTAGTCTGAAGCGCAAAAGCTCGTGGCACGACATGGCAGGTTACGCAATACTCGTTCCCTCTTCTAGAGAGAACCGAGGTTACATTAGGTAACCGAGTACGTTCTCTTACGAGAGGTTCTCTCGTATTGCGTAAGTTGCTTACGCTACGGGAACCCCTTGTCAACGCCGTGCACGCCGAGCATCCAGCACATGAATCCCAGGGAGACCGGGGAAAAACATTCTGCTGGAACAGGTGGCCGGTCGGAGAAACCGGCCAACACAGTACAAAGCACTTCACTCAGTGTATAAAATAGAGTGGCGCGACCGGTCTATAAGTATATATCAGTGCAAAACAGTGGGGCCGGCAGCGCGAGCCCACACAGTACATAAGCACACATTAGGGTAAGAAAAGAGCGACATCATCGGTCTTTTACGAAGAGAATAACCCCTCGCGCAACAGAGTGGAAGACGGGCGGCCAGCAGCGCGGGCCAGCACCGGTAAACAGCACGTAAAGGGGAATGAGAAACAGAGCGGCCCAGCCGGTCTGAGTATAAAACACTTCACCCTAAGTACCATACCAGAAATATCGCCAGCATGTGAACGTAGTCTGCACATAAGCGACTGGGCAGAGCATACATGTCACTTATACTGACAGCAATTTAGCCTGTAAGGCGGGAACTTCCAGGTTATAAAACCTCACGAATGTCGATGGGAAGGCCCAGCCCGCCGCCATACAAATATCGTGGATAGAAATTCCACTGGACCAGCCCCACGAAGAGGCCATGCCTCTAGTAGAGTGGGCTCTGATACCCAGAGGGCACTGCAGGTGTTTGGAGGCATAAGCTGCTGCAATCGCGTCCACTATCCACCTGGACAGGCTCTGTTTCGAGGAGGCGAGACCCTTGGTGCGTCCGCCGAAGGAAACAAAGAGCTGCTCGGAACGCCTGAAAGCGGCGGGGCGCGTGATGTAAACTCTCAGCGCCCTGACAGGGCATAGGAGGTTATCACTGTCCCCATTATCGGATGCTGGCAGAGCCGAAAGGGAAATGATTTGTGCCCTAAAAGGGGTTCCAATCGCTTTGGGGATGTGAACCGTGTCTCGGTCTGAGAATGACTTTCGAGTCGTTCGGTCCGAACTCAAGACATGCAGGGCTAACAGATAGCGCGTGCAAATCCCCCACGCGTTTTACTGAAGACAGAGCTATCAGAAAAACGGTTTTGAGCGACAGGTACTTTAAATCCACGGATTTAAGTGGTTCAAAGGGAAAAGCCTTCAGGACCTCCAGGACCAAGGACAGATCCCAAATAGGAACCGAGGGGGACCGCGGGGGATTCATCCGTCTAGCTCCTCTGAGGAAGCGGATAATAAGCTCGTTCCTTCCTATTGCCTGGCCGCGCGTCGTCTCAGCGAACGCTGCAATAGCCGCCACATACACTTTGAGCGTGGAAGGGGACCTGCCCTTGTCCAACAGCTCTTGTAGGAAGGAGAGCACCCGTGGGACCCCACATGCACGTGGATCCAAGCTCTTAGTAGCGCACCATTTAGAAAACACCGACCATTTAGACGCGTAGAGCCGTCTCGTGGAGGGAGCTCTAGACTGCGTGATCGTGTTCACGACCCCTTCTGGCAGGACAACGGGTATCCGTTGATTACCCATGCATGCAGAGACCATCGTTCTGGATGGGGATGCCAGATCGATCCACCGGCTTGAGAGAGGAGATCCTTTCTCACCGGGATCGGCCATGGGGATGAGTGCGACAGCCTCACTAGCTCTGGGTACCAGGTTTGGTTCTCCCAATGCGGGGCTATAAGAAGCACTGGGTGGTGCGTTTCCCTGATCCTCGTAATGACCTGTGGTAACAGGGAGATCGGGGGAAAAGCGTACAGCGGGAGGCTGGGCCATGTCTCGGACAGCGCGTCCTCACTTTTCGAGAAAATTTTCGGGCAGTGAGCGTTGTCTCTCGACGCAAAGAGGTCGACCTCCGCTCTGCCGAATAGGCGCCAGAGAAACTGGACTGTCTGGGGGTGCAGGGACCATTCTCCCGGGGGAATGATGTCTCTGGACAGTCTGTCTGGACCAACATTCAGGTGGCCCGGCACGTGCGCGGCTCTCAGCGAGCGCAATGAGCGGTGAGCCCACACGAGAAGGCGTTCTGTCAGCTTGCACAGGTTCCTGGATCTGACACCGCCCTGTCGGTTCACATAGGATACCACGGACATGTTGTCCGAGCGGACTAGCACATGGTGATCCTGTATGAATGGGAGGAAGCGCTTGAGCGCGTTCTCAACCGCTATCATCTCCAAACAGTTTATGTGGAGGCATTTCTCCTGGTCTGACCACATGCCAAAGACCGGTGTGCCCTCGAAAAGAGCGTCCCAACCTGAGGTGGAAGCGTCCGTCGAGATAACTTTGCGGTGTGAGATGGCTCCCATTGTCACTCCCCGCTGGTACCAGTCGGCTGCTAACCAGGGCTTCAGTGCTGAAACGCAGCTCTGAGTCACTCTGATTCGAATGCCGCCGGAAGCCCAGGCTCTGTGAGGCACTCGGGCATTCAGCCAGCGTTGTAGCGGGCGCATACGTAACAGACCCAGCTGAAGCACTGCTGCAGCTGAAGCCATACAATCCAGCATCCTCTGAAATGTCTTGAGAGGTGCGGCGCTGCCTGGCTGGAAGGACGCGGCCAGGTGTCGAATGCAGCGCGCGCGTCTTTTAGATCGAGAGATATAAACCAGTCCCTCGGGCGAATTTGCGCGAGAATTTGGTTGTGAGCATTTTGAACGGTCTTCTCAAGAGCCTTGTTCAAATGTCTAGATCCAAAATTGGTCTGAGAGCTCCGTCCTTCTTGGGAACGAGGAAATAACGGCTGTAAAAGCCCGACTCGCTCATAGAAGGGGAAACCGGTTCTATAGCCCCTTTGCACAGAAGTGTAGCTATTTCTGCTCGAAGTAGATGTGCTACTTTTCCATTCACTCTCGTCTCGGTACGCGCCTGAAAGCGCAGGGGGCGGCGAGCGAACTGCAGAGTATAGCCCTTTTTTACTGTGCTTAGCACCCATTCTGATGCGCCTGGAATAGCTTCCCACGCTTTTGAGTGTGAAGCCAGGGGCAGAATGGCCTCCGGGCTCTGATCGCGCACGTCGCGGGCTCAAGAGCTCGAAACGGAGGGGTGGGCGCAGCGCGCGCTCTTGGTGCTTAGATACGGCGGATCGCACGCAGCGATAGCTGGCCGTTTTACACACAGTGTCCCGGCGGCTTGGACGGGGAACATATAGTGTGAGGCGCGAGGGCGTCGTCGGGGGCGAAATGTTCGTTAGTATGTGTGAGCGCTCGAGGGTGGGCACAGGACTTACATTTAAAACATGACCGGTCGTGAGAGGCCGTGTGACAGAGCGGGCAGTGGGTGTGGGCACGGTGAGGTGGACACGTGACCTACTTTTAACACTCGAGCGGCTTCTGCCTGCTTTATGAGAGTGGGCTCTGTGAGAGACACGGGATTTATAGTGCTTGTGTGCAGGGGTGAACACGGAAACGTGGGCACATTCACTGCATTAGAAACACATACGGCGTGAGCCGTGCAACCAGACATTATGCTCATTTGAGATTTCTCTGGGTCGCCGTGAGAACGGTGGTTGCGCGCAGGCGAGCGGGTAGATATACCGGCTCGTTGACTGCGAGGTAAACATCTGCAGTAGCTGTGGCAATGGGGACTGACAGAGCGTGAAGCTTTGACAGTGGTCCAGCCGCAGCGGGACTTAACCGTCTTTTCTTCCCTCGTGTTCAGATGCTCATAAATACTCGAGCACCATGAGTAGGAGTGGTACGAGAGGCGGGTTCGTTTTCTGTATGTAAGAAAAACTGGCCGCGAGCTCGGAGAAGCGAACAGCATACATTTTTATCTGCCGCGAGAGCCGGGATCGAACACGGGTCTCTTGCGCGAAAGCCTATGATTCTGCCACTGAACCACAGGGGAGAACACATTATATTTCAGTTAGCGCGAGGATATAAGAGAGCGACCTCATGTTTGTTTGCAGGCGTGCGTGTATAAAAACAGGCTCGTTTACTGCAATAGTAATATTTCCAGCCACCTGAACTTAAGAGGGGACTGAGAAATGTGTGAGAATTGGCGGTTTGTCCGGCCACAGTGGGACTAAAACACTCTCTCTCCTCTTTTCGCCGGTGAGTGAGGCGCGCACGCTGAACATTGCTTGTGACCGTCCGCTCTGTTATCCCTTGTGAACGGCGCAATCTGCGCGGCCCAACAAGGGGGAGAGCGGGTTCGCTTTCTGTATGTAAGAAAAGCTGGCCGCGAGCTCGGAGAAGCGAACAGCATAAATTTTTAACTGCCGCGAGAGCCAGGATCGAACACGGGTCTCTGGCGCGAAAGCCTATACAATATCTTTTGGTTAGAGCGAGGATATAAGAGAGCGTCATCATGTCTTGTGACGGCGTTTGCTTGCAGGCGTGCGTGTATTTATAACAGGCTCGTATACTGCGATATGAACAATTCCAGTCGCCTGAACTTAAGAGGGGACTGAGAAATGTGTGAGAAATGGAGGTAGGTCCGGCCACAGCGGGACGAAAACACTCTGTTCTCCTTTTCGCCGGTGAGTGACGCGCGAGGACGAAGTAGCTTTCTTGTAACGTAAAGAGAGCTCCAAGACCGTCCGCTTCTGCCATCCCTTGTGAACGGCGCAGTTTGCGCGGCTCGAACAGAGGGAGGGTGTCTATCTCATTCGCCTCATCCCCTGACGCGGCGGCGGCGCGGGTGAGAGCCGGCGGTTGAGCGGCCGGGAGGGGGGGCGGAGAGGGCGAGAGAGAAGCTCGAGGGAGAGGTTCCGGCGAGCTCCTCAGTCACATCAGTCTCCGGTGGTCTCTGCGAGCGGCGCTTCTTCTTGCGCGGCCCGGCAGGGACAGGCGGAGCGACAGCTTGGTCGAAAACTTCAAGTCGAGCCTGCAGGGTCGACATTGAAAGTTCTTCGCACTCAGGGCAGCCGCCCGTAGAGAGTGCGGTGGCGGCGTGCACGCGGCCCAGGCATAGAGCGCAGATGAGGTGGCGGTCTCCGTTGCCCTCGTTATATACACACTGGCCACACCCATCTTGACGGTTAGAAGGGTGTGGAGGGCGCAAAGCGGCTTCAGATCTCGAAGAAAGAAGACTTTCCCGTAGCGTAAGCAACTTACGCAATACGAGAGAACCTCTCGTAAGAGAACTGCCTTATATGCAATTATGTCAGTTAATTTTAACCTATAGGCCTAATAACTAGATGTACCGCATGGCGGTACAAAATATGACCGCCGCTCAGGCCTGCACTGGCTTTCCACAAAAATAAATGACGTGGAGCAATTTGGCTGTATTGCGTGTTTATGTATATAAGTTGTATATTTTAAAAGACTGTCTGGAGTATTCCTGTGGATCATGGATAATTTAGAGTTTTGTAATTATTTGCCATTACTATTTAAGTTTTATATCAAAAGTCATTAGTTTAGACACTTAACATCCATAATGTGAAAACGTCACATCCATAACAGTGGTTAACAGTAAAAAGCGACTGAAGTGCCCTTGAGCAAGGCACCTAACCCCTCACTGCTCCCCGAGCGCCGCTGTTGTTGCAGGCAGCTCACTGCGCCGAGATTAGTGTGTGCTTCACCTCACTGTGTGTTCACTGTGTGCTGAGTGTGTTTCACTAATTCACGGATTGGGATAAATGCAGAGACCAAATTTCCCTCACGGGATCAAAATAGTATATATACTTATACTTATACATACTAAGTATGAAAAATCTGTGTTTTTTTTTTCAAAGGACCCTCCCATTCAATTTATACAAACCTCTACCAAACGGTTGAGGTGCCTGTTGATGGTAAAAGTCTGTTATCTGACTTTGGCATGGGTTTGTTGTGTTTTACTGAAATAAAAAACAATTTTTCCCCAAAAAAGTGGTTTTATCTTGTAGCCCTGGTCCCAGAGTTTTAAAAAAACAATGTTAACAAAATTAAACTCATTCCCACTGTACCTAGTAGAACACTTAAGTAAATGTCCCATTGAAATTAATGGGATTTTATGGATTTAGGTGAAGAAAGTGTACACATAATACATTTTGGTCTGTACCATGAAGAGAAAACTGATTCAACTATATAAACTATATATTTTCTGAAAGCGTAGACTCTCAGGATGTGATCTAACATGGCATGAAACATGTCCCACCCACGTCATTAGTATACTGCCCAAGCATAACACATTGGGTATTGGTAAATCGGGTATATGGCTGATACCTAAAAAAAGTAGTAGTATGTGCATGTCTGTCTGTGTGTGTGTGTGTATGTGTGTGTGTTTGTGTATGTGTGTGTCTGTGTGTGTCTGTGCGTGTATGTGTGCGTGCGTACATGTGTGTGCGCGTGTGTGTTTGTGTGTGTGTGTCTGTGCATGTGGATTTGTATGTGTGTGTATGGGTGTGTGTCTGTGCCTGTGGATGTCAGTGTGTGTGCATGCTTGCGTTTGTTTGTATTCCTGCATGTGTGTGTGTGACAGTATCATCCTAAACCAGCAACCCTTCGCTCAACAGCACCATCTACAGGCCGATGAGTGTACAGTCACTAAATGTGCACATAAATGAATTTATTTTATACCCCCCCATGGATGAAATTCTACGAAACTTAGCATACCCCCAGAGGATGTCAAGTTAATCATACACATGAAATATGGTGCAGTTCTGAACATCTCCACTGAAGATAGGGGCGATTAAAGCAGAATAATATTGCATTTTAATTTTTTATGGGAGGGGCGCAAATCACAAATGAGTTAGGACCAAACGAAATTTTTCCGTAAAAGTCTAGTGGGGCTACATGCCCACCAAATTTCATGTTCCCCGGTGTTTCGGTGTCCCTGGTATCGTTGACGAAAAATTCAGATGAGAAAAAAAAAAAAAAAAAAAACTTTGACAATCGATTATGGGCTAGGTTGATGTGGGCCCTTAAGACCAACATACCATAAAAATGTCTTCATCCTCGGTGCCACGGTTCAGGTAGTTATTTAGGAAAAACTGCATTTTTTGGGTTTGGGGGGGCCCAGCGCGGGGGGGGAGTGGCCCCCGGGGACCAAACGAAATTTTTCCGTAAAAGTCTAGTGGGGCTACATGCCCACCAAATTTCATGTTCCCCGGTGTTTCGGTGTCCCTGGTATCGTTGACGAAAAATTCACGGGGGGCCCAGCGCGGGGGGGGGAGTGGCCCCCGGGGACCAAACGAAATTTTTCCGTAAAAGTCTAGTGGGGCTACATGCCCACCAAATTTCATGTTCCCCGGTGTTTCGGTGTCCCTGGTATCGTTGACGAAAAATTCACGGGGGGCCCAGCGCGGGGGGGGAGTGGCCTCCGGGGACCAAACGAAATTTTTCCGTAAAAGTCTAGTGGGGCTACATGCCCACCAAATTTCATGTTCCCCGGTGTTTCGGTGTCCCTGGTATCGTTGACGAAAAATTCACGGGGGCCCCAGCGCGGGGGGGGGAGTGGCCCCCGGGGACCAAACGAAATTTTTCCGTAAAAGTCTAGTAGACCAACATACCATAAAAAATTCTTCATCCTCGGTGCCACGGTTCAGGTAGTTATTTAGGAAAAACTGCATTTTTTGGGTTTGGGGGGGCCCAGCGCGGGGGGGGAGTGGCCCCCGGGGACCAAACGAAATTTTTCCGTAAAAGTCTAGTGGGGCTACATGCCCACCAAATTTCATGTTCCCCGGTGTTTCGGTGTCCCTGGTATCGTTGACGAAAAAATTCAGTAGATGACGGGAAAAAAAATAAAATAAAACTTTGACAATCCCTATATGACCGCTTTCGCTAGCTACGCTAACGGCGGTCATAATAGATAATAGAATAAATGAGTTGAGAGAGATTTTTGAGAAAAATTAACATGTATCTGATTTATATCCAAAATAAATCCATATTGAATCGAATTGCAAGACAATGAATCGAAATCGAAATCGAAAAGAATCGAAAGAATAAAATCATGAAAACCCAGCCCTTATAAAAAACACAGTAGCCTACCAGTCATGGTAAACATTGTAACATGTTTTCAGTAAACCTAATGAAATGTTTTGACAATCTCAGTCAGTATACACTTCTTGTGATGCATGGTTTTAATAACCACAGTTTTCAGGATCCACTTTTCTGAATTACACAATTAAGGGTTGTGCTCCAATAAACAGATTTGCACAGGCGTGCAACGTGTAAAAATAGCTGTTTTATCTATGAAACAGCAATGCAAATGACTCAGGAGCAAAGGTCAGTTCAGAGGAACTTTAGGTGGGGCTCTCTCCAGCCACCCTGGGCTTAGAAACAGCAGATGCGACAACTCAACGGGACTCTCCTTTCAGCAGGTATGTTTGAATCGCGTTTGTGTTCCTTTCAAACAAGTAAAACCACATAATTGCGCCTTGTTTGGCCAAACAGTACATATTTGTTCCTTTATTGTTGTGGTAAAAGCAGATGGATGAGATGAAGTGTATCTATCAACTTAGGTAAAGTTGGTTTTATATTCGCACATTCACAGTCTCAATAACAAGCGCTATAAAGCACATTTTTGCAAAATAAAAGCAGCTACATGATCTTTAGGACAAAGATGGTGAACTACAACACTCTCCACAATCGATCAAAATGGGCAAATATTGTTTTAATGGCATACAAAGTTGCGACTGTTCACTGAACATTCAATGTGTGTGGTAAAGAAGATAGGGACCGTCTAAAAAGTTCTTTTTTTTTTTTTTCATTGTGTGCAAACAGACAACTACATTTTTGCAAAGTACAGATGTACCAGCAAATATCTCTCACATTATGTGTTCTAATGCTATTGATTGTACTTTAGCAACAATAAAAAGTGCATTATAATGATTGTATTTAGGAAACCTGCCTCACTGTACATAATGTACATAAATATTTTTAGAATAAAAATACATTAATTCACCAAAGGGATTTTTTACTATCCGAAGGTTGTAGCATGTTCCTAGTGACCACACTGACTTACTACAGGTGAAATTTTGACAAAAAACTCCCTTACTGTACGTACAGTTGACAAATATGTTTTTTTTAAAAATACTGTAATTCACCCTAAGTATTTTTTTTTCGTGTTCCAAAGGGTGTAGTGTTTTCCTACAGACCAGACTGACTTACTACAGGTGAAATTTCGACAAAAAGTCCCTTACTGTACGTACAGTTGACAAATATGTTTTTAAAAAAAATTACTGTAATTCACCCTAAGTATTTTTTCGTGTTCCAAAGGGTGTTGTGCTTTCCTAGTGACCACACTGACTTACTACAGGTGAAATTTTGACAATACCTTCCTTACTGTACAATTATCAAATATGTTTATGTAATGAGCATATTATTACATATGTTTATTACATATGTATATGAAATAAACTGTAAATCACTTTGTGTTTTTTTTTATATATATATCCCAAAGGTTGTAGTACTTTCCTAATGACCAGACTGACTTACTACAGGTGAAATTTTGACTATAACTCCCTTACTGTACGTACAATTATCAAATAAGTTTATGAAAAAATTACTGTAATTCACCTAAAGTATTTTTTCATGTTCCAAAGGCTGTAGTGCTTTCCTAATGACCAGACTGACTTTCTACAGGTGAAATTTTGACAATACCTCCTATACTGTACGTACAATAATCAAATATGTTTATAAAAAAATTACTGTAATTCACCTAAAGTATTTTTTCATGTTCCAAAGGCTGTAGTGCTTTCCTAGTGACCAGACTGACTTACTACAGGTGAAATTTTGACAATACCTAATAATACTGTTTTACATAATAATATAATACTGTAATTTTTTTTTTTTTTGTAGGTTGTAGTACATTAATAGGGGCTACATTATTATTAACAATAGTGACTGAACCTGTACGCATTGGTGCAGCAAATCTGACAGATAATGAACAGCAAGATCATGGAGGCATTCAAGATACTGTACAGTGCACTGTTTTATTTCTATTATCTTTCTAATTGTTCATGGAATACCACTGGGATTATACATAAAAGTTGTAATTAATTTAATTTAGCAGAAGTCAGCTTCAAGAATCACAAGCAGTGATTACTCCAGTGATCAAAAGTAGGCCGCTTCCCCTTACATTTGCAAAAATCACAGCAATTATACCCTTCACCAAGGTCTAAGCTTTGTCATTGCTTCAGGTTGAATGATTCTGATTGGCTAATAAATAATCACACTTTTTCTACACATAGATAGACTGAAGCATATCTCCATCAATTATGCGGCTGACATTCGGACCCTGAATTTAAGCACGTCGTGACCTTCCACACTTGTAGTGATTGTAATGAATAGTAATTGGACCAATTTTTGAGTCTGTAGGACCAACTCTATAGCGCCACCACCAGTTCAAAAATTCCACATTAAAAGGGTTATAGCTTTTGAACCCTTTGATGTAGATGTGAATGTAAATAGATGTAAAATGAAACTTAGTACACCTGATTCCACTCATTATGGTAATCACAATCAATATCTTACAATAAGACTCTGCCCATTACAGTAGTGGCCATTTTGAAAAGTACAGTGTTCAATTTTTTGTGCTACTCCTCATTCAAATTTTGTTCAATTTTTACGAAAATTGGCTCAGATGATCTTTGGACCGAGCCACACAGAAGTGACTGAACAGATTTTTGATTTTTGCTACCGTTCCCGATATATTTTTCTCCAAATTTGACCTGTATTTGTTGTCTTATGGTAGTTAGCTTAGCATGCTAATTGGTTAGCATGAACCATGAACCATTCCGGTTGTGGGTTTGAATGCTGTGTGGCACATTCCCAGATCGCAAGAGGTATTGTGGCCTTAAGTGGTGGAAAAGTTGCTTCTGTTCCAGACATGGTGCCTATATGTGAACGAACTCGATAAATACAACATGCAGCAAATTTATACAAAAATTATTCATTTTGAATTGCTTCTCACTTGAACTATTGGACCTTCTTCATCTTGCCAAAAATGCAACTTCCCAGTGGTGCAATGATATGAGTGACAAGTATCTGACCCAGAGATAATGGGTTCGAGCCCCACGTGGCATGATTTAGAAAAAATTGTGTGTAATGTTGTGTCATGTCGATTCCTTTATTATTCAACGTTGTACTAATCTTTCTTCCTCTTGGATTAATGTATGTCTTGTTCATTCTATGTTCATTCTCATCTGAACTTCTGTTCATTTTGAGTTCATTTTCACCTATACTTTTAAACCAGCTCTTTTTTCTTCAATTTCTGCTGTTTTACTATTCCTGCTCTTGCTGCTGCTTCAGGGGCTTGGCCCCGTTTCGCTGCTTGCAGCTATATTTCCACTTGTTCCTTAACCTGTAACCAAGAATACTAACACACACAGACACAGTTTCTTCAAGATTGGATTTGGTGAGGAGGAGAGTCTTCTCAAAACATAAAGATAACATGTTCTTTCTCTCAAGGAGAGGATACTTTAAATCTAACTGTAAAGTAAAGACTTTAACTAAGAAATGGTCTCTCAACTATAGGTTTCAATGACTCCTGAGACCATTGCTATCAGGGTAGCCTAGAAAAGCAGATGGATGTAGTGACACCTGTTAAAGAAGTCCATATTTCATCTCTGGAAGCCAGGCTAAATGAGCAAGCACTGTTACTGCATTCCTGGCATGGGCCAGACCCTTACGTTACACCTCAGATATCAAATACAGACATTTAAAGGATACATGAAATAACATTTTCGATAATTACACTGGTAATTTCTATAACAAAGTAAAATCTCATAAGCCTAGAGAAGTCATTCAACTCATTTGATAAATAGAAGGAAAACTTTTGATTAATACCTTGATTATAATCACTCATTAGATATACATTGAAGCAGCAGTGTGTTCCAGAATCCACTTCTTCAGGACTTCATAACAAAAACTTAACTTGAATCATTACAATAAGGGTGTTGCTTATTTATAACGTTGAAAATATGATTAACCTAAAATATCTGCATTTTTTTAATCAATGAAAGAATTGTGTTGTACAAGGAACAGCAGTTCTAATACATACTTTTACCTAATACATTTATCAAAGTTAATTGAGTGATCACTAGGAACATACTATAACAATTGGAACATAAAAAAAGGAGAAATTACAGTATTTTTTTTAATAATAATATGTTTGTACTATACTTACAGTAAGGGAGTAAGTAAAAATTTCACCTGTAGTAAGTCAGTGTGGTCACCAGGAAAGCACTACACCCTTTGGAACAGGAAAAAATACTTTAGGTGAATTACTGTAATTTTTTCTTAAACTTATTTGTTTATTGTACAGTAAAGGAGGTATTGTCAAAATTCCACCTGTAGTAAGTCAGTCTGGTCAATAGGAAAGCACTACCTTTGGAACATGAAAAAAATCCTTTGGTGAATTACTGTAACTTTTACATAAAACATTTGCGTACTGTATGTACAGTAGCCTACACAAAAGTACACTAAAGCAGTCTAGGTGAATAGGCAGCAAATATCAAACCTGAAACTATTTTTACCCTGGTTGGCAACTTTTTTTTACTTGACTATGTTCATGGTGCTGTCCACGTATGCGGTACTGAGGACCGTCCTATATGATAAAGTCTGCAACTTGGGTAAAGTTGGTTTTATATTTGCATATTCGCGGAGTTCCGCGTTCAATATCTCGTGAGCTGAATATTGTTACTACACAAATAACATTGTTTTAATATTTAAATCTTCCTCAAAATGCTTTCCTTCGGGTTTGCACTTTGCAGATGGTCCCTTCTTAGCAGCCTGCGCATAGAGATAATGTATTTTGTCCAGTGCGAAGGAAAGATCGTTTTGAGGAAAATTATGTTGTAGCTTCTGGTGTTTTATCTGTAGTTATATGTGATCGGTGTTTTCTGTAGCAACAACGTTTAGTTCACGAGTTATTGAACGCGGAAGTCCGCGAATGTGCGAATATCGAATATAAAACCAACTTTACCTAAGTATCTAACTTCACCTGACTTTGATTTGTCTCAAACTTATGCGTACATTTGGTGCAGTAACGAGCGGCTGCGTTATTTTGGACTCAAACCCTTAACTAGGACTAATAGCGGCGTCGAGAGTACAATTACTTTAATAACACGGTTATAAAACAAAAAATATTACACGATCATTAAAATATTAAATTGTCATTAAACAATAAATTAATTTATTACACAAATGAGTGTCATTCTGTGATATTGTCTGGATGCATATAGACAAATGCTTATTATAAAGCAGATTGGTGAATCTGTAGTTATAGCTCAGCTATTTAAAGGAATGACAATTCCACAACTTAAACAGTGGTGATTGGCAAGTTGGCCTAAGAGCACAGTGATGATTGCTTAATGTTTTGTGTCGTGTTGGGCTTTTATCTTTTACCATGGGTGTCACGTTTCAGTTTGTGTGTGGACTTTTTTTTTGTTTTTTATCAGTTTCTGTGTTCATTTGTTCTGTTTCCCGCCACTCCTTTGTTTCTATGGTTACTGTCATTATGAGTTAATTTGTCCCAGCTGTGTCTGATTAATTATCTCATTTATGTATGCTATTTATGATGCACCCTTGCTTTCAGTCTTTGTTTGGTTTCCGTTGTGTTAATGTGTGTTTTCCCCGCCTGTCAGCTTGTTCCAGAGTGGTCGCAATGGAAGTGAATCAATCAATCAATCAATCAATCAATCAATCAATCAATCAAATCAATCAATCGAAACTAACTTTAGCTGGACAATAACTTTATCCTAGAGCTGTTGTAAAGCATAAACAATCTGTTACGGTAATTTCCTATTATCACTGTAAAGCTGCTTTGAAACAATCCATATTGTTAAAAGCGCTATATAAATGAAGGTGACTTGACTTGACTTGACTTGACTCCAGAGAGTTCGGAGTCGAGTTGATCGGAGTCTTGTCTATTCCTGAGAGAACCACAGTATGACAATATGCAGGACTTGCAAAATTCGTTTACTATAGTGTATTTTATTGTATTAAATTGTGTACTACAGTCAGGCTACCAATTTTGCAAGGTAAAAGATAAAAGCCCAAAGTAGCCAGACGTTCCGGGGCTCCAGTAGGGCTACCAAAATGCATCACAAAATCATTCCCATTAATTGCGGGTGGGTCTCTCATTTCACGGTAAAACTCTCATTTCACGGTAAAACGAAATGAACGTGCGTCACTCTTTTCTTTTAGTTTTCAATAACAACGTCTACTTTGGCCCTGTCCCAAATGGCACCCTAAACGCTCGCGGTCTTCCTCTGAGTCCGCACTTTCGTGACGTAATGACACTTTGACTGTTGGAAAGAAGTCTGCTGTAGAGCTCACATCAGTGCAGGGTCGGCAAAAGTGCGCATCGAGGGTGCACATCGACCGCAAAGGGGGCACTCACGAGCACCCTTCTGAAATCTGAAATGACAAAATGGGACATATGGTCTCATGGACTTAACGGACACACGCATACGTCAGCCATTGTAAGTCCACAAGACCGAAAGTGCATATGAAGGCTGGATCCCAAATGGCACACTTCATGTGGACTCGCGGTCTCGTGGCCTTAAATTGTGCATGCTCGCCAGGTGTACGAGTCCGTAGGGTGTCCCATTCGACATTTCAGCACTCAGAAGTGTGCTCGCGAGCGCTGCCTTTGTGCCCTCGATGCGGACTTCGGCGAAGCCCGCACTTTCGCACCCTCCACACGAGTTGCCTACCCAGGAATCATTATGACCGCCCAATCAGATAAATGAGGAGTTTCGTGGCTGTTTGACTTTCGGTGGCATGATGTCATCAAGCCTGTCCTAAAATACACTCTTGCGTTCCCTCGAGGCTAGCGGCCCTTAGGTCTGCACTTCCTGATGTCACCAAGTGTGAACTCGAAGGAGGTCCACAAGGCCGGAGTGTGCCATTTGGGATCCAGCCATTGTGTGCCATTTGGGACAGGGGCAATCTCTTCAGGGAAAACCAATCAAGGAAAGCATATGCCTGGAGCACCTCCTACTAGTGGTCATTATGTAAAACACAAAGGAAAAAAATCCTTAGATGTTGCTTAATAACTTAACAGCTTTAACTAAAAACATACACAAGCTTAGCAGAATTTTTTCGGATAAAAGTGTTTTCCAACATAATGATGGAAATATTAATGCGTTTAAAGCATAATTTTTCGTCAGGCACTAATTTGCAGACTCTCAAGCTATGCAGTTGCAGGGTCCACTTGTTTAAGCAGCAATGGATGGAAATCTTACAATTTCAAAAAAGAGGATTAAAAACAGAACACAAAGGAAGGAAAGAAAGAAACGTACCATATGTGGGAGCATTTTACTGAAATGGTTAACCAGGATCAATCAAGTGTGATATGTAAAGTGTTGCATATGACAATAAATTATTAAAGCCTATATCCAGCCTTTGCTTTTTGCGGAGCGTATTTAATGTTGCAGTGAGGGGAAACAGTGACGATGTAAGATTGTGTTTAGGCTATTAAGGAAATGTTATTTTGCCAAAGAAGAACTTGTGTGGTGTGGGTCGGGTGCTGATATCAAGCCTAAATCAGAGAAAATCATATGTTCGGGTTTTTAACAGCGGATTCAGGTAACGTTAATCTGCACATCTTTAGTTGTGTTTACTTCTCTTCTTCCGTCTGCATCCACCTCTCCTTCTATTCTTCTGATGTTTGGGAAAGACAATTGGTGCTGCTGCCACTCCTTGTAATTTTACTTAATTTACTGTTGCTTAGTGATTGAGGCTGCATCCGAAATCGCATACTCTCTTTGATTAGGTACTTATTTTGAAGAAGTAATTATTTCACATCCCCTAAAAAAGTATGTTCTATATAGTATGAGTGTGTGTAGTATGAATGTAATCTGGAAATACTACATTCGCCATGCTCTCGTCATCACGTGACCTATACTGGTGTCAGTTCTGTACGCTTCACTGCTATTCACAAATCCTCTCCCATGGCCTCATAGTAAAGTGTCCATCGTATGCACACTTCAAAATCTTGCCCGGAAGTAGGTCATCCAGGTATTTTTTGCCTACTCTTTTACGAGTACTGTACATTTGGACACACTTCTTTTGTCACATACTGTTTTCTGCCTACTATACAGTATGAAAGTATGCGATTTCAGATGCAGCCTGAGATTGCATGGGCAGTGGAGAAAATCGCTGACACTTTTTTTTTATTTTTTTATTAATGCTTTCGACTCCTATCCATTTTTCTACATAAAAAAAGGTTGTTGTTTTTTTCGGGTTAGGGTTAATTAAATTAATTTCAGAGCACCAAAATATGAGTGTCTGCCCGAAGGCCCACCAGGGATTTTGATATTTTGCAAGCCCTGCTATGCTATGCAACCCACAAAAATAACTTTTTTTTTCATCAGGAGAGTAGAGGAGCAACGATGGGCATGTTAATGCATCATAGGTGGTCCTATATGACAGCTGTCATATGTGTGATCATAATCTGCATGCTCCTGGTGTTCCAACCCCCCGGGGATGAGTTCTCTACAGGCATATGTGCATGTAAAGACTGTGTCAGAGAGCAGACTCACAGTGCTTGGTTCAATGAACTCTATGATCTCTCTATTCAACCACTGCTCACCCGGGAAAATTACGTGCTCAGTGAAGATATCTTTGAGTATTGGAAGGTATTGATCTTACATTTCTTTAAGCCTTGCGCAGTGATGAATTAAATAACTGTAAAATGACATTGAATCTTTTCCAAAAGCTGGCGGGATGCTATGTAGGCAGCATTTTAAGACGGCACAGTTGTGCTCACAACAAAGTTGTTCCAAAACATGGGCAGCATGATTATGTTCCCTTCTGATACATTTTTTTGCTCACATTATTGCATAAGATGTCCCAGAATGCATTATGATGAGCTCAATGAAAGAAATCCATGCAAGATGGTGGATTAATCCGTTTTGTTAGTCATTAAGTTTACTGTTTACCCCATATTTGCGTGTGCTATGTATTTTTATTCTTACTATCTATTACTATAGTATATCATGTCATTCCCAACATGTTCACTGCAAATTCTATTGAATTAATTTAAGTAAAGTTTCTCATGCTCTTCAGCTCACTAGGTTTTGGAACAGAAGTTCAGTGCAAGTGTGTCAACATTTGTTGATTACTAGTTTTTCTGTGAACCTCAAAATACTAAAACCTCTTACATTGAAGTCTATTTTGCATGACATTTCAGGGCCTTCAGAAAGATAAGATCAAAAGGAACTACACAGTAGTGGTGGAGAAGATGTTTTCTCTCTTCCCAGATAAAACACAATACTTAGATGCTAGTCCAAAACGCTGCAGGACTTGTGCTGTGGTAGGAAACTCAGGGAACCTTAAAGGATCCCATTATGGACATCTCATAGATCATCATGACTTTGTCATTAGGTAAAAAATGATATATAACCTAATTTGTTTGACTGTTTTTGTGAGACTCTTCACCTCTTGATTTCCAAGACATGATCAAAACTGTGTATTTGTTCGGTGTCACTTTTAGCCATAAACTTTGTAAGCTTTGCAGTCTGCTGTCATTCTTCGCCCAGTAAAGCTTCTCTTCATAAGCTAAAAAACCCCCACCATTTAAATGCATTTAAATTGGGTTGACGATGCCATTTTGTTTTTACATGATGATCTTTCACATGGTTCTTGACTCAGTCTTGCTTTGTTAAGCCAGGATAAATAAGGGCCCAACAAAAGGTTATGAGAAGGATGTGGGTTTTAAGGCCACTCACCGGATTATCTATCCTGAGAGCGCTGTAGACGTGGACAAATCAACTTACCTGGTGCTTTCCCCATTCAAGATTCTGGATATGGAGTGGCTCATCAGTGCCTTCACCACTAAGAACATCACAAGGTGAGAAACAGATAATTGAGCAATGTTTCTCAATCTCAAATGGCTGATACACTCTTACAGATAAAGGTTCTTTGTTGGAATCTATGGTTCCATTAAGAACATTCATGGAAACTTTCAATTTCACAAAAGGTTCTACTTGTATTGATACCCCAAAAGTGAAGTACGACATGTTCTTGGATCTACAACCTTGCTGGTCCTGGAACAACATTTATGTCAACCAATCATAATTTGGCTTTGGGTTGAGTTTGGCACTTGACTGACATTTAATCGATCTTTTGTTTCTCACTGATGGTAGCTGTAGTTAAAATTGGTGTGTGTAATTTATGCACCACCATCATCTTTAGCATTCCCATTCATCTCTTTGGCAGTGGCTTGACTGGTGTGGGAACCCATGGAATGCTAACATATAGCTTTCTTCAAGTATTATAAACCTCCTTAATTTGAACAATGGCAGTTTTTAGGCCTTGTTTGAAAACCTTGTCATTATTTTTGCAATTGTAATGCTGCTATTGGTGCAGAAATGACAAATTCAGAGTTAGAGTTGGGGATAAGGTTAGAACTATCTAACCTAACCCTCATTTGCATGTATTGAAGACCAAGGATATGGTTCGAAAGAAGGTTTCTATAATGCCTCGTTTCCACTGAGCAGTACGGTACGGTACGGGACAGTACGGTACGGTTCGGGTCTGTTAACCATGATCTGGCTAGCGTTTCCACTGCCAACAGTACCCTTACTTGATAGGCGTGGTGTTTCGATCAACGTCATTTTCGCGCGAAGAAGAACATAGAGCATGTAGAACATGCTACAATGGATGACATGCAGCAGATCTTGTTCTTGCTCCTCGACATGTTTGTCACAAGAAGACAAGCGCCGACATTAGGCTTTTCTCAATATCAAGTACGCAAAGTTTGTACTTGCCATGTGCGACTCCTACATGCAAATGGTACAGAGCGTTTTTAAAAGCGTCACTCAGCTCGCTCTGCTACTCCGGTTATCTCTGTTAACTTGCTCTGTATGAACATTTTAAGCAACAATAAAACGAAATATGTTATAAAACACCACTCTGCCTCTTTTCGTTTTCATTTAAATAAATTAAACATTATAGGGACACAAATGTGGTTCATGCGGAACGCATATTCATTATTCACTGCCCGTTATACGTTATTCTATTTATAACAAAACGAAATTTAAAACACAACCCTAACGTTACCTCTTTTCGTTTAAATAAAAAAAAAAAAAAAAACATATTCCAGGCAATATATGCGTTTGTACAAATGTTGCAATAAACATCAGTGATAATCTTGTAATAAAAAAATGACAAGAAACCATATTTCTTTTTGTAAAATTTCAGTTTTATCAATAATAGCCTATATAAAAGTTTAAGTAAAAGGTACAAGAAGCTATACAATAAGAAATAAAGCAAACAATTCAGTCAAATATCCAAATGCAGCGCTCTAGTCTAACATTACAAGTAAAGTTAAATATAAATAGCCTATAATGTTAATATGAAACTAAACTTAGCCCTCAGCCAAAACGATTGACAGGGAACTCATTATATATTCACGAGAGCAAAGATCGCCCGTTAGGTCTACACAAGACGAATTATATCTCATGTTTAACCACTACCGTCGGAGTAAGCGACGAACGTCAGAAGATTAGCCGAGGAAAGGCTCATCCAGCCGGGAAACATGAGCGCCGAGCCCCGCTGAACGCATGGATCTCACAACCGGGAAAAAAAAAATCATCTTTATAAATAAACCACAGATTTGAGCTTTAAACAACTACATTCTCGCCTGAAAAACTCTTAAAATTACATTTCGTGATACAGTAACAGTAGTATTATATTAAACTGTATATTAAAAAATGGCGCTTCTTATGTTGTCATTCCCCTTGTAGCACGCGCAAGTGACGATTCTCTGTCAACCAATCAACGTCCTGCAGTGAGTCTAGCTCCACCTTTTATGCCTCGTTTCCACTGAGCAGTACGGTACGGAACGGTACGCATTTATTTGCGTTTCCACTATCAAAAGTTGTGAATGGTACCAAAATGCCGAACCGTACCGTACCACTTTTTAGGTACCCTTCCACTGGAGGGTGTGCAATCTTACAAATAATTGGGGACAATCATTGATTTGAAGTTGAGTTTTGAAGCCAACTGTGAAGCTGTGTGTAAAAAGGGGCATCAACGTTTGTTCTTTTATTGGGAAACTTCAAAATGACAAAACACTGTTGATTCTGTTTTATCGTACTTTTATCAAATCAATTTGGTACATTTTTCTTTTGGTGTCCTGGTACGGGAATTTATCTTTAAAGAGCTGGACCTCTATTAACCAAAGTGTAAAATGGTCAATAGGTTGCAATAGGTTGACTGGGGAGCCGCTACTTAACCCTGCTTCACTGTATGCCAGGCAGGTACAGCGAACGGGTGTTTAAATTTTAAGTGACAGGCATCATCCCCTGCATTGTGAGTTCCAGCACCTTCCATCTAATTGACGGTTTAGAGTACCGCAGTGTACAACAAAACTGTATAAGAACAGCTTTGTCCCTTTAGTGATTAATCATATGAATAGTATAAGATGAAGTAATGGGTTTATTATAATGTTTTAGTGGTTAGTGTTGTTTTTATAGTGTTGTCTATTGTATTGTCTATGATATGTATGAGAAACAGCCTGAACTTGTTCTTAGACCTTGTTGCTCAGGCTCATTGAAACCTGATTTACCTATGGGTATAAAATAAAGGAATCTGGATGTGAATATTATATTTATTTGATATGTTGTACCAGGACAGCAAAAGATAACCAACAAATTCATCATGTTTTAATGGTACCTTATTATTTCTTGTATGTCATTTTGCCTTTTTTCTTGTCTTTAGAACTTACCAAAAAGTCAGGCCGAGCATAAATGCCAACAGACATAAGGTGAGTGATGTTTTGACATTTTTAACATGCTGTTGAGCTCAGATTATTGTGTCGTTCATGCGAAATTCGGAAGGTTCACTGTAGAATCTGAACTGCATTGTTTTGTCATCTGGATAAAGGAGACCATAGGGGAGACTGACTTAACATACCAACTTGAGCCACGTCAAATAATTTTTGGAATTTAGGGGAGCGAAGCTTATTTGTTTCAGGTTTTCACAAAACTGGTTTAGACTAGGGATGTCAGTTCACATAATTGACAAGGGTCCGCATGGGGCTACATTATTCTCAAATATTGATCTTCAAAGTGTGTACTATTAGGTCATGTTACACTCTGACATCAGAGACTTAACTGCTTTAATCACGCACAAGGGATTGTTCCGTTTCTGTTGGTCCTGCACGGGTTGGCCTTGTCGCCATCAGCGTTTCAAAAGATGATGGCCATTATCTTAGATGATTTACTGAACGTGTCAAATTACTTGGATGACATTATTATATGGGGATGCACTGCTGAGGAGCTAGAACGCTTGCTGAAAGCCGTTCTGCAACGCCTGCAGGATACAGGACTTCAAATTAATGCAGCAAAATGTCACTTCAAACAAACCAGCTTACAATTCCTGGGTCACAAATTCACAGCGCAGGGTATCAAGCCTGACAAGCAACAGCTGTCTGCAATTCTACAGGCCCCGGCTTCAACGGATGCTGTAAAGTTGCACGCTTTCCTCGGCTTGCTGTCTTGGTACAGTAAATTTATTCAGAATTTCACCTCTGTGGTTGAGCCATTACATGCCTGTTTGCGGAAGGATGCAGAGTTCTTCTGGTCGGAAGAAGCAAATATCAGCTTTTCTGAAGTCAAACAGTTATTAGTTGATAGTCCTGTTTTGGCCCTTTCTAACCCTGATCTGCCTACACTCATCTCAACTGACGCATCTGATTATGGCCTCGGGGCCGTTTTCTCACGCATACACCCTGATAACTCTCCGGCCAAACGCAAATATTTGATGGTAGAAAAGGAAGCCTGCGTTTGGGCTGTCGAGAAATGGAGGACATCCTTGTGGGGTTGGACGTTCAAATTGCGTACAGACCATCAGGCATTAACCACTCTACTCACCACTAAAGATGGAGACTGCGCAGGAATGCATATCGTGCACTGGGCTGCACACTTGCTGTTTCAATTACGAAGTGATCTACCGACCAGGGCTGCGTTTCCCAAAAGCATCGTAAGCCTAAGTTGATCGTAAAAACGATCGTACGACTGATCTTAATATTACGGTCTGTTTCCCAAAAGCATCGTAGCTTAAGCCTCTCCTCAATATTATTAACTCATCTTTATCTTTAGGTCATGTTCCAAGAACATTTAAACTGGCAGTTATAAAACCTCTCATTAAGAAACCACAATTAGATCATAATAATCTAGCAAATTATAGACCCATTTCAAATCTTCCATTTATGTCTAAAATACTAGAAAAAGTTGTGTCCACTCAACTGGGCTCTTTCTTGCAAGAAAATGATATCTATGAAAAGTTTCAGTCTGGATTCAGACCGCATCATAGCACTGAAACTGCGCTCGTTAAAATCACAAATGATTTACTTTTAGCTTCTGACCAAGGCTGTATCTCAATACTAGTTTTACTTGATCTAAGTGCTGCGTTCGATACTATAGATCACACAATACTCTTAGATCGACTACAAAATTATACTGGTGTTCAAGGACAAGCATTAAGCTGGTTTAGATCATACTTATCTGACCGCTACCATTTTGTCTATTTAAATGGAGAAAAATCGATCATAACTCCAGTAAACTATGGAGTGCCGCAGGGATCTGTGTTAGGCCCTCTATTATTCTCAATATATATGATGCCACTTGGAAATATTATAAGGAAACATGGAATTAGTTTCCATTGTTATGCTGATGACACTCAAATATATATTTCATCACGGCCAGATGAAAACGCTAAATTATCCAAATTGACAGAGTGTGTTAAAGATATAAAAGATTGGATGACGCGTAATTTTCTTTTATTAAATCCAGACAAGACAGAGGTAATACTTATCGGTTCAAAAAACCGCCCACAGAACCTCTCACAATACAACTTTGACATCGTAGGATGTCCTGTTACTTTATCCTCTACAGTAAAAGACCTGGGTGTTATACTCGATTGTAACCTGTCTTTTGAAAATCATATTTCGTATGTTACAAAAACAGCCTTTTTCCACCTTAGAAACATTGCTAAGCTACGTAATATGCTATCAGTTTCTGATGCAGAAAAGTTAGTTCATGCATTCATGACCTCGAGACTAGATTACTGTAATGCTTTATTAGCCGGTTGTCCTGCATCCTCAATAAACAAGCTACAGTTAGTCCAAAATGCAGCCGCTAGAGTTCTTACTAGATCAAGAAAATATGATCATATAACACCGATTTTATCATCACTACATTGGCTACCTATAAAGTTCCGTATTAATTATAAGGTATTGCTACTGACTTATAAAGCCCTAAACGGTTTAGCTCCAGTCTATTTAACGGATCTTCTATCGCCCTATAATCCATCGCGCTCTTTAAGATCAATAAATTCGAGGCTTTTGGTCATATCTAGGATATCCAGATCAACCAAAGGAGGGAGAGCATTTTCACATTTGGCTCTGAAACTCTGGAATAGTCTTCCTGACAGCCTACTGTTCGTTGCTCGGACTCGCTCTCCCAGTTTAAAACTAGATTAAAGACGCCAGGCATTCATATAATATGAATGCCTTTTCGGCCAGGCATTCATATAATATTGTTAATCTTACAGTTCAAACTACAGTCCGGCCTCTAGTTCATAAATGCCAGAGGAGAACTGGCCCCGACTGAGCCTGGGTTCTCCCAAGGTTTTTTTTTTTTCTCCATTAGGTCACCTGATGGAGTTTTAGGACACCATTAGGTCACTTGATGGAGTTTTTTCGGTTCCTTGCCACTGTTGCCTTTGGCTTGCTCAGTTGGGGATATTTTGGGGATATTTAATTGTATTCTATCAATCAATAAATTCCACTAGAAACAAACCTTGTTGTATTATTTTATTTTAATTTAATACTGTGAAGCTGCTTTGATACAATCTGTATTGTGAAAAGCGCTATACAAATATACTTGATTTGATGATTTGATTTGATTTAAGTAGCACTTGAAAATCTTCGTAGATCTACGAGTGCTCTGGAGTAATCGTACATCCCCAAGTGCATCGTAAGAAGACAGATTTATGAGGACACCTGCAGGACAACCGGCAGATTACACCTTTAACTTTATTCAAATGTATGTGATTTATAATATAAGGTTTTGATTGTACTTTATTGTACACTTTATTACTCTTTTTTGTTGTTGGTTAAATTAATGTATAAATCAAATAATTAAAAAGGTCAGAAAACAAAACAAAAAAAATATAAATAATTTAATCTAATAATTTTAATCAAAATTAAATGAATGAACAAAAAAATAAATAAAAGAAATCCTTTAAATCTGTTAAAAATTGCATCTTTGTTTCGCTCTATCTCCTCTAAAAGGACATTAATTTCATCTTTTTGAAAGGTATCTTTTCGTGTGTTTTGTTTTGTTTTTCAGCCATTTTGTCAGTGCCTCCGCCTGTAGGTGCTTTATATAGACTTGTCTTGATTGCTAATCCACAACAGATGACAATTATTAGGTTAAACGTTCAGAATGCGATTCCATATAAGGTTATGTTTCAGCACTTCACGAATGGACAGCGACTCTTAAGTAGCACGTAGAGCGCGTTCTCGCGCGTTCATGTTAAGTGCATTTTTGGGAAAAGCTCGTGGAATTGCTGCGAGCGTTCGTAACTTTGCACGTAGAAAGCACTCTTAAGTATGGAAGGCGAACGGGGACAAAAGTCTTTAAACGAAACGCGTGATTTTCGGCCGGGTCAACACGCACCGTTTGTCCGCGTTAACGCGACAATACGCACAGCAGCCAATGAAATTGCTGTATTTGAGACTATATTTGCATATGTGACGCGATGGTTCGTTGGTATATACGTATACAAACATCAGACGTCATGTTTATTCATGAAGGATGTTGTAATGGTATACTGGTATGCAGGTATGCAAACATCAGACGTTCTATTTGTTCATGAGGGATAATGCATTGGTACGTTGTGAGTGATGTCAGTCTTATGTCATGATTTGTCATGCCCTTTTAAGTTGTTCGTTTAACGTTCTTTCTCAGGGTAGAAAAGTCAACAGCTTAAACAATGGCTCTTTTATTTTAGCAAACTGCCAAAAAAAACTTTTCAGACTGTGTGCAGCTGAACTAAGAAAAGCTTAAGATTGCACAGCACTGATAAGCATGAATGGCAGAAGAAAAAGACTGCAATTTAAAAACAAAACAAGAGACAATTATTTTAATGTAAGCAATAAAAAACTGCACACATCAGCTGTGGAATTAAAGAAAAGAAATGCACGTTTAACTAGATTAAGGCATACCCCTGTCTTAATTTAAACCCTGTCCACCACCCCCAAAGGTTTCACAAAGTTATTTTTGCCACTGTAACTTATGGCTTCCTAAAGACAAGTTTATGGGTAAATAAATGAATAATAATAATAAAATATATACCAGGGCTCAACATTTAAGCCTTTTCATTTGTCCTTCGGTCGGTCATTCACTTGTCCGAGTAAAAACATTTGTTTGAACAGGGAAAAAAATTGATTTTTTTTGTGTGTGTCGTAAATATAATTATGTACGAATCAGTATTCTCATCACTGTTCAGTCAGCTTTAACATATATAAATCGCATATTTGAAGTTTGAACACGTTCAGTTTGAACACGTCAAACTGCATTAAATAATGTAATGAGATTATTTAAAATATTTTTTGAATATACAAATAAGAAATATTATTTGTACATAGAAATAATATTATAAACCGCCAGTAGGAGGCGGCAGACGACCGACTTAATGAGTGAGTCATTTATTCAAACGGCTGATTCATTCAGGGATTAGGCAGTTGTAAATGAATAGGAATTCATTGAATCTTTGACTCAACTGATTCATTCAAAACACTGAAAAATTCTCTTTCACTTGCCCCTTCAAAAATCCACTTGGCCCGGACACGCGTAAATGTCGAGCATATTTTACATATTACATATTTTAAATATATATTAGCCTACATATTTTAAATATAATGTACTAATTTCATTATAGCACTCATCAGCCTGCAGCATCCAAGACGATGTTTACTGTACAACACACAGAGACAGAACAGCACAAACAAACTCATAGTCATAGCAGAACATTTCTCCATTCATATTTTGTTTCCATTTATGTTGATTTATAAAAAAGTGAACAGCACGAGTAAGATAGAATGCGCAATATATCGAGAGACATGGAAAGATTGATTGAGACATGATTTTGACCACTTCATTAAGTTTTGTTTTGTAGAAAATCTTTCTTTAAAGTGAATTTCGTTTTGTATAAATTGTATCTTAATTTTAATCAATTTTTCATCAACCAATTGCCTGGATTTAATAGGAGGCCAATATAACAGACAATAATCATGGAGGCGCCCCCGCGGTCACTTGCATTGCACGTTAACTGGAACGCATCTCATCCTAACTTAACTGAAACTCAGTGTATGCCTCACACACAGACATGAGAAATACATCAAATACACAAAGCTCGAAATGTCTTTAAACGAAATAATTCTAAACGAACAGAAAAAGGCTACTATCTGATTATGTAATCCATTATCTGCATTTCTCTCTATAGGCGCGTTCACCATATATGGCGATCGTCAGCTTCATCTTTGCAGTCGACACTGTCAGAAAATACTCGTTTATTAATAAAAATCAATACACGCGTCACCGGATTTACAAATGCACATCTTGCTTGTTGCACACACACATATTATGTCGATATTTGAGATATTATGTTGAAATAACATTATTAATAATAAATCTTTTAGAATATTTGATTGAATGCTGAATGTTGCGCTTGTTCAATTTAATAAAATTAAAACTTTAATTGTTATCATTAAAATAATTGAATATTAAATATTTAGTGGCCAAGTTTCTCATTAATAGGAGGCTATATAAATGTATATATATTGCGCAGCTCCCCCTCTCAATGATCTCAGCACATGCATTAAAAATTATCTGGCACCGCCCCTGTCTCAATTTGTGTTTAAAACAGTTACAGTTTATAGACTTTAAAAACATTTATCACCACTTGTGATTCACAAAGTGAAAATTAATTCTAAGAAGTTTGTTTCTATCCAGTTGGTTATTGGCTTTTACCGATAAAACAGACACTTTAGGCTACTCTTGTTCTGGGGACAGTTTAACCTGCTGTCTTATTTGATTTTTATTTTAATTTGTTTACACAACACCTCTGAAAAAATATGATAATAAAAGGTTTTGGGTTGAACACCAAATTACAAAAACATTATTATGTTAAGTGAATAAAGTTTTCTCTCTCTCTCTCTCTCTCTCTCTCTCTTTAATTCATTAACATGAATTAATTTACTCTAGCAGTTAAGATATATCAGTCAAAAAAAGGCCACAATAAACTAAAGGATTAAAATGTGGGTAAATCTAAAAGTAAGTCTGCTTTAAAAACATATTACAAGTTCGAACATGGCTATAATGTGCGCTTTGAGAAACACGTTCAAATTGGTCGTCTTAACATGGTAAAACTGTGCGTCTTTACACGTACTAAAGTAACGTGACCATAACTGACGCCTTAACACGACCAGAATGGGCCAAAAAATCACGCGTTTCGTTTAAAGACTTTTGGCCCCGTGCGCCTTCCATACTTAAGAGCTAAGATACATCGTTATCGGGAAACCCGGCCCAGGCTGTCACAACTTGTGTAAGTTGCACGCACAGATACAGCGAGGCTGTACCTGTGTCATTACGTCATTGGTTAGTGATGCTCTAGAGTGACAACAGGGCATCATGCACACAAAGCAGCGACTACGCGACCTATACTGGCGGCCGCAGATAAATGAGTCGTTCACATGCTTTATCTCATCATGTCAACTGTGTCAGGCTTCAGACAAAACTGCTAAAATACATTCTGCCCCACTTCAGCCTTTGCCCTTTCCCACTGAGTCATGTTGAAAATTAGCACTGGATATCGTACTATAATCGTACTATATCGTACTGCTCTGTTTCTAATTTCATCTGCACAAGACACAACAGTTTACTCATTTTGAGCCTGGTTTTAAAATATAAGTAAGAGAAAAACACTGTTAATGAGAAGACGAGCATATAGGACTGCTGCAGATTAGTGGATAAATATATTTAGCCTATTTATTATTCAGGATGTACTGTTGGAAAGAAAATATATTTATAGGAACATTTCAGCAGGGTCAAGATAATTAATAGATCATTATTCATTGTTTTAATCAATTGGCATCCATAAAACGTATTGATAATCTGCATTCTCATGTATGTAGGTGCGCTGAACGCTCTAACCGGAAACTCCCGATATGTACTAAGTAGAACGCAGAAGTAGTTGTGCAAGTAGTCTATTGAATGAGCAGTGTGAAACGTGAATAAAGATAACCCAGGATTCCGTTTACCTGGGGTTTAGAACAAACTATTTCAAGTGTGAAAAGGCCTAATAGTGATTAGCATGTGTTGTTCTCGTAGGTGATGATTCTACATCCTGCTTTCATTAAGTATGTCCATGAGACATGGTTGCTGAAAAGGGGCAAATATCCATCCACTGGCTTCCTCGCTATTGTATTTGCCCTGCACATCTGTGACCAGGTCATTTTTATTATTTTACATTTTTATAAATTTTATTATTGTATGGAAATTTTAGCCTTCTTTTTTTGTACAGGTTTCTACATTCGGGTTTGGTGCTGACCAATATGGAAACTGGTATCACTACTTTGAGAATACCTCACATAACATCCGTACCGGCGCACATAGTGGCAGCTTTGAATTTGACACCATGATGCAACTGTACATGGAAAACAAAATTCAGGTGTTCAGAGGGAAATAACAAGAGGTGAACAAATTTGTCGTGCAAGCTGCTTTTGCAAATATGCAAAATGCAATACTGTGTCTTTAAAGCACATACCTCACTGTCATACCACCTCAAATTCACTGCTTAGGCAACCTTTGAATGTTTAGTCCTTTTGTGAAGGTGCACAGTCAACACATTTTGTTTTTGATTGAATGTACATCTTAACAATGTGTCAAAGTTGTGATTAATATGTTTATGCAAATTATGTTTTATGGTTATAGCTTGTGTTGTATATATATTGTATGTAAATGAAAGTAGAGAAGTCAAGATGTTAAGAACAATCTGCATTTTTAATATTTGGTAGGAATTGTTACGTTTGTCCTTTTTTTTTTTTTTTTTTTTACTTTTAAAAAACTTGATTTGAAAATTATTTCAGATAATTATACATTTAAACTTTTTATTAATATTTTTGTTTTTAGCAATTCAATGATTTGAAAGAAACCCTTGCGTGACAATGTGGCATACCAAAGAGGTCAACCTGAAAACATTCAAAGCAGGTTTTTCTGAAGGGTGTGGAAGTATATGAAACCGCTCTTCAAACAGACAGCAGCTTGTTGACAGGGAACAGGTACACTGAAAAAAATTATTCATTGAAATAAAAAAAAAATTATCGTAAGTGGTTGCAATCAATTGATTTTATCTACATTTAAACAAATGCATTAAGTTGAACTTAATCAATTTTATTTAGTCACGTTAGTATAAAAAAAAAAAGTAATTCCACTCCTATTTATGTTACTTCTACTTAACACATTTAGTTGAACTTAATCAATTTTATTTAGTTTCATTAGTATAAAACATTTTATAATTCCACCCCTATTTAATTGTTACTTCTACTTAAAATTATTGATTTCTTATTTATTTATTTTGAGTGTTCAAAATGATCCAGCTTAATCTACTAGTTAAACATATACAGCAGTATTAAACTGACAGTATGAGAGGTTGTTAAACGTCTTTCAAATACACACAGAAATGACTTTGTTTTAATCTTATCTTTAATGACTGCCATAAAAAAAAAACAGCGAACATGTTTAATAACAGTTGTTAAATGTTAAAACTCACATTGTACAATTGGCCACACAAATATCCAGCATATCAACATTGCCCTAATGTGGCAATAGGCCACAGTACATTTGTTTGTGAATCCTTAAAACAAGTGCTAAAACTGCACTAATGTTAAAGACACAAGTGCTGAGTATCATAACATTGTACATATAAGAAAAAATAATAATAATTCACAGGTGGGATTAGGCCACAATACATTTGTTTATGAATCCCTATAATACAAAAGTGCTAAAACTGCTCTAATGTTAAAAACAGAAGTGCTGACTTAAATAACATTGCACGAATAAATAAATAAATAAATAAAAATAGTAAGAGGCAACAGTACATTTGTTTGTGAATCATTAAAATATTCATGCTAAAACTGCTAAAAACAAAGTGTTTACATTTCATGCAACAAATTGCAATTTGAATGGTCGTTCCCTTACAGAAAAAACACATGAACTTCACATGTGCAAAAACTCATGTGGTCACATGTGATTTTGCACATGTGAAATTTAACATGTGATCACATGTGATTTGTACATGTGAAATATGTGGATCACATGTGAAATTCATGTGTTTTTTCTGTAAGGGTTTCAATGGTAGGCGTTTTTGAATGTTACTTTTGAACTATAAATATAGAGGAAAAAAAGTGCAAGGTACAGGCCGTGACATCTTATCAAATTTCATGATAAGCCTGAACATCCATGCCTGCTGCAAAATTACAGCATTAAGGGGGTCGCACACCGGACGAGAAGCGCAACGCCGCATCGCGACTCGAGGTATCGCACACAGGACGCACACTTTCTCATGGCCAGCAATATTGTTATGTTTAAGGACATTATGGAATTAAGATAATGTCTGTACTGTGTTATGATTGTATTGTACAATTAAATACAATCGTTGCTAAGTCTGCAAAACACTTTACCTCAGAGCGATCGTTAACTGAATGAATACATCAGCAATTTTCATTCAGGCAGCTGATTTCTGTAAATGAATGTAAAACTAAATGTATATTGCAGCACAGAATTAAGTCAGTATACATGAACTACGATTTGAGACAAATAAATGTAAATGTAGGTAATATAAAACTATGTAATTGGCGCTCTGTGGCGCGGCAGTATTTCGAACAAGGTCCTGAGCCGTTACTGGGCGCCGCCGGTGTGTGTACACTCAGAGAATAATGTGTTCGAATTTTAAAGTGTAAATTGCAGGTTAAATTTTTCACGAAGATAATGCAATGTGTTTATTGAACATAAAGATAAGAACCGCCCACCATTGTTTTTTATACCAAAATGTTAAATATAATATGAAAAGTTGGGACTTTTAACAGTGGTTTTAACCGCTCCCTTCCACTAGATGGGGCGTGACGTCATAAGAGGAACTCACTAGTAGAGTTACCGGCATAGTCATAGCTATAGATGCCTTACATAACTACAGAAAAGTTGGTTGTATGTTTTATTTGATAAAAAAAATTATGGATAAAATAACTCAACTGTAAACATACTCGTGTGTGCTGACTTCAAGGGGACCGTGATCCTGCCTGAAATGAGAATAAGCTATTCGCAAAACAAACGGGTTCAGGCACGTCAGATCAGCCAGTCGCAGGTCGAGCTGTTCCACGTTCACCTCTCCACTGCTGATTCAACTGGGTGGCATAGCCCACACAAACACAGTGATGGGGACATCGATCTCTCTTTTTCTTTTCTGACAATAAACATAGCTAATTAAATCGTGAGAAACTGATAAAGCGTGGATTGAGGAAGGGTATTACATGATGTTTGAGGTGTCGATGAGACTAGCGATTGGTGCCTGTGCAGTGTGTGCATCTCTACAGCTCTGATTTGGACTGACACCATGTAAGTAAATAATGTCTTCAGTCGTTGTCCCTCCTTGCTATTCTACATGATGGCAAACTTTTGAAAAGACTGGCTTGTTCCCTTATATTATCCGGGTTAAGTTTGCACCAGACTAGCCTCTAACGTAGCTACTCACCAGGACACCTGGCCAACCCTCCACTTATTCTCCTCACACCAAGCATTAATAACTCTTTGAGTGCCATGGGTCCTGGCAATTTCCTCCCCTCTCTCACGCCTGACCGGTTAAAAATTGTAGGGCTGTGGTCCATAAAGAATTTGATGGTTTCCCACATCCTAAGTCATTCTCCAAATAGCCATAATACAGTAGGAATCTAGCAGAGTATGGGATGCGAGTTCCTTTTATGACGTCATCACCAGTTACTGAAAAAACACGCTACCTTTGAAGAAACCCCAATAAATGTTATTTTAACGCATTTTAAGACAGAAATAATGAAATATATACTTATAGAGCACTTTAATTTACACATTAATTGGCTGTGGTGGTTAACCTGCAACTTACACTTTAAAGACGCGGCGCTGCGCTTCTCGTCTGGTGTGCGACCCCCTTTGCACAGTTTTTCAGTCCTAAAATTTTAGGGGTGAGTCTTTCAGAATCCATCTGCATAAGGACTTTCTGAAGAAATTCATAGTAGTATTTTAGTTATTTTGGGTATGCCAAATTAAGCACATAGGCTTGTGCAACAGATTTGATCTCCTCAACAGAGGTGGACAGTAACAAAGTACATTTACTTGAGTACTGTACTTAAGTACACTTTCTGAGTATCTGTTCTTTACTTGAGTATTATTGTTTCTGGAAACTTTTTACTTTAACTTCACTACATCTGAAAGACAAATATCATACTTTTACTCCACTACATTTCTGTCAAAGTCCTTGAGTAGAAAGTAACATCAATCAGGGGATGATTTTGGTTGCATTTTGGTTGGAAATGAAAGTCGGGTTGATGTCAGGACTCGACTGATGTTGGTTTCTGACATCAACACGATTTTCATTTTCAACCACAATACAACGTTTGTCCAACGTTGGAGATTAACATCAATCTGACGTTGGATTCTGACATCAAGCTAATTTTCATTTTCAACGTTGGGTTTGCTCTTCTAAATGCAAATTTTGTCCTTGTTTTGGAGCACATTAGCTTATAGATAACAGTAAGGCTAACATATTCATACTAAAAGCCAAAAAACTTTAAATATGGCACTATTTGAGGGAACATCCATTTGGGTGTCCGAAACCATTGTGGACGTTTTTGAGTGACTTATTCAATCCCACATTCAATCCCACTGGATCTGTGTTCTAGAAATAAATGTGATATTGATATGAGGGAAGGCAGGCATAGATTCAGAGGCATAAGGTACTGTAAGTATCACATACAATAATGAAACAATAATAAAACAATGCATTGACATTTACTTTTTACTTTTGATACTTAAGTACTTTTAAAAACAAGTACTTCTGTACTTTTACTTAAGTAAAAATCAGTCTTTACAACTTTTACTTGTAACGGAGTAATATTTGACCAGCAGTGTCTGTACTTTCACTCAAGTAAGGAAGTTGTGTACTTTGTCCACCTCTGCTCCTCAAGAATCATCCGTCAACAACAACTCCAATATCGTCATAGTCTCCAAGAACTCCTCCTTTCTTTCTTTTTTTCCATGGTGATGTTTGTCAGGTCAGTCAAGAAGTCATCTATTTGACTGTACTACATATTTAAATAAAAAGAAACTGTTATTAGACATTATTTTTTGATTCATAACTGTTTGTCAAGTCTATACAATCAACAGTATTTTTAAATTAACTTTTTACACAACAGACAACTGATGGACACAACTATTAAAAAGGGTGCAAACATTAACTGATGCCCAAGAAGGAAAATTGATTCATCAAGAGCCATTTAAAAAATATATATATATACAGACCCTTTCCAAAAAAAATTAGAATATCATGGAAAAGTTTATTTATTTCCATAATTCCATTCAAAACGTTAAACTTCCATAGATTATAGATTCAGGGCCCACAACTTAAACGATTCCAAGTATTTAGTTGTTTATTTGTACATAATTTGGGCTTCCAGCTCATAAAACCCACGAAAACAGGATTTCAAAAAATTAGAATATTACATGAAATCACACAGTAATTACACAGTGATACCATGGTCATTGAACCAGGTTTTGGTTATTCTGGCAGTGTGGGCAGGTGCAAATCCTGCTGGAAAATGAAGGAAGCATGAAGTGCTCTGAAAATGTCCTGGTAGACGGCTGCGTTGACTCTGGATTTAATAAAGCACAGTGGACCAAAGTCCTCTTTTCTGATGAGAGCAAATTTTGCATCTCATTTGGAAACCAAGGTCCCAGAGTCTGGAGGAAGAATGGAGAGGCACACAATCCAAGATGCTTGAAGTCCAGTGTGAAGTTTCCACAGTCTGTGTTGGTTTGGGGAGCCATGTCATCGGCTGGTGTTGGTCCACTGTGCTGTCCACTCAACGCAGCCATCTACCAGGACATTTTCAGAGCACTTCATGCTTCCTTCAGCAGACAAGCTTTATGAAGATGCTGACTTCATTTTCCAGCAGGATTTGCACCTGCCCACAATGTATTTCATTTAGTGCTGCGCATCAGAAGCTACAGAATATACAGTGAGGAAAATAAGTATTTGAACACCCTGCTATTTTGCAAGTTCTCCCACTTGGAAATCATGGAGGGGTCTGAAATTGTCATCGTAGGTGCATGTCCACTGTGAGAGACATAATCTAAAAAAAATCCAGAAATCACAATATATGATTTTTTAACTATTTATTTGTATGATACAGCTGTAAATAAGTATTTGAACACCTGTCTATCAGCTAGAATTCTGACCCTCAAAGACCTGTTAGTCTGCCTTTAAAATGTCCACCTCCACTCCATTTATTATCCTAAATTAGATGCACCTGTTTGAGGTCGTTAGCTGCATAAAGACACCTGTCCACCCCATACAATCAGTAAGAATCCAACTACTAACATGGCCAAGACCAAAGAGCTGTCCAAAGACACTAGAGACAAAATTGTACACCTCCACAAGGCTGGAAAGGGCTATGGGAAAATTGCCAAGCAGCTTGGTGAAAAAAGGTCCACTGTTGGAGCAATCATTAGAAAATGGAAGAAGCTAAACATGACTGTCAATCTCCCTCAGACTGGGGCTCCATGCAAGATCTCACCTCGTGGGGTCTCAATGATCCTAAGAAAGGTGAGAAATCAGCCCAGAACTACACGGGAGGAGCTGGTCAATGACCTGAAAAGAGCTGGGACCACCGTTTCCAAGGTTACTGTTGGTAATACACTAAGACGTCATGGTTTGAAATCATGCATGGCACGGAAGGTTCCCCTGCTTAAACCAGCACATGTCAAGGCCCTTCTTAAGTTTGCCAATGACCATTTGGATGATCCAGAGGAGTCATGGGAGAAAGTCATGTGGTCAGATGAGACCAAAATATAACTTTTTGATCATAATTCCACTAAACGTGTTTGGAGGAAGAAGAATGATGAGTACCATCCCAAGAACACCATCCCTACTGTGAAGCATGGGGGTGGTAGCATCATGCTTTGGGGGTGTTTTTCTGCACATGGGACAGGGCGACTGCACTGTATTAAGGAGCAGATGACCGGGGCCATGTATTGCGAGATTTTGGGGAACAACCTCCTTCCCTCAGTTAGAGCATTGAAGATGGGTCGAGGCTGGGTCTTCCAACATGACAATGACCCGAAGCACACAGCCAGGATAACCAAGGAGTGGCTCTGTAAGAAGCATATCAAGGTTCTGGCGTGGCCTAGCCAGTCTCCAGACCTAAACCCAATAGAGAATCTTTGGAGGGAGCTCAAACTCCGTGTTTCTCAGCGACAGCCCAGAAACCTGACTGATCTAGAGAAGATCTGTGTGGAGGAGTGGGCCAAAATCCCTCCTGCAGTGTGTGCAAACCTGGTGAAAAACTACAGGAAACGTTTGACCTCTGTAATTGCAAACAAAGGCTACTGTACCAAATATTAACATTGATTTTCTCAGGTGTTCAAATACTTATTTGCAGCTGTATCATACAAATAAATAGTTAAAAAATCATACATTGTGATTTCTGGATTTTCTTTTTTAGATTATGTCTCTCACAGTGGACATGCACCTACGATAACAATTTCAGACCCCTCCATGATTTCTAAGTGGGAGAACTTGCAAAATAGCAGGGTGTTCAAATACTTATTTTCCTCACTGTACTTTCATGTTTCAGAGAAAACCAAAGTACAATTTACTCTGATCTTAATGCATCGTGTTGCCTTCTTGAACATTGGTGAACGTTTAAACCTTTGTAAGAGCTGTTTATGAGTATGTCATTGTGAAAAGATTAATCTCAGAATCAGACTCACTCCTTGAAAGTGTTCAAATATATATAGAATATGCTGGAAAAGCAAGAGCTGCAGGATTTTTCTGAAGAAACAGTGGGCAGTTTAACAGATATTGGCAGATATTTCACGAGTTCACACTTACATACAATTAGAGGGGGTAAAGTTTAATGCGTATTTGGCGTGCTGTCCGAGGGGAGGGCTCCGAGCTCGGAGTTCGGCACAAACCCAGAGTGCTCCCCCAAAAAGGCTACAGAGCAGAGGACAGCTGCCGGACTAAAGACCACCCCCCCCCCCCACCCCCCCCCCCCAACCAGATGAGTGCTGAGTTTGGTGGGCTGGCATCTCGAGAAGGGGCCTGGATGCTTGACCAGGAGGGCCCGCAAACGGGGAGCAGTTGTAATTTGGAACGACCAAGAGAAAACATAAGTGCTCTACCGGGAAAGTTCTCGCTGCGTCCGCTGTGAGACCAAATGCTCGCTGGACAGAAAGAGAAAGCAGGAAAGAGGAACTCGAGTGCTCGACCGGGAGATTTTCTCACTGCGTTCAATGAGGGACCAAATGCTCGCTGAACGGAGAGAGACCCCAGGTGGACGGCCCAGGAGGTTTTAATCAATGAGGGTTTGGTGAGGATGTCTCTAGCTGGTACCCAAGGATGTCTCTAGCTGGTACCCAACTTCTCTCCTCCGGACCGTAACCTTCCCAGTCCACCAAGTACTGGAATCCGCGTCCCCTCCGTCTCGAGTCCAGAACACGATTGACCGAATAAGTAGGTTCCCCGTCTACGAGTCGCGGCGGGGGGGGGGACTGGGACTGGCGGATTAATGCAAGCAAAGAAAACGGGTTTAATTTTGGACACATGAAAAACGGGATGAATTCTCCTGTACACTGGAGGGAGATTGAGGCGGACTGTCACCGGACTAATGATTTTAGTGACAGAGAACGGGCCAATGAATTTAGGTGCAAGCTTATTCGAAACGGAGCGGAGAGGAATGTCCTTGGTAGAAAGCCACACTTTGGAACCGACGACGTATACGGGAGGCCTACGCCGGTGGCGATCGGCTTTGGCCTTGGTGGCGCCCCCACTTGGAGTAGAGTCTCACGGGCTCTAGTCCAAGTACGGCGACACCTCTGGACGAAGGCGTGGGCGGAGGGGACCACGACTTCGGATTCCAGACTAGGAAAAATTGGTGGCTGGTACCCTACACTACACTCAAACGGTGATAGGCCCGTGGATGACACTGGCAACGTGTTGTGGGCGTACTCCACCATAGACAGTTGCTGACTCCAAGAGGAAGGATTCTTGGACACTAAACATCGCAACGTTCTCTCCAAATCCTGGTTGGCTCGCTCAGTTTTACCATTACTCTGGGGATGGAACCCAGAGGACAGACTGACAGTCAACCCCAGGAGTTTACAAAATTCTCGCCAAAATTTGGACACAAATTGGGGTCCTCTGTCAGAAACCACGTCTGTCGGGAGGCCATGTAGCCGAAAGACGTGGTTAACGACAATCAACGCTGTCTCCTTGGCTGAGGGTAATTTGGGCAAGGGAACGAAATGGGGTGCCTTCGAGAACCGGTCCACCACGGTCAAAACTACCGTGTGACTCTGGGAGGGTGGGAGGGCGGTGATAAAATCTAGAGCGATATGGGACCAGGGTCTCGAAGGCACCGGCAGCGGTTGAAGTAACCCATCTGGAGGTCGATTAGAAGTCTTACCCGTGGCGCAAACTGAGCAAGCCAAGACAAAACTGTGAACGTCACAAGCCATAAGAGGCCACCAGAATCGTTGCTTGACTAAAAATTTAGTGCGATTAACTCCTGGATAGCACGCCACATTGGAACAATGTCCCCACTGAATAACGCTGGACCGTAAACCCTCAGGCACAAATAAACGATTCGGTGGACAACGAGCCGGAGGCGTTACCCCTTCTAAGGCCTTCTTGACCTTCGATTCGATCTCCCATGTGAGTGTAGAGATGAATAGTGTCTCTGGTAAAATGCACTCGGGAGTAGACGGGCGTTCGGAACGGTCAAAAATACGCGATAAAGAATCGGGTTTGATGTTTTTGGAACCCGGGCGGTACGAGAGAGTAAAATCAAAACGACCGAAAAAAAGAGCCCACCGAGCCTGCCTGGAGTTTAGTCTTTCAGCAGTCCGAATGTATTTCAAGTTCTTGTGATCGGTCCAGACGATAAAAGGTATCCCCGACCCTTCTAACCAGTGGCGCCACTCCTCCAATGCTAACTTGACCGCCAACAACTCTCTGTTGCCAATGTCATAATTTCGCTCGGCAGGGGATAAACGATGAGACAAAAACACGCAAGGATGCATCTTGTCGTCTGAAAGAGAACGCTGGGATAACACTGCACCTACCCCCACCTCTGACGCATCGACCTCCACCACGAACTGACGTGTTGGGTCAAGGTTTATCAGGATGGGGGCTGAAACAAAGCAACCCTTCAGTTTGGCAAACGCAGCCTCGACCACCTGAACGTCGTTCGGGAATCTGGACTTGGCCAATCCACCACAGCCTTGATCTTCTCAGGATCCATGCGCATTCCCTCATCCGAAATGATGTAACATAGAATATATATATACGATATATATTCTATATAAGATATATAGACATTCTTAGTGAACTTTTGGTGACTTGACTTGCGGGGAGAGGAAGGGAGGAGGGAGAGGGGGGTGCAGAGATAAGGAAGGAGAAAAGTTTGGACAGGACAATGTGCAATCTTCTTTGCAATCTTGTGTCCAGGGTGCGTTTTATTGCTTTATTGCAGGGTGAGTTTTGTCTTAGCAGGAAAATCAGTTCTTACAATCAGGAAGGAGGTTTGTGAATTGTTTATCTCGAGGGAGGGAGCGCCGTACATCATTTTATGGAAAAACTGAAGTAACCTTTGATGGACCCGATTTGAAGGCCCTTAATGCTATTAAGGTAGGAAATAAATGAGGTGACTGAAAGAAGAGAGAAATCGGGGAACGGCATGTTATAAGAGACATGGAATGCTTTAAAACAGGTGAATGGGAACGGCCTTTGTTAATGTAATGCACTCTGTGTTGTCACAATGCACTAAAATGCTACTAGCAGCCCATTCTTTCCCCAACAGAAAAGCTGCTACTACGAGAGGGTAAAGTACCCGTCCAAAACTATTTATATCTCATGAGTAACCACCAAAGACACATTAAAATCCGCGGCAGATTCTTGAAGGACTGTTTTCGGCGGGTACGGCCGATGACGGCCTTAAGTTCAGAAAACGTTGAAGCAATTTTTAAAGGAGCTATCTTTACAAACAAACACCATATTTGAAGTTTATAAAGCTACATTTTTTTCACTGTTGTCGCTCCTCCTTTATGCTTCCGCTCCTCCGTGAGAGATACGAGACAGGTGCGTTGCGCAGGTGTCGCTCATCAGTAATCATGCCACCGGCCTCATGCCGCTCTCTCACGGCCTTCGGCCTCGTCCTGCTCGCCACACTAATATAGTGTGTTCGCCGCTGCGTCGCACTTCTAAAAGAGTGAATTTCTAAGGCATTGTTGCAAATGCCTCGAGTCACGTGTGCCTAGTTCAGAGGCCCTCTCTTCGGCGGAGATCGTCACATCCTCTGCACTTCCTGTCTGGGCCGTGACCATGCGGAAGCAGCACTCGCCAAGGGCACTGCATGATGCGTTTCGCGCATCATGCAGAGCCCTCTCGAGCCCTCTGCATGACCCAGACGGACACTATGAATGAGTTTCACGATGCTCGCTGAAACTGCGTCACTCACATCGGCGAAAGGAAGAAAGAGTGTTTGAGTCCCGCCGAGGCCGGACCAACCTCTATTTCTCACACATTTCCCAGTCCCCTCTTCAGTTAAGGCGGCTGGAAATGTCAATATTGCAGCAAACGCGCCTGTTATAAAACATGCACACCTGCAAACAAACGCCATTTCTACAGTGGACAGAAAACATGCAGCTCTCTTCTCTGCTCGCACTAAATGTCTTACGTCACCCCCCCCGCTGCTCAGTGGTGGAATCTTAAGGCTTTGGCGCCAGAGACCCGTGTTCGATTCCTGGCTCTGGCAGCAGGTGAAAATTATGCTGTTCTTCACTGTGCTCGCGGCCAGCTTCCTTACGTACAGAAACCCCGCCCCTCGCGTCCTCCCGTTCACAACAGCGGGGTTCGAGCATTATTGAGAGTTCAAAAACAGGTGAGCCCATGTCGGCCCCGCCCCCGCATGACTCACAGTTTACAGAGAGAGATTTTTTCTCCTGTGCTTATGCACCAAAGAGTGTGACTCTTTCTCAGTGAGAGCTTTCTCCATTGTGATTCTAAGACTTTCGCGCCAGAGAACCGAGTTCAAGTCTCAGCTGCGCTGAATCTTTTCACCTAAGCGAACGAGCTCACGCCGGCCCCGACCCCGCGTGACTCACTCTATTTGGCAGCATCCGAAGACGGGGTTGGTCGGGCTCAACTTTGACCCCGCCCCCCATCTAAGCCCAGCATAAGTGCGATTGGACGAAGCATGGCCAGCTTAGTCATGTTAAAGAGCCATCTCTGGCTTCCTACTCAAGGGGTAGTGAACACAATCCTCTCTAGATCAAGCTGGAGGTATTTAAAATGCAGGTTGAGTCCACTGTAATGTACGCTCCCCTGCTAAACATACGCCCCCTCTGGCTCATGGGGAGAAAGAGGGAGAGTTCGAGTCCCGCCGAGGCCAGACCAATCTCCCGAAAACTTCTCAAACATTCCCCAGTCTCCTCTTTTCAGGCGGCCGGAAATGTAGATATTGCAGTAAATGGGTCTGTTACAAAACACGCACACCTGCAAACAAACACCGTTTTACGGCGACACAAATAAAGCACGAGAAGAGCTCTTTTCTGTCTGTCATATGTAGGTCACATGCCTACTATAAAGTATGCACCCCTACACGCAAGCACTGTTCCCACAGTAACCATTTCTCCAGCTCACTCTGCGAATGCAATGAATGTGCGTGTGTGTGTGTGTGTGCGATGGGTCGGTTTAGGGGTCAGGTTAGTGTGTGTGTGTGTGTGTGTGTGTGTATGTGTGTGTGTGTGTGTGTTTGTCTGCTTGTGTGTGTGTGTGTGTGTGTGTGTGTGTGTGTGTGTGTGTGTGTGTGTGTGTGTGTGTGTGTAGTGTCCCGGGACATGTCTCCACATGGATAACAATATTATTAGCAGAAAATCTTTTGTAAAAACAAAGATAACAACAGCACCTTTCAGCCTGTCAACCTTCATTAAAGCATGACATCACCACATTAAAGGTATTTTTGTGCTTGACGGACTTGTTTTGCTGTTGCACCCGCGTCTCGCACGCAAATTAAAGGACATTCTAAAAACGCTTCGCTCAAGTTAAAAGAAGTTCAACTTGCGTCTCATTACCTTGAGTTATTATTTCCCATTCCACTGCCACGGACGAATTCTTTATGAACAGCCGCTTAGGACTAGCGATGTGTTCGCTGGTCCTTCATTGAGCCTGTCACAGGACAGCGGTTAATCGCCTCAGCAACTTCACGTGTGTGAAGCACCATTTACAGGCATTTCCCTAAACAGCCACAGGTCAGACTTTCCACCAAAGTAAAGAGCTTATTAAATACAAAAACGATTATTTATTTTTGCTAATTATTATTTTATTTCAGTTAGTTTTTCAGTAACTGTTGTTAGTTTCGTTTCGTTTTAGTTTTTCATTTATTATGAATTTCTCATTTTATTTCAGTTTACGAAAATGTTTTTTGACCAATAGTTTTAGTCTTAGTTTCAGTTTTTGTTTACTAAAATAACCTTGGTGCCCACTATGATGTGCGCGCCTTACAACAGAGCACGCACTCACCATTCAACGCCTAGTGGCATCTTTCAGAGCGTGTGCCCCTCAAAAGTTTTTAGAGGATGTTGGGTCTCATGGCCTCAGCATCATCAGTACTCCAGCTAGGACTACTGAACATGCCTCATCTTCAGCGCTGGCTAAAACCCCGTGTTCCAGCTCACGCGTGGCTATCTGGCCAATTATAAATCAGAGCGAGCCACGGCTGCATCAAAGACCTGGCTCCCTGGAAAGCGGCTGACTGGTACCAGTCTGGCGTGAGTTTGGGTGTGGTTTCAAAGAAAAAAGTGATCTTGACAGACGCCTCCAACTTAGGTTGGGGGGCCCTTTACGAGGGCAGGCCCATCTCTGGCCTATGGTCAAACCCAGAGAGGTGCCTACATATAACCTGTCTAGAGACGAGAGCGGTGGCTCTACCACTGAAAGCTTTTCTCCTATATCTAAAAGACACCATTTCCTGGTCCGGACGAACAACATGGCAGTGGTGTCTTACATAAATCGCCAGGATGGTCTCAGGTCAAACAACCTGCACATCATGGCCAAGAGTCTCATTCTATGGGCTCAGCTCAACCTGCGCTCACTGAGAGCGGCGCATGTGCCAGGCATTCTGAACCAGGGTGCGGATATGCTATCCAGAGAAACAGTTCTCCCAGGGGAATGGTCTCTTAACCCACAGACGGTTCAGCTGATCTGGAGCATCATATGACCGGAAAAAAACCCCGGAGGAAATGCATACAGCGGGCGGCTCAGCCAGTTTCCTCCGGTCACGATGCTACCACAGGTCATCGAACAGGTCAGGGAGTGCAAGTGTGCAGTGCTACTAATAGCCCCCCTCTGGAAGACCCAGTTATTGTTTTACGAGTTGGCGCAACTGCTGGAAACAGCCCCAAGTCCGATACCATTGAGGAGAGATCTCACGCAGGCAAACGGGATGATTTGGATGTTTGGCCAAATGTTGGATGTTTGGATCTCCATGTTTGGCCCCTCAACAGGTACCCGAGTGTCTCCCGGATAGGGTGTTGAAAACCATCACTGAAGCAAGAGCATCTTCAATTAGGCGCCTCTATGCTCAGAAATGGGTAGTGGTTTTTGGCTGGTGCACAGCACAGAGCCTGGACCCCTACTCATGCGAAGTACCAAGTGTACTCGCCTTCTTGCAAGAGCTCTTGGACGCGGGTCGCACCCCCTCCACGCTCTAAGTGTATGTGGCGGCCATAACAGCATCTCACGCTCCTGTGGCCGGAAAACCACCAGGAAGAAACAACCTCATTGTGCGCTTCCTTAAAGGTGCAAGGAGGTTAAACCCTCCTCGGCCCTCCTCTGTGCCTATCTGGGACCTCTCCAAGGTCCTGGAAACCATGAAGGGTCCCCCTTTCGAGCCGCTTCAGTCTACGGACCTGAAGCCGCATTCGCTCAAAACCGCTTTGACAGGCACTGGCTTCAGTTTAGCGTGTGGCCGATTTACAAGCATTATCAACAAGCTGCCTTGAGTTTTGAAGGGGGTTCCCATAGCATAAGCTAGACTTACGCAATATGAGAGACCTCTCGAAAGGGAACGTCTCGGTTACTAACGTAACCTTGGTTCCCTGAGATGAGGGAACGAGTATTGCGTAACCCGCCGTGCTACTGTGCTGTGATCAGGGGACCGCTTCAGTCGATTAAACCTGGTTTCCTGGGTGAGATATGGGCGATTTATAGTCATAAGTCGCACCCATTTTGGCGGGCTCTGACGTGCCAGGGCGGGAAGTGCCCTGATTGGTTCACAAGTATGAGCCGCCTCGCCATAGGTTCATGCAGTGCTGCAGCACAGCCAATGACCGCGCTGGATGCTTATCTGTGTCTGCTGTGCAGCTGCACTGCTTTTTAAAAATTTGGCTTCAATATTCTTGAGAAAAGGAGCTTTTCCCATTGCGTAAGCTAGACTTGCGCAATACTCGTTCCCTCATCTCAGGGAACCGAGGTTACGTTAGTAACCGAGACAATTTCAATACACAATTAATCAGTCACATCGGTTTCTACAGGGCTCACAATCGGCTATCATCCGCTTCAAAATCAATCAATCGTCACTCTAAAACGGCCCAAATAAGATTAATATAAGGATTACAACATCATACAACTTATTGGGCCCTATCTTGCACCCAGCGCAATTGACTTTGTACACCGACGCATGTATCATTCCTATTTTGCACCCGCGCAAAGCGCGCTTTTCCCTCCACAAAAGCACGTCGCTAAACTAGGGAATGAACTTGCGCTCCCTGGGCGGTTCAGCGCAAAAAAGGAGGCGTGTTCCGGCGCAAACGTTCCTTCATGCTATTTTGCAGGTTTAGAAAACAATTGCGCCACTAACCAGGAAAAAATAGTTTAAAGTCAGTGGCGGGTTGCGCATGTTATTCATATGCTATTTTAAGGGCGCATGCTTGGCCATAATCAATGTAGCGTGTGCACAACGCGCATACACTTTGATTCTCTCATCTACACAGAAGCAGCAGTTTTCATTTTTGCAAATCATATATTATTACGATAGATAGATAGATAGATAGATAGATAGATAGATAGATAGATAGATAGATAGATAGATAGACAATTTATTATAAAAGCATACATCTAGCTTACACATTTACCCAAATTATCATACGCCTTTTTAACCGAAGTTAATTTGGGTGGGTTTCTCCATCCCCAACGTCCCTGACGAGAGCGTTGCTCTCCTTGGCTGTGAACCGCTCCTGGCGCGCGCCTGGCAAATCCGCCGTTATAATAGGAATCCGCTTTAGAACAAAGCGCGCCTGCTCTTAAAGGGAATGTGAGATGTCGCTCTGATTGGTTTATTTCACGATACGCCCAAACCACACCTATGAATAATGAAGCTACTTCAGACCAACCCATTTTAGATTTGCGCCTGGCGCAAGAGTCATTTATCCCGCTGGGAAAATAGCAACAGCGCCAAGACCCGCCCACAAAGTTACTTGCGCTTTGCGCTTTGACACTTGCGTTTCAGATTTTTTTTTTTTACCTAAAACTGCGTAAACACATTGCATTAAACCAAATGCATTATACACAAAATAATTTTATTTTTAGAACCGCCATTTAAATTATTATAGGTAAATTATTTATGGAAGTCTTTATTTTTTATTTTATTTTTTATTTCTTTTTGTGTGTTGTGGTGTTATGTGTTTGTTCTTGTTGATTGTATGGTTTACTGCTGGCTGTGAAATAAATTTCCCCTTAGAGATAATAAAGTGAACCTAACCTAACCTAAGATAGAAATGGGATGAGACTTGAAAAACCAGTCTGCGGATAGATGCAAAGGTGTTTTCATTGAGATAATAACTCCAGTGGCATCTGGCCATTTTTATGAGTAGCTCTATGAGTTCTTTTCAATCTCATCCCATTCACAGTCACTGGCACATGAAGAGTGCGCAAAGCAACATATTTTAGCAACTTTGTGAAAGTAAATGGCACATAACAGACATATTACCAGCATAATTTAATCATCGTTTTCAAATATCTCCATTTAATATCTCCGTTTTCACAGTCTACAGTGTGAAAACAGCATTTTCAAATTTATCCACTTTGGAGAGCGTTTTCAAAAAGCTTTGTTTTCGTTAATAGAACACTCCTAAGATATATAGGGTGTAAGGCTTGAAAAACATGTCTGTGATTAGATGCAGAGGTGTTTTCGTTAAGATAATAACTCCAGTGGCATCTGGATCTCTGCTGATTTTTATGAGTAGAGCTATAAGTTCTTTTCAATCTGATAATTACTGACAGATGAGTTGGATCAGGGTTAGATCTGAACTCTGCAGGAAGGTAGATCTCCAAGAACAGTATTGGGCACATTCTAAATTGGTTTAGGCTACATTAATCTGGAAATATTTGAAAATTACTCGCACATCATTATATTTTTGTTCTAAAATGCAACTGCTCTCATGTTTTCCGCTGGACAGAAAATGCGAGTGAATTTTCTGTCGTCTTTGCAGGACTGTGATATGAAGAGTGCGCAAAGCAACATATTTTAGCAACTTTGTGAAAGTAAATAGCACATAACAGGCATATAACATTTGTACAATGTAACTGATGTATAGATTAACATCTTTCCCTTTTCCCCTTTTTCTCTATCTTTTTTATTTATTTGTTTTAGCTTTCAGCTCATTGTTCTTTTCTCATTAGTATTCTGATGATATTGAACATTTGTTAACATTTTGTATATTGAATACACAGTTGTATGTCATAAACATGTCATCTCTGTATGTTTTGCAAAATAATAATAATAATAATAATAAAGTATACTGTTGTTAGCACGTCCCAGTCGGGTTCGTCACTTATTGGGGTCGGTCTGTGCTATTTGCAGCGCGTTTCTGTATTTGGTTGTGTTGTGAGTATTTGGAGCACACGTGTGTTGTGAAACTGATGAAAATGTTTTCTTAATTTGCGGGTGTTTTTCTATGTACATGTGTTTTCTTCAATCGCAGCGCGTTGAGCTCTCTCGGCCACCGTAAATGTGGCATATTGTGACAAGGCTTTGAAACAATCCGACACCCACGTTTTAAATGCAACAAAAACCCGGCCAAACATGCATAAAAACACCTTTTGCACCAATTGCAAATGTTTTACTGAAAGTAAAAAAAATTAAATGCAGTTATCTAATCATCTAATAAGATGATCAAGTGTCTATATGTTATTTTATCAATTGTCAGGGTTTGTTTTGTTTGTTCTATGGCTCAGCTAAACAGGACAATAAGAGACTACACCATTATTCATTTTAATTATACAAATGACAAATCAGAGATCAACAAATCAGAGATCAGGTAAAACCCACAGACACTTGTTCACTGGTTCTCAGTGACTCCTCGTAATTCATGGGTTGACAGAGATCATCGCCCTCAGCGATGTCTGTCACGCACTCTGCCAGGATTGCTGAATTGCAGAATTGTCTGCCAACTAATGTTATCTATTTATTATTTCTGAATTGGCTTCTTATTGTGTAATTGCCATGAAACATTTTTACTTAAAAAAAAATAAAGTATTATATTTGATTCATTCTGGACACGTGTTAACACGTTTTGTAAATGTAGCCTACCCTAGGTTGGTTGAAATTAATCTACTAAGAGTCTGCTTAGGGTATTGTCTACACCTACATATCTTTAGTGTTGCAGTTTTCCTTTAAAATCACTTGCTGGATGGCAGTTACAACACTGTAAAATGATATGATCAATAAGTTATGACAACATATGTTTTTACATTTCTGTAATTTGTCAAAATAAGTTAAAGTTAAACAAGATTCAACTATTTTGGGGGATAGTTGGTGTTTACCCTTATATTGTTACAAACCTGTATAACTTTCTTTCTTCTGTTGAACACAAAAGAAGATTTTTTAAAAAATGTTGGTAACCAGACGGTTGACGGCACCCATTGACTTCCGTAATATTTTTTGGGTGGTTGAACTATCCTTTTAAGTCAGTTTAATGTAATTTAAGTTGAAATGACTGAAACATCCAAGCTGATTGTACTTAAAAATAGAAGCCAGCGACTGTGAACACAACACAAGGGACATATTTCAGTAACCCTTTACAGTGACGTTTAAGTTTTATATTTCACCAAGAAAGAAACCTTGACATCACACTAAGTTAAATACTGACGACGACAATCTACAGTGACAGTCGAAGTAACCTGAGATCTTTGGGGGATGTGTCACGGATATCTTAACCTGAAGCATTTGAACTTGGGTTAGTGAGTTGATCAGTCTGATTCATGAACAAATAATTTTCAGAGCGAGTCTGTTACTTGTAAAAAGTCAATAAGATCATGAATTTGGTGGGCTGAATTTGAGAAGCTTATCAGTCCGAACGATTCGTGAACAAATCATTTCAGAGTGTTTTTGTGAATAGGATCAGCGAATGATTGGAAGTGTATAATGAATAATAGGCCATAATTCAGTCTGAATAATAATTCACTCTGTTCCTCAAAGACAACATACATCGCACATTGTATTTAACAGAAATTCATTCATCTCGTGATACACGACAAAGGCTGTGAGTAAATCGTGGTGACAGCTGGTCAGCAGGTAAAACTTTACACATTTAAGTAGTGACTCAAGAAAGACAAATATTTAAAATCAAATAAAAGTGAGAACATTCGACAAATGCTGAGACAAGAATGTGCCAAATACGAGATAATATCTGTGACTTATTATAGCTTCCGCATTACTTTGACTATATTGACCACCATATTGGCAGTGAGCCATAACACCTTTAACCAGAAATAAGCCAGAAAGAAAGAAAAAGCCAGTCTATGAACAATCTTCTGTCTTTATGGGGGCATTTTATGCTTGAGGAGTTTCCCAAGTGTCAAACATTCCAGGTTTTTAATATGTTCATATTAACAGTTGGATTACTGAACAATTACAAACACAATAATACAGACACAGGCACAATAAAGTCGTTTACTTCAGTTAACATTTCACCCAAGAAGACACAGTGTGCATCTGCTATGAATTTTTAATTTACATTTTTTACATTTGTTTCACTCTACCAAAACATTTCTAAAATTAAGGCTCACCAAAGCAGTCACATCAATGATATTATAAAAAGTGAATCCTGAAAAACCATTTTGTTTTTGTCAGTCATTAAAACAAGAAAAACAGCTACATTTAAACAATGTAATCAAACCTGTGGACTCACTATATTGTTTCTGGAGGCATTCTAAATCACTCCTAAAGCCACGTTATGATGTACAGGGTTCAAATTACACGTAAGGAAGACAGATCGTAATCACAACAACACAGAAACACACACGCACAGATCCTTTATGTTCAAATGCCATTATGACAGCACAAAAAGATTCTTTAAAAGCAGCCTGACAAAAAGATGATATACTGTGCGAGATGTGAGATCTTGCCCTGAATCTCACAAACATAAAGGAGTTTTTTTTTTTTTTTTTTTACCATTCAGCAATTCTTATTGCATTTTGTTTTCATATACAACTTCCAAAGCTCCGATAACGTTTCAATTATATTATAAATGTGTAAGGATTGTTTCATGTAATTTTACATAAAGGCCATAATAAAATAAATTACTCTCCAACTGCAATTACATTACAATCTCTAAACTATCATGCCCTATCAAGTTAGCCTCTCACTTGCCCCAGGTTGCTCCAGACGAAAAGATGATTGAGCTATTTTCACCCTGTCATCACTAGAGCCCTGTTCATAGCAAACAATGAATGTATTTTAGCATAATTTACCATGTAGAGCTTAATAGATTCAGTTACTTTGTCTAAAACCACAGTCCATTAACATGTGTTAACACGTTTTGTAAATGTAGCCTAGGTTGAAATTAATCTACTAAGAGTCTGCTTAGGGTCTTGTCTACACCTACATATCTTTAGTGTTGCAGTTTTCCTTTAAAATCACTTGCTGGATGGCAGTTACAACACTGTAAAATGATATGATCAATAAGTTATGACAACATATGTTTTTACATTTCTGTAATTTGTCAAAATAAGTTAAAGTTAAACAAGATTCAACTATTTTGGGGGATAGTTGGTGTTTACCCTTATATTGTTACAAACCTGTATAACTTTCTTTCTTCTGTTGAACACAAAAGAAGATTTTTTAAAGAATGTTGGTAACCAGACGGTTGACGGCACCCATTGACTTCCGTAATATTTTTTGGGTGGTTGAACTATCCTTTTAAGTCAGTTTAATGTAATTTAAGTTGAAATGACTGAAACATCCAAGTTGTTTGTACTTAAAAATAGAAGCCAGCGACTGTGAACACAACACAAGGGACATATTTCAGTAACCCTTTTCACGTTTTAACTGACAGTGACGTTTAAGTTTTATATTTCACCAAGAAAGAAACCTTGACATCACACTAAGTTAAATACTGACGACGACAATCTACAGTGACAGTCGAAGTAACCTGAGATCTTTGGGGGATGTGTCACGGATATCTTAACCTGATTTGAACTTGGGTTAGTGAGTTGATCAGTCCGATTCATGAACGAATCATTTTCAGAGCGAGTCTGTTACTTGTAAAAAGTCAATAAGATCATGAATTTGGTGGGCTGAATTTGAGAAGCTTATCAGTCCGAACGATTCATGAACAAATCATTTCAGAGTGTTTTTGTGAATAGGATCAGCGAATGATTGGAAGTGTATAATGAATAATAGGCCATAATTCAGTCTGAATAATAACTCACTCTGTTCCTCAAAGACAACATACATTGCACGTTGTATTTAACAGAAATGTATTCATCTCGTGATACACGACAAAGGCTGTGAGTAAATCGTGGTGACAGCTGGTCAGCAGGTAAAACTTTACACATTTAAGTAGTGACTCAAGAAAGACAAATATTTAAAATCAAATAAAAGTGAGAACATTCGACAAATGCTGAGACAAGAATGTGCCAAATACGAGATAATATCTGTGACTTATTATAGCTTCCGCATTACTTTGACTATATTGACCACCATATTGGCAGTGAGCCATAACACCTTTAACCAGAAATAAGCCAGAAAGAAAGAAAAAGCCAGTCTATGAACAATCTTCTGTCTTTATGGGGGCATTTTACGCTTGAGGAGTTTCCCAAGTGTCAAACATTCCAGGTTTTTAATATGTTCATATTAACAGTTGGATTACTGAACAATTACAAACACAATAATACAGACACAGGCACAATAAAGTCGTTTACTTCAGTTAACATTTCACCCAAGAAGACTGTTACGAACTGCTCAGAGACACAAAGTAGGAGATCCAAATGCAGCTTTATTGGCTTGGGCAATCCAGAGGCGTAATCCAAAGTACAGGCTAGGGTCATACACAGGCAGGTAGTCAAAACAAAGAAACAAACAAAACAAACAAAACAGGCAGGGACCAGAGGCAAGAGAGTAATCCAGGGAACAGGGCAAGATATCAAAAACCAAGAAACAAGAAAACCAGGGAAACGCTCAGAAATGCAGTGTAACACTTAACAAGACTTCGCGGTGAGTGAATGAATGAACATGGTATAAATAGACAGACTAACAGGATGAGACAGGTGAATGCAATCAGTGAATGAGGTACAGGTGAATGTGATCAGTGATAAGTGATGAGTCCGGGCAGTGAGTATTGGGAAATGTAGTTTGTGAGTGATAAAGGTCTTATGTGGAGTGCCCTCTGGTGGCTCTCAAGGGCAACTCCAGCTGGTGATCGTTACAAAGACACAGTGTGCATCTGCTATGAATTTTTAATTTACATTTTTTACATTTGTTTCACTCTACCAAAACATTTCTAAAATTAAGGCTCACCAAAGCAGTCACATCAATGATATTATAAAAAGTGAATCCTGAAAAACCATTTTGTTTTTGTCAGTCATTAAAACAAGAAAAACAGCTACATTTAAACAATGTAATCAAACCTGTGGACTCACTATATTGTTTCTGGAGGCATTCTAAATCACTCCTAAAGCCACGTTATGATGTACAGGGTTCAAATTACACGTAAGGAAGACAGATCGTAATCACAACAACACAGAAACACACACGCACAGATCCTTTATGTTCAAATGCCATTATGACAGCACAAAAAGATTCTTTAAAAGCAGCCTGACAAAAAGATGATATACTGTGCGAGATGTGAGATCTTGCCCTGAATCTCACAAACATAAAGGAGTTTTGTTTTTGTTTTTTACCATTCAGCAATTCTTATTGCATTTTGTTTTCATATACAACTTCCAAAGTTCCGATAACATTTCAATTATATTATAAATGTGTAAGGATTGTTTCATGTAATTTTACATAAAGGCCATAATAAAATAAATTACTCTCCAACTGCAATTACATTACAATCTCTAAACTATCATGCCCTATCAAGTTAGCCTCTCACTTGCTCCAGACGAAAAGATGATTGAGCTATTTTCACCCTGTCATCACTAGAGCCCTGTTCATAGCAAACAATGAATGTATTTTAGCATAATTTACCATGTAGAGCTTAATAGATTCAGTTACTTTGTCTAAAACCACAGTCCATTAACATGTGTTAACACGTTTTGTAAATGTAGCCTAGGTTGAAATTAATCTACTAAGAGTCTGCTTAGGATCTTGTCTACACATATCTTTAGTGTTGCAGTTTTCCTTTAAAATCACTTGCTGGATGGCAGTTACAACACTGTAAAAATTATATGATCAATAAGTTATGACAACATATGTTTTTAAATTTTTTTAATTTGACAAAATAAGTTAAAGTTAAACAAGATTCAACTATTTCTTAAAGGGATAGTTGTTGTTTACTCGCCCTTATATTGTTACAAATCTGTATAAGTTTCTATCTTCTGTTGAACACAAAAGAAGATTTTGGTAACCAGACGGTTGACGGCACCCATTGACTTCCATAGTATTTTTTGGGCGGCTGAACTATCCTTTTAAGTCAGTTTTATGTAATTTAAGTTCTCTTACAAGAGTACTCTCGTGTTGCGTAGGTTTAGCTTACGCTATGGGAAAACTCCTTTTCTCGAAAATACTGAAGCAAGAAAATTATCCTTAATTTTCCAAAATGTAAAACACATTTGCTGCAGCAGGCAGACCTAGACGAGACGGCTCGCGTGCCTATTGGCTGCTCTGCAGCAACCTATCAACCTATCAGCGCATCTTGGCATGACTCCAGCGCCAATGGGAAGCCTTCCCGCGCTACGTCATGACCCGCCAAAATGGGTGTGGCCACAAGCCTATAAATACCCACCGCTGATGTTGCATGATGATTTCGTCTCCTTCAGCGAGTGACTTCACTTCGCTGGATCTCTGGGAAGAAGCCACGCCGTCGAAAAGCCCTCAGCGGGACGAGCTCGAGATTCGAGGACGCCGGCTGGATTGCCGCCTTCGCTCGCCGTACCTGCTGCGCTATCCGGTGACCATATCCTTTTTCCACTGCTCCGTGTGTGTTCGCCGCTGCGACACACGCGTTTCCTAAAAGAGCAAAGGCATTTTTAAATGCCAACCATGTCCTGCGGCTCATGCAGAGCCGTTCTCAGCGACGGGGACCGCCATTTGCTTTGCGCTTCCTGCCTGGGAAAGGATCACGCGGACCACGTGCTCGCTGATGGCGGCTGCCAGGAATGCAAATCTCTGCCTCTCTTGACCCTGCGGGCTCGACAGGCCTTGTTTCGCATCAAGTCCGCTTCTCCCATGCCTTCTGTTGGGCCGCGCCGTAAAAAACGCCGCTCTCAAAGGCCACCAGAACCTTCGGTGAAGGAGAACTCGCCTGCGGCGTCCCCGCAAGCCTCCTTCTCGGAAGGAGGCGGCCAGCGCCCCGCTGCGGTCGAGACGACAGAGCGGGATGCTATGGAGGAGGACAGCTGCTCTTTCCTGGCGTCTGGGAGCGAGGAATGGTCGGGCTCTATCCCTGACCCCACCCCGTCGACACAGGAGTCCAGCGTGAGGGCCTCGGTCAACTCTGAGCTTCTCCGCCTTCTCTCGAAGGCCGTCGAAGACCTCGGCCTTGACTGGACCACGCCCCAGGAGCCTGCGCCCAACAGGTTGGATGGCTGCTTTCTCACAGGACGCCGCTCTGCACCTGTTTCTAGGCCCACTCCCTTCCTCCCCGAGCTTCACGACGAGCTCTCCAAATCGTGGGGAGCCCCGTACTCGGCCAGGCTGAGATCCTCTGTCTCTTCCATGCTCTCTGGGGTCGACAGTGCGAAGGACAAGGGATATCTCTCTGTTCCTCCGGTTGAGGAAGCAGTGGCAGTGCACTTGTGTCCGCCCTCCGCTGGATGGCGTGCCAAGTCAACTCTGCCCACCAAAGCCTGCCGGACCACGTCAGCCTTGATCAGCCGCGACTTCGCTGCCGCCGGTCAGGCCGCATCTGCACTGCACGCCATGGCTGTTTTGCAGATCCACCAGGCCAACCTCCTCCGCTCTCTGGCCGAGGCTGGACCAACTAAGGAGTGTGTGACGGATTTGAGAAGTGCGACGGACTTAGTACTTAGAGCTACTAAAGCCGCCGCCCAGGCCATTGGCCGCAACATGGCTTCTCTCGCCTCGCCTCGCGCCGCGAGCTCACATTGCTGTGTCTGTAATGCTGCATCTCCCCATTCATACGACCGGAGTGCTAGCTACAGAGCCACCACACAAAACACTGTCTGTCCCATTCAAAATGAACATGATGAACGAACCGTTTCTTCACGGTTTGGTTCCCGGGTCCCCGAATGTGAGCGACCGGAACCCAGACTTCATCCTACCTCTGTCAATTCACGCGAAAGCATGGGAATTGATACCAGGGGTTTCAGAATGGGTACTAAATATGGTGAAACAGGGCTACTCGCTGCAATTCGCTCGCAGACCACCGCGCTTCACAGCACGGGTCGAAACATCGGTGAATCAAGAAGTAGCACACCTACTTCGCGCCGAGATAGCGAATTTGCTGAGAAAAGGGGCGGTGGAACGCGTTCCTTTAGCCCAGAGCGAGTCAGGGTTTTACAGCCGTTATTTCTTAGTACCAAAGAAAGACGGCGGACTCTGCCCTATATTAGATCTCAGACGTTTGAACAAAGCGCTGATGATACGCTCGTTCAAAATGATCACGACCAGACAAATCCTCGCTCGAATCCGACTGGGGGACTGGTTTATATCAGTGGACCTGAAAGACGCTTATTTTCAGATCCAAATAGCAGCCCGTCACAGGCCATTCTTGAGATTCGCCTTCGAGGGTCAGGCTTATCAGTACACCGTCCTTCCCTTCGGCCTGTCTTTAGCACCTCGTACATTTACGAAGTGCATGGACACGGCGCTCGCGCCCCTCAGACGACTGGCTAATATTAGCCCAGTCGAAGGAGGAACTGGTGTCACACAAGACTTTACTGTTGGCCCATCTGGATCAGCTGGGTCTCAGAGTCAGCTGGGCCAAGAGCATTCTGAGCGCACGGCGGCAATTCAGCGCTTTGCAGCAACATTCACCGGATGAGAACCGGCTGGTACCAGACCGGTGTGAACTTGGGCGCCGCCTCTCAAATCAAAGTCATCTCGACAGACACCTCCAACACGGGTTGGGGCGCCCTGTACGAAGGGAGACCTTCCATGGGCCTGTGGTCAGATGCAGAAAAGCGTCTGCACATAAACTGTCTAGAGATGAAATCGGTCGAAAACGCCCTTCAGTTCTTTCTCCCTGTGTTAAAGAACCACCACGTTCTGGTCAGAACAGACAGCACCTCAGTGGTGTCGTATATAAATCGCCAGGGCGGTCTCAAGTCCCGGAGCCTTCTTGCATTAGCAAGACGCCTCCTCATATGGGGCCAGCACAACCTGCGCTTGCTGAGAGCGGCGCATGTGCCGGGCGTCCTGAACATGGGCCCAGATATGCTATCCAGGGCCAAGCTCTCTCCAGGAGAATGGGCTCTGCATCCCATGACGGTGCAAAATATCTGGGACATTTTCGGCAAAGCAGAGGTAGAGCTGTTCGCGTCACAGACCAACGCTCACTGCCTGTAATGTAAAAATTTGATTTCCATTGATCTTCAACATATATTGCAAAGTAATGTGTCACATGTCTATATTGTGGAATGTGAACAGGATATATGTATGTTTGTACATCTGGCGTAAGCAAGACACACACAGTAAGACAAATGGTTCAGCTAGATTTGGCCATGCTGGGTGAATGGAAAACTACAGAGGAAAGACCTTGAAGAAGGAGTATAAGAAGGGAATTTCCTGGGTTGGGTGTCAGGTCTTGCTCACGTCACGGGGTAGCTGCTGTGATTTTGTGACTAAGCCTCATGGAGGAGAATAAATATCTTTTAAAATACAATTTGATTCTTGGTGTCTCTTATGCAGTGATGATGATTGTTTAATGATTGTTTTTTGCCACAACAATTGGTGTCAGAAGTTGGGATTCCATGGCAGTTTTTTCTGGCCCTGAGTAAAGCGGATTGACGATTGATCATCCTGAAGCACTAGGCTTTATTCTTACCTCGCAGAATTGAGAGAGAAGAGCCAACTGCTATCAGGGCCAGGAGGAACTCCACTGGAATCAGAAAGAACCCGGTGGCAATAAGAGCATCTCTGGTAAGAGACAGTCAAATTTATTTTGTGTGGTGGTGTAATTTTGGTATGACTGTGAGTGAACCATAGTGGCTGAGACTATTTCTTTGGTGCGGGCAGAGAAGGTTACTGGTGGAAGGCCGGTAACTAGCTCGTAATAGTGGCCGGAAGGGCCACACCTGATTAATTAGGTGAACCGGAATCAATTGAGCGATGGAGAGCGCTCCCGGAGAGATTTTGAGTAAGCCGCAATTACAGGGCACTGGAAAGTGCAGAGAAAGTTACTGGTGGAAGGCCGGTAACTAGCTCATAAAAGTGGACGGAAGAGCCACACCTGATTAATTGGGTGAACCAAAGTCAATCGAGCGCTGGAAAGCGCTCCCGGAGAGATTTTGAGTTAGCCGTAATTACAGAGCATATTTGCTACCCTTGCCGATTTAAGGTGACAAAATCGGATCTGTTGAAGACGTTTGACAGATTATTAGACGCGTGTCGAAGAAAATCCAGGGCAGGTAGAATCAGCCAGGATGGGGTTATCTCACATTAAGCTCGATAATTTTTATATACCAGTTTTCTGTCAAATGAAAAATAACTACGGACATAAATGTATGCTGGACATACAAAAGTTGATCAAGTACCAATGTTAAGTGTCACTAGGCTGACAGCAGTGAGAGACGTGTGTGTGGATTGTAAGCAAACAATCGTGTACTGGTTAGATGAGGCAGAGCGAAAAGAAAGTTTTATTAAGCAGAATGGGGAACAATTATGTATTTTAGTGGTAAAATAATGATGTCTAGAGAATTTTCATAACAAGAGTTAAAGGAGCAAGCAGCTATAATGGCTGTCTGTGCACTTTAGAGATTGAGATATGAGTAGTATAATATTTTGTTTTTTGTGGAACAGTAGAGATAAGTGGGACTGAGAAAATAATGATAACATTAGGTTGAATCTGCAGACTAACCATTTGATAGAGGAATACCGTTTCAAACCAGTTTTAATGAAATTGATGACATATAGTATAAATTTGATACTTTATGAAGAGTCCTGAAACAAACAGTGAGACAGAAGAGAGCAAACGCTGTAAGCAGCTGTGCTCTGAAGCTCTGACTTCAAAGAAATGTGATTCAAGATAAACAGAAACATTGTGAAAACACCTTAGAATTATGTTGAGTGATTTTCTGTGCAGCTTATGAAAAAGAATAAGTGCTGCCAATGATAAATATGAAGATTATGATTCGGCTATTGTAATTGAATCCACCACTGGTGGACTGTAAAAGAATACAGACAACTGCTTATCAGTGGCTCTGTTTACATTCCTGATTGGGACACACTGCTTCAAGGGTGTGCAGTAAGTTGGAGCCGTTTGCAAGCTCAATGATCAAACTATAGGCACAGTAAGACAGAGAGGGTTTTAATTATGGTCAGCAGGGCATTTAGGCCGTAACTGTAAATGCCCACTCAGAAGGTAAAAGAAAGTGATAATGTGAAAGTGACGTGTATTAATGTGGGTTTGAAAGTAGAACAGTATTTAAATGACGATATTAAAGTTTTCGTCTGAGAAAGAACTAAGAATGTGAACGCAGTGCTAAAGAAAGTGAAAAGAACATGCGAGTAAATGAGGGAGAAAAGAAAGTTAAAAGAAAGTTGAAAGATTGAAGTCTTAAGGGAATCCTTTTGAAGGAAAGATCTATAATAATATTTTGAATAAGTGAATTGATCAAATAAGCAGAAGCAGTATTACTGGATTAACAGTTGCTAAATGTAAAATGTGTAGAAAGGCATTTGATTAAACAAAAAGCTTGTTGTTGACTATGAAAAGAATTAAGAGCTGATGTTTTGGGTTCAAAAGATAAGCTTGTGATTGGCTGAAAAAGTTTGCTTATCTGAATCTGGTGTGTGCTGTGGCTGAAACAGCCAGTGACACGATCTGAGTGGAAATTTGTAATGTCTAAATTCCCTGATGTGGGCAAAAGACAAATATGAAATGTGGTTGTTTGAAAATACATGTCAATTCTGGCAAATGTATTAAGCTGGGCTAGAGTTAAAAGATGGTCGATAAAGTTTGATTTGAGTGCAGTGTACCAGTCCTAAATGCCTCAGAGTGTCTCTCATTCAATGTCAGCTAAAAGCTGTTATCTGAGCCTGTGTCATAAGTGATAATAAGCTATTTATAGTAAAGCACAGTGTTTCAGTTGAAAAAATCATAGACATGGAGATGTTAAAAGAAATCATGCTACAGGCAGTTCAGATTTCATACATCTGAGGGAAAATTTGTAAATGTTTTAAAACTGAATGATTTTAAAGGAGTCTTAACCGATAGAAGTGACGTTTTTGACTAGTTTAGGACCAGTAACAACTTTGTCTCATTTTAGTCTCCACCATGCAGGTCCGATGGCTCCGGCTACAGATGTAACAGTACACTGAATGGACGTTGTGATAACTAAATTCACTGAGTATAATCTCAGTATTGCGATTTTGCTGATTTGAAGATGTTTAAAAGATTTAAGTGATTAAATACTGCTGTTATTAACCTGTCTCCCTGCGTTAACACTATTAGGCAACCTGATGGCTCTGGGGACTCTTGAATGTGACTTCCCTAAGCTCCAGAAAACAACTTAGTCTGTTGAAGAAAGCTGATTCTGTCATGGGGAAGAGCGGTTACCAGTGTGCACGAAGTGATTATTCAGAGACGGGTAAGATCCTCTTTGGCCAGAGGTCAACCTAAGGCAGGGGGTCACGCCGACACTGGGCATCTCCAGAATGGAGGTGTTTTATGTGAGATGGGTATGAGAGTGGAGCGGATGACTGAGGCCACCAGCATCAGCAGATCATTGAGAGGGGAGATGAGCTGTGAGAAGTTACGGCAGTCTGACCCAGAAATGTGAGTTCCTCCATACCACTGACCAGAAACCGCATTCATTGCATGGCTTGTTTTTCATTGTGACAAGTGTCTGCAACTATGCCAGGGGACAACACCCTGAAGAAAAGGAGATTATAGATAAAAAGCTGATGGGAATGGACTTTCAAGAGCCAGCTGAGACCATGAGGTGAATGTAATTATTTGTTGTGGAGACAGTAACAAAACTTAATTTATATCAGGACAATGATGTTGGTTGCCTTATGGGCAAGGGGGAAAAAAAATCTATAGAAGTGTTGATTTTGAACTAATATGTCTATAAGATAGTTTTAACTCCTGAAGGTCATTAGACATGTTGGTGGCTAAAGATGAAGACAGCTTTTGTAGATTCAAGAAAAGTCTGGATAAAGGAAAATGGTCAAAGGTTATTGTAATGAATTTATTATTACATTTTGTCTAAGTTACAGTCTTAGAAGGCTGTTGAAAAGATTATTTGTGTATAGTGAGAGAGACTGCTTGAGTGGATGCAGGGATGGTACTTTGTCTGTCTTTCTCTTATCAGGCCGGCCAAAGCAAGCTGAAGCAAAATAATGATAATGAACCAAAACAACCCAGCTGACTTTTCTAAGAAAAAAATGAATAATGAACAGACGTGCTTTGAAACTGGTTAAGAGACCATGTAAAGTTAGATAAAAGCTACAGGAAAATGTGAAGTTTAAAATCTTATTTAAAATTTAAATATGTTTAGAGTAAACACCAAAAGATATGAATATGAGCGGTTCATAGTCAGGAATGCGTGCGTGTTTGTTTGGCGGTGACAGCATTGTATGTTTTATGAGTGTTAATTCATGTTTGGTATGTGTTAGTTTAGGGGAGCTATTCTGTCTCCATAGTGTGTATATTGTGTCATTAACCTCTGGAAGGAGTGTTTTATCATTACAGATGGGTTAAGGCAAATGACAAATTTTAAAGAAGCCGAAAATCTGATGAAAAGACAATACAGAACATGGGGCAAGCTTTAAGGTGATTGGTCATCAAGCTCTGTCTGGTAGATTATAGTGAACAAAGGAGGAGAATGTTGTTTGACTGACACTGACCAAGTCTGTACCCCACGACCTGACCTGATAAGCAGGATACGTGGTGAGACTGAGGGCCGTTGCCCTTCAAATACTTTGATAAGAAGATGAGATTGTGGCTTGGAGTGAAGGATGTAATGTTTTGTTTCAGAGGCAGAGAAAGATGTCTGGGGGAAATTTGGCTAAAGGACAACGTTTGGGTTAGTGTTTACCCAAACACCATTATGTTAAATTGATGCACGAGTTGGATCATGCATCAAAAGGGGGATGGTAACAATTGCCATACCAAGGGGTTCACATTTGCTGAATGCAATCGAACAGGTGGGACAATAAATGTTGGGAGGACACAGGGTTTAATTGGGAAAAAGTCCTGCAAGAAGTCATTTTTTCTCCATAACAAAATTGCTGTCTGTAAGTGTACTAATAACAGGGACTGTTTCAACAGGGAACGCCAGGGCAGATGCGGCAGCGAAGGCCGCGGCAGCACAGCAGACAAATTAAACTACGTACTTTACTTTCTGACAAAAACCTCGACATTTGTTTTTCTTTACAGAGCATGCAGACTTTTGATACAGGGCAGAGTGTGCCCAGTGAAATAATGGCTATGGATGAATTTGGCTAACTATCCTGGCCTGGGTTATTATTGTGGCAGAAAGGCCACACCTTGCGCAGCGCATAACTTAAAACTTTCCTTTTGCAGAATGTCAGGATGGATTGTGTCAAACAGAACTGATTCTGTTCCAAATGTATAACTATTATTTTGTTAACATGAGCAAAGTGGGTTGAGTGTTTTTCAGGGGGGGGGGGGGGGACTCTGAGTGCTACTAAGTGAGCACGAAATTATCTGGTGATAATATGTTTCAGGTTGTCGATTGGGTAACCCTTCCTTTTACAGTCCCCTAATTACTAGATATTTACTTGGTAAAAATATGGTAAGTTATAGTTGGTTATTGGTAATTACCACAGGTAACAAGAATGTAAATGCAGAGAAACTACAAACTAATTACTAGGTATTTGCCGGGTAAATATATGGTAAGTTATAGTTGGTTATTGGTAATTACAACAGGTAACAAGTATGTAAATGCAGAGAAACTACAAACTAATTACTAAGTATTTACCTGGTAAGCATATGGTAAATTATAGTATTTTAGTGTGTAATTACTTAAGGTGATTAGTATGCAATTAGAGAAACTACCAGGAAAAAAAACACCAATGTTAAATATCAACTCAACAAAGTACTGTGTACTTGTTACCTGTTTAGGTTGGTAATAACTCAGATTTAATTGTGTACTTCCTCAGAATGTAGGCAGACAATTTTTAGAAACACCTCCAGTATTACCCATCAATTCAAGTTAGGTTTGTAGTTATCCGGTTATGTTGGTAACAGTCCATGTTTATTTATTACTATCTTGAAATTAAGATGGTAGTTTCCAATAAATTACCTTGTCTTACATAGTTGTTGTTCATTGCTACACCCATTTATAGAGGGTTTATCAAATAATTTACCTTACACTTACCTGGTAACTACCCTGCAGGAACAGTTTTCCCTAATGTCATAGCACATCTTAAATACTGGGTATGTTCTTGCAGAGGTTTTTACAATTTACTCAGTAAGTAAAGTGCAACTGTACTGTAAAATGAAGCCTTGTTTATTTCCATGGTATTACCGGAATTGTACCATATAATCTGATCATTCCCTTTTCCATATAGTTACAATTTTTTTATTTTTTTTACCTCGTATGTCCTGCAACGTTACCAAGGAAAACATGACAATTTACTCAGTAAGTAAAGTGAAACTGTACTGTAAAAGGAAGCCTTGTTTATTTCCATTGTATTACCAGACTCTTACCACATCCTTTGCTACTGCTTAAACATTTTTGAAATCACAAACTTTTACCATGTGTGTTCTGCAACTTAACTAAAACATTCCAGCCTGGTCTCATTGTTAATACGTAGGTATTAATACGTAATTTTCAAAGATAGAAAACGTACGTTTTGTACGTTTGGATAGATGCTGAAACGTATGATATGGACGTATCTGCAACAATTAAACGTAACATTATTACGTTTTTACAGCTACAAAACGTTAAATATTTACGAATCTTTCATATCATTAAGATATCTGTATAATTTACCTTTTACCGTTTTATAGATAAATGGAAGATCCCTTAACCCTACTCCCAACCTAAACATAACGTTAAATTACCCATTTTATACTGAATATAAAAAGGATAAAACGTACAGAGTGTAGGGAAATGGCAATTTTATTAACAATATAGCATTAAAAGATTTTTTTAGCAGCTAATCCTACTCCTACCCCTAAACCTACCCATAACAATTTCTTAAAACTACATAGGCTACAATTATGAAGAAAAACAAGATACGTGTAATCACAATAATTTATTTATTGCGAAAATGTCAAAACCGGTACCAAAAGTCGTTCACATGACGATGTGTTGCAGTCACAGTCCTCTCTTTCAGTATATAATAGTTTTGAATGAGGTACAGAGCAGAATTTAAGTTAATAATCCATGAAAATGTTAATCCGGCTTCGCTCTGTGTGAAGGTGCGCGCGCTTCTCCATTTCAAATGTAGTTTACCGACTGAAATACGGCATGTCGCAATCTGTGACGAACATAGACGAACAAGGCGAGAGCCAATGAGCGTTTGATACTGCCGTAAAACATGTAAAACAACAATATTAAAATGGTTAAACGATTAAATAAGGTATTTTTAAGGTTTTAAAGTGTATTCTTGTTTAACTGCATGTAGGCTAATCCTCCGAAACGAGTTTGCAGCAGAAGGCACGAACAGAGCGAAATGTTATTAGTCTATTTCTTGAGTAAACTGCATAAATGCGACTGAAAACGTAATTGATAAGACATTTGAATGCAATAGAGTCAAAACATTAATGCCACAATTTTAATATGCATAAGAATACATACAAATATGTACAATACATACAAATATGGAATTACTGGGATCTTACCCAATAATCTGTAATAGCTACAGTAGCTATTACAGATTATTGGGTAAGATCCCAGTAATACCATGGAAATAAACAAGGCTTCATTTTACAGTACAGTTTCACTTTACTTACTGAGTAAATTGTCATGTTTTCCTTGGTAACGTTGCAGGACATACGAGGTAAAAAAAAAAAAAAAAAAAATGTGACTATGGAAAAGGGAATGATCAGATTATATGGTACAATTCCGGTAATACCATGGAAATAAACAAGGCTTCATTTTACAGTACAGTTGCACTTTACTTACTGAGTAAATTGTAAAAACATCTGCAAGAACATACCCAGTATTTAAGATGTGCCATGACATTAGGGAAAACTGTTCCTGCGGGGTAGTTACCAGGTAAGTGTAAGGTAAATTATTTGATAAACCCTCTATAAATGGGTGTAGCAATGAACAACAACTATGTAAGACAAGGTAATTTATTGGAAACTACCGTCTTAATTTCAAGATAGTAATAAATAAACATGGACTGTTACCAACATAACCCTAGGATAACTACAAACCTAACTTGAATTGATGGGTAATACTGGAGGTGTTTCTAAAAATTGTCTGCCTACATTCTGAGGAAGTATTAAATCTGAGTTATTACCAACCTAAACAGGTAACAAGTACACAGTACTTTGTTGAGTTGATATTTAACAGTGGTGTTTTTTTCCCTGGTAGTTTCTCTGTAATTGCATACTAATCACCTTAAGTACACACTAAAATACTATAATTTACCATATGCTTACCAGGTAAATACTTAGTAGTTATTTTGTAGTTTCTCTACATTTACATACTTGTTACCTGTGGTAATTACCAATAACCAACTATAACTTACCATATATTTACCAGGTAAATACCTAGTAATTAGGGGACTGTAAAAGGAAGGGTTACCGTTGATTCCACAGGTCAGACCACAAGGGACGACCGGCAAGACAAGATGTGGACCAACTAATGATTTAAGTTTAGCAGAATAATTTGTTTTGAGATGATTTTGATGATTTTATTTGATTAAATCAAACTAGGGCTTAGTATTGATATAGATCTAATGATTTGATTGGTGCAAATGTTTTCAGGAAAAGTAAAAAATCTATTCAATGATGTGAAGTATGCGAATTACAAATGGGGTGGTTGGTTCATGACTCTCTGGGGAGGGTGGGCATACTGGGTGATTCAAACCGTACTGCCAATTTTAGCAGTAGGATTTGGCGATATTGTTATGCTTGCCATGCATTATGAAATGTGTTTCCAGCTCAGTACAGAGACTGGTGAGAGCAGGGATGTCTGTTCAATTGTGAAAATGACAGTCTATCCTGATGATGATAATGGTGAACACAAATGTAAAGATGATACAAGTAGCAAAAGTTACAATGAAATGTGGCAAATTGGAGTATGTTTTCTTTTCTTATTTTACTTATTTTCTGAGGACGATGATATGTAAAGAGGGTTAAAAGCAGCAGTCATCCGTGTTACGAGGTGGTGTACAAGGACAGGGTTTGAAATGGGGGATTTTTATCTACTTTTTATTTTATTTTTGTATTTCTGTATGGCGTGTTGAATCAACCAGGGGTGTTGAATTAATATGTTTTTCCTACTAATATAATCTATACTATTTCTTGTTTATACTGAGGTGACTGAGGGTCTGATAGGTCAGGAGTGCAATAGCAGTGCCTATTCATTTAGCCCGGCTTCAGATAAAGCTTTACTTGCTTGCTATAAAATTAAGGGCCTATCCTTACAAAAACAGCCTAAGCTTTTTTCCTTTTAATCTTTTTTCACAAGGTTCAAGTAGAGTGATCAGGTATACGAAAATCAGACATGAAGAGTATAACTGTGATGTAAAGACTTTTATAATCATTTATGGGTTTGATGTTGAGTGAAATTATAATCATGTATGAGTTTTCTTAGCATTATAAACAAGTATAAGTATAATGTGGTGTTAATGAAACCAATCGTTTATCAGAGAATGATAAAAAGGGGGAATTGTAATGTAAAAATTTGATTTCCATTCACTCTCAGAAAAAAAGGTACACGGTGGTACAAATAATGTTCCTCAAAGAACAGTTTTGTACCTTTTCAATAATAGTACCTTTAATGGTACAGGAAAGACCACTGATGATACTGTTTGGTACCTGTTAAGGTACAATTGAAATGAAGGTACATAATTGTTCTCACATCAAGGGTACAGTGATGGACCAAATTACTGTTTCATTCATGATTGGTTGCTGTGTTGAACATTTGGCATAGCAACAAGACACTGATTGGTCGAAATCGCTTCAGCCAGGAATTTTCCGAACTGACAGCGGGAAGCAGCAGGCTAACATTACACACTGCAGCGCGGTCGAGATTATTTTATCAAACTTGAAGAAGACGAATTTTAAAGGTGAGTTCTGATAATTTATGTATATATTTAGTTCACAAGTCTAAAATATAAATGTTTCAGCCACTTAACGTTAATTTAGCGAGTTAAATTAGCTTTGCTCCAAATGCTTTTTAGCCATTTGACTTGTAAGTTATAACGTTACACTTTAAAAAAAAAAATGCAATTATTGACTATTATTAAGTCATCACGTGTACAATATATGGCGTTTGTTCTCCATTATCCACTATAACGTTAACTGTTAAATGTTAACTTTGCTATTAGGCAACATGAAACTGATTGGCCAAGGTTGCAGCCGTTACTGCATTTTCAAATAGACCGGAGAGCGGGAACTTCGCGAAGCAGATTACGAGCACGGAGCACCACCACAAGCCATGGCTTCGCCCTCTTTGTCGTCAGAAGTACTTTAGTGGCTGGACTCGAATTATAAGACGAAGAGAAGAGGAAATTCAAAGGTGGGTTTTATGTTTATGTTTAACCAAATAAAATGTATAAAACATTACAGCTACTCAACATGATAATAGCGAGTGTAAATAGCTTAACGTTAATTGTACGAATCCAGTCAGTGATAGCCGTCTGCAAATATATTTTAAAGCAAAATTGAGTTTCTGTGTCGTAAGTTCACATTTAAAACATTATTGTTGTAAATGAATGCTCAACCAGAGGTGCCATGCTGGTGTACTTTACATTAGTCCACAATACTGTATGCGGTTTTGGAACAAGGTGATTGAACGCCAACGAACAGTGCGCAGATAAAATAGTTGATCACTCGTTCTGTGTTTAAATGAATGCGATTACCTGATTCTGTCCTAAGTCATATAAAGTTACATGTCATATACTCATAGCTAATGTGTCTTTGATTTTTAGATGGGGTAAACCGTCACTGCTGGTCTCACTGATCACACATCTGAAAGTCTTCCTGCGTCCTCAGCTGTGAGGCAAGTATCAGTACAATGTGTTATTTGAGTTTCTTAATCTTATGATATTCTTTTTTCTGATGAGGTTGAATTTATATTTCTAAGACAAAATGTTTGCCATAATGACAGAGTGATGTCAATCTTGATAAAGCACAGTAACTGCACTTCAAATGAACTCTGAAAGATTTCTGTCACTTAACTGAAAGTATATTCACCTAAAACTCTGACACTCACAAAGTATGGTAGCATACAGGTACCAAATGTCAATATGAAATGTAACGTGCAAAATGGCAATGCAATGTGTAAAATGGCAATGTATTTCTGTATTTATATTTACATTTTCTATATGATATGTGCAACATCTGGAGCAAAAAAATATTCAAAATCAATAATATAATAATTTGCATTACTACACTAGCTTTAACATAAAATTAAAACATACATTTGAAAATGTTATCAGTTCAAAAATAAAAAATTAAATGTATTACAGAAATTAGATGTTTAAAATGTTCAAGCAAATATTATAGCAAAATTATAATTTAGGTTATTTTTCCTAGTTGCTTTTACACTCAAAGTTAAGGCACTTGATGCAATGATCGTCTCGGAATCCTTTTTTTTAAAATCCAGATTGAATTTTGCCACGTTCATCGCGGGTATTTAATAAAAATGCAATCATAAGTGTCTTAACTGTGAGTGTAAATGCAATTAAGAAAAATAGCATTTAAATTATCATTTTGCTACAATTTTACGTTGAACATGTTAAAGGGTTAGTTCACCCAAAAATGAAAATTCTTTCATCAATTACGAGCTTTCTGACCCCCCATAGACAGCTAAGCAACTACCACTTTGACGCTTTAAAAAGTTCCTAAAGTGATTGTAAAACTAATCCATATGAATTGAGTGTTTTAGTCTAAATTTTGTGCTTCCTTTATGATGAACAGGTTGAATTTAGGCTTTTGTTCTCACGTGTCAAGCATGTTCGGTTGAGCTTCTGAAATCTGTTCATAATATAAAGCGATCATGTCTCTTCAGAAAATGTGAACTACGGTAAACTGCTCGATTCAAATGGATTGGTCTTACAATCTCTTTATGAACTTTTTGAAGCATCAAAGTTTTAGTTGCATGGACTGTCAATGGGGGGACAGAAAGCTCTCAGATTTAATTAAAAAGATCTTCATTTGTGTTCCAAAGATGAACGAAAGTCTTACAGGTTTGGAACAACATGAGAGTGAATAATTAATGACATAGTTTTTTTAATTTTGGGTGAATTATGCCTTTAAACATCTCTAATCATTTTTGTAATATGTTTAAATTATATGTTAAAACAAGTGTAGGAGATGGCTAATTTAATTATATTATTGAATTTGAATTGTCACTTTGCCCCAAACATTGCACATATGGTATGGAAAATGTAAATTTAAATAAGAAATACATTGCCATTTTATATATTACATTGCCATTTTGCATATTACATTTCAAAATGTCTTTTGATACCTGTATGCTACCATAATAAAGAGATCGTAAAATAATTTGAATTGAGCAGTTTAGTCCAAGTTTTTCTGTAGAGATACGATCATTTTATATGATGAACAGATTTAATTTAGGCTTTTATTCACATATAAATATTCATCAATTCACACATCAGTTGAGGTAAACGGAAGCTCAAGCATTGTTTGCTAGACGTGCGAAAACCGATGATGTTCATTCTCGTGTGTTTTGCAGCACGTTTGAGCTTCCGCAAGAACCATTGAGGTTTGTTCTCGCTTGTCAAAGCAACTGCGGTTGAGCTTCTGTTTGTTCAATGTTTAAATGTGAATAAAATCCTAAATTTAATCTGTTTATTATATAAAGCGGTAGTCTCTTCAGACATTTTTTACTAAACTTCTCAATTCAAATGGTTTCAAATGATTAGTTTAACATTTTAATTTTCTGGGTATTTTATATGAAGCTTTAAGTGAATAATTTAAAACTTTGTGGAAAATGTAAAAATGCAGAAAGTTTTTTTTTGTGTGTGTGAAAATTGTTTTCTTATCTGCATTTCAGTTATTCCAGAAAATGGACCGAATGCATGCTGTGGTTGATTTAAGGTGTTTCCAGGATTCCTTAAAGGTATAGTTCAGCAAAAAAAAAAAAAATTCTGTCATTAATTATACACCCTCATGTCATTCCGAACCTGTAAGACCATCGTTTATCTTCGTAACACAAATGAAAATATTTTTGATGAACTCCAAGAGCTTTCTGTTCCTCCATTGGTAGCCTACGCAACTAAAACATTAAAGCCCCAGAAAGGTAGTAAAGACACCATTAAACTAATCCAAGTGACTCCAGTGGTTTAACCTCAATTTTATGAAGCGATGTAAGCTTTGTTTTGCCCAAAAAAAACAAAAAAAACCCCATAATTTACCTCTATATTTACAAAATAATATTATCTAAAGCACATTCACGGAACAACACCCGGTCTTGAGTCAACACAATTCGCATGCGTCGTAGTGCTCCCCCTACTAAATAAAGTGGTAAATTGTGTTTTTTGATAAAAACAAAGCACCTGCATCGCTTCATAAAATTGGTTAAACCACTGGAGTCACATGGATTACTTTAATGATGTCTTTCCTATCGTTCTGGGCCTTGAATGTGTTAGTTGCATTGCTCCCAATGGAAGGACAGAAAGCTCTCAGAATTTCATTAAAAATATCTTCATTTGTGTACATATGCATCTCGAACGGCTTGAGTAAATCATGGCTTAAATATCATTTTTGGGCGAACTATCCCTTTAAGTAAAATTGTTGAGGTTGGCTAAGCTGAAATCCGTAATAGAAGCACATTACATGGATGCCAAACGAGATGTTGAAGGATTTGTAGTTCACCCAAAAAAATGAAACAGTCAATGGGGCCCCATTGACTTCCATAGTATGAAAATAGTATGAAAAATATTCTATGGAAGTTAATGGGGCCCCATCAACTGTTTAATTTTCAATTCTTAAAATATCTTCTTTTTTGTTCAAGTAAACAGATTCGGAACAACTTGAGGGCGAGTAAATGACAGAATTTTCAGTTCTAGGTGAACTATCCCTTTAAGTCTAGAGGTCAAATTTGAGCTTGTCATTGGGAGTATAAATTTAATAAATTTACATCTGTCTTTACTAATATTGATTCTTCATTATGTTCAGGAAGAACTGGCTATCTCAACCCACTGTGCAAATCTTGGGAACTTCTTGACTGGACGGGTCTTCAGTGAGAGGAGAATCTTCAGCAGTGTAAAAATGGAGGGATCTGAAATTGCCGAGCAGTTCGGTTGGAGGATGGTGTTATAAAAAAGTTAAATAAATGCAAGGGTATTGTGTGAAAAGTAGGGAAAAAAAACAATTCTAGCTTTGTTGTAGATGAGAACATATATTTTATGTACTGTAACATTTTAGTGTAATTGCATTTTAAATTCTTTCAAATCTTTTTAAAGAAGTGATATTCTGTTAATTTTGCTAAGTCTTTATTGTATTGTGAAGTCTTTGATGTATTTACACAAATAAATACTTTACTGTAAGTTGGAATGAAAGTATTCAAACGTTCATATGTATTTGATATGTATTTACAGAAATGATTAAATTGATGCCTTTTGGATTCAGTTGTTGAATGTGCATGTTATTCAATAGAAAAATAGCCTTTAATAGTTCTCGTAGGAACAAATTTGACACAGTTAAGGTACAAAGGGGCTTGTCACTGGGGTGGTACCTTAAAAGATCAAATTTGTACCTTTGATAAAGGTACAATATTGTACCAACAAGTTTTAATAAACAAAAGGTACATTTTGGTTGCCCATGGTACAAATCATGTCCTTTAAGGTACAAACTGGAATGGAACAAATTTGTTCCTCTATATTAAGGTACAATTTTGTACCAGTAAAAGGTACCGCCCCAGTGACAAGGGTTTGTACCTTCTTTGGTACAAAATTGTACCTTTTTTTCTGAGAGTGTTGATCTTCAACATATATTGCAAAGTAATGTGTCACATGTCTATATTGTGGAATGTGAACAGGATATATGTATGTTTGTACATCTGGCATAAGCAAGACACACACAGTAAGACAAATAGTTCAGATAGATTTGGCCATGCTGGGTGAGTGGAAAACTACAGAGGAAAGACCTTGAAGAAGGAGTATAAGAAGGGAATTTCCTGGGCTGGGTGTCAGGTCTTGCTCACGTCACGGGGTAGCTGCTGTGATTTTGTGACTAAGCCTCATGGAGGAGAATAAATATCTTTTAAAATACAATTTGATTCTTGGTGTCTCTTATGCAGTGATGATGATTGTTTAATGATTGTTTTTTGCCACAACACTGCCCAATGTTCTTTTCAAAAGAAAGGGACGCGCTGGCCCGAAATTGGCCCAAGCGCCCTCTCTATGCGTTTCCCCCAGTCGCCTTGTTACCACAGGTAATCAAGCGAATCAGGGAAACCAAATGCTCGATATTTCTGATAGCCCCGCTATGGGAGAATCAAGTATGGTTCCCAGAACTGATGGAACTGGGGAACACAGCTCCATGGCCGATTCCGCTGAGGAAGGACCTGCTGTCTCAGGCCCAGGGTGCAGTTTGGCACCCGTACCCCGAGCTGTGGGCCAATCAACCATCACCATTTCACCTCCCAGAGGGAGTACTGAACACGATCACACAGGCTAGAGCTCCGTCTACTAGACGGCTCTATGCGTCTAAATGGTCAGTGTTCGCTGAATGGTGTTCAGCTCATGACTTTAACCCGCTAAGTGGTGAGGTAGCGGTGGTGCTTTCTTTCCTGCAAGAGCTGCTGGACAGCGGTAGAACCCCATCCACGCTCAAAATGTATGTGGCGGCTATAGCGGCTTTCGCGAAGCCCGCGAACGGCCAGTCACTGGGAAAGAACGACCTCATAATCCGTTTCCTCATGGGTGCTAGGAGGCTGAACCCTCCTCGACCACCCTCGGTTCCAGCGTGGGACCTTTCCATGGTCCTTGAGGCCATGAAAGGTAAACCATTCGAACCATTACATGCGGTGGAACTAAAGTACCTATCCTTCAAAACCGCTTTTCTGCTGGCGCTAGCCTCAGTAAAGCGAGTGGGCGACCTGCACGCGCTCTCAGTAAGCGCTACGTGCCTGGAATTTGGGCCTAACGACTCTAAAGTTATCCTCAAACCAAGGCATGATTACGTCCCGAAGGTGCTTGCGACCCCGTTCAGAGCACAAGTTATTTCCCTTTCGGCACTCCCTGCGTCCGACAGTGAGACTGGGATTAACCTCCTTTGCCCAGTGAGGGCTTTAAGGATTTATGTGCAACGCTCTGCCACCTATAGGCAAACAGAGCAGCTTTTCGTTTCGTTCGGTGGCCGCGTCAAAGGGCTGGCCATCTCGAAACAGACCCTGTCCAGATGGATAGTGGATGCTATCGCGTCAGCCTATGCCTCCAAGGGCCTGGATTGTCCCTTGGGGGTTAGGGCCCACTTGACTAGAGGTATGGCCTCGTCGTGGTCATGGACAAGTGGGGTGTCGCTTCATGATATTTGTATGGCAGCAGGCTGGGCCTCGCTGTCTACATTTATAAGGTTTTATAACCTAGAAGTGCCTGCCTTACAGGCCAGGCTGTTCTCAGTCTGACGTATCATATTAACACTGTCTACCCAACTCAGTTTGATTAGACTGTTGGTATGCTGCAGCGTCCTGTGGGCTTATGCAGTTATAAGGTTGAGGTACTGCCATAAACTGTATATATGTGTGCGCACCTATCACATTTACCGAGTCGTTCCTCCCTGTCTACCGCTCTGTGTGTATCCCACTGATATGAGCCCCGGGCACACTGCCCTTGGGACATTAGTGTTGGAAATTTCGCACACACGGCGTTTTACATGGGGTTCCCGTAGCGTAAGCTAAACTTACGCAACACGAGAGTACTCTCGTAAGACAGGGTTCACCAATCTCGGTCCTGGAGGGCCGCTGTCCTGCAGAGTTTAGCTCCAACCCCAATTAAACACACCTGAACCAGCTAATCTAGGCATACGAGAAACTTTCAAACAGGTGTGTTGGAGCTGGTTGGAGCTAAACTCTGCAGGGACAGCGGCCCTCCAGGACCGAGATTGGTGAACCCTGTCGTAAGAGAACGACACTCGGTTACTAACGTAACCTCGGTTCTCTCAAGAGAGGGAACGAGTGTTGTGTACGCTGCCGTGCTTGTGCTGCATTATGGTTTCGCTTCACTCGACTGAAATCATGCAACATCAGCGGTGGGTATTTATAGGCTTGTGGCCACACCCATTTTGGGTCATGACGTAGCACGCGAAGGCTTCCCATTGGCGCTGGAGTCATGCCAAGATGCGCTGATAGGTTGCAGCAGTTGCTGCAGAGCAGCCAATAGGCGCGCGAGCCGTCTCACCTAGGTCTGCCTGCTGCAGCAAATGCGTTTTACATTTTGGAAAATTAAGGAGAATTTTCTTGCTTCAGTATTCTCGAGAAAATGAGTTTTCCCATAGCGTAAGCTAAACTTACGCAACACTTGTTCCCTTTCTAGAGAGAACCGAGGTTACGTTAGTAACCGAGTGTCGTTGAAATGACTGAAACGTCCAAGTTGATTGTACTTAAAAATAGAAACCAGCGACTGTGAACACAACACAAGGGACATATTTCAGTAACCCTTTTCACGTTTTAACTGACAGTGACGTTTAAGTTTTATATTTCACCAAGAAAGAAACCTTGACATCACACTAAGTTAAATACTGACGACGACAATCTACAATGACAGTCGAAGTAACCTGAGATGGATCTTTGGGGGATGTGTCACGGATATCTTAACCTGCAGCATTTGAACTTGGATTAGTGAGTTGATCAGTCCGATTCATGAACGAATCATTTTCAGAGCGAGTCTGTTACTTGTAAAAAGTCAATAAGATCATGAATTTGGTGGGCTGAATTTGAGAAGCTTATCAGTCCGAACGATTTGTGAACAAATCATTTTCAGAGCGTTTTTGTGAATAGGATCAGCGAATGATTGGAAGTGTATAATGAATAATAGGCCATAATTCAGTCTGAATAATAACTCACTGTGTTCCTCAAAGACGACATACATACATCGTTGTATTTAACAGAAATTCATTCATCTCGTGATACACGACAAAGGCTGTGAGTAAATCGTGGTGACAGCTGGTCAGCAGGTAAAACTTTACACATTTAAGTAGTGACTCAAGAAAGACAAATATTTAAAATCAAATAAAAGTGAGAACATTCGACAAATGCTGAGACAAGAATGTGCCAAATACGAGATAACATCTGTGACTTATTATAGATTCCGCATTACTTTGACTATATTGACCGCCATATTGGCAGTGAGCCATAACACCTTTAACCAGAAATAAGCCAGAAAGAATGAAAAAGCCAATCTATGAACAATCTTCTGTCTTTATGAGGGTATTTTATGCTTGAGGAGTTTCCCAAGTGTCAAACATTCCAGGTTTTTAATATGTTCATTAACAGTTGGATTACTGAACAATTACAAACACAAACACAATAATACAGGCACAGGCACAATAAATGTCGTTTACTTCAGTTAACATTTCACCCAAGAAGACACAGTGTGCATCTGCTATGAATTTTTAATTTACATTTTTTACATTTGTTTCACTCTACCAAAACATTTCTAAAATTAAGGCTCACCAAAGCAGTCACATCAATGATATTATAAAAAGTGAATCCTGAAATTTGTCTTGATTTGCCATTGCCATTTTGTTTTTGTCAGTCATTAAAATGAGAAAAACAGCTACATTTAAACAATGTAATCAAACCTGTTGACTCACTATATTGTTTCTGGAGGCATTCTCACTCCTGAAGCCACGTTATGATGTACCGGGTTCAAATTACACGTAAAGAAGACAGATAGTAATCACAACAACACAGAAACACCCATGCACAGATTCTTTATGTTCAAATGCCATTATGACAGCACAAAAAGATTCTTTAAAAGCAGCCTGACAAAAAGATGATATACTGTACATAGATGCTTTAGACCAGTGGTTATCAACCTTTTTTGGGCCAGCGCCCCCTATCCATTATCTAGGTCCCTTACCGCCATTACATTTAAAAAAAAGTTTGGCAGTTTTTTTTTTCTTTATCCATTTGAAAATCTTGTTAAATGTGCTATTATAAACTCGTAGGGGCAACAAATTAACTTCCGACTCTCTCCCATGCCACTCAAAGGTGAGATGTGAGATCTTGCCCTGAATCTCACAAACATAAAGGAGTTTTTTTTTTTTTTTACCATTCAGCAATTCTTATTGCATTTTGTTTTCATATACCACTTCCAAACTCCGATAACATTTCAATTATATTATAAATGTGTAAGGATTGTTTTATGTAATTTTACATAAAGGCCATAATAAAATAAATTACGCTCCAACTGCAATTACATTACAATCTCTAAACTATCATGCCCTATCAAGTTAGCCTCTCACTTGCCCCAGGTTGCTCCAGACGAAAAGGTGATTGAGCTATTTTCACCCTGTCATCACTAGAGCCCTGTTCATAGCAAACAATGAATGTAGTTTAGCATAATTTACCGTGTAGAGCTTAATAGGTTCAGTTACTTTGTCTAAAACCACAGTCCATTAACATGTGTTAACACGTTTTGTAAATGTAGCCTAGGTTGAAATTAATCTACTAAGAGTCTGCTTAGGGTCTTGTCTACACCTACATATCTTTAGTGTTGCAGTTTTCCTTTAAAATCACTTGCTGGATGGCAGTTACAACACTGTAAAAATTATATGATCAATAAGTTATGACAACATATGTTTTTACATTTCTTTAATTTGACAAAATAAGTTAAAGTTAAGCAAGATTCAACTATTTCTTAAAGGGATAGTTGTTGTTTACTCGCCCTTATATTGTTACAAACCTGTATAAGTTTCTTTCTTCTGTTGAACACAAAAGAAGATTTTTTTAAAGAATGTTGGTAACCAGACGGTTGACGGCACCCATTGACTTCCATAGTATTTTTTGGGCGGCTGAACTATCCTTTTAAATCAGTTTTATGTAATTTAAGTTGAAATGACTGAAACATCCAAGTTGATTGTACTTAAAAATAGAAGCCAGCGACTGTGAACACAACACAAGTAAAGGGACATATTTCAGTAACCCTTTACAGTGACGTTTAAGTTTTATATTTCACCAAGAAAGAAACCTTGACATCACACTAAGTTAAATAGCCTACTGACGACGACAATCTACATGTGACAGTCGAAGTAACCTGAGATGGATCTTCGGGGGATGTGTCACGGATATCTTAACCTGCAGCATTTGAACTTGGGTTAGTGAGTTGATCAGTCCGATTCATGAACGAATCATTTTCAGAGCGAGTCTGTTACTTGTAAAAAGTCAATAAGATCATGAATTTGGTGGGCTGAATTTGAGAAGCTTATCAGTCCGAACGATTCGTGAACAAATCATTTCAGAGTGTTTTTGTGAATAGGATCAGCGAATGATTGGAAGTGTATAATGAATAATAGGCCATAATTCAGTCTGAATAATAACTCACTCTGTTCCTCAAAGACAACATACATTGCACGTTGTATTTAACAGAAATGTATTCATCTCGTGATACACGACAAAGGCTGTGAGTAAATCGTGGTGACAGCTGGTCAGCATAGCAGGTAAAACTTTACACATTTAAGTAGTGACTCATGAAAGACAAATATTTAAAATCAAATAAAATGTGAGAACATTCGACAAATGCTGAGACAAGAATTTGCCAAATACGAGATAACATCTGTGACTTATAGCTTCCGCATTACTTTGACTATATTGACCCCCATATTGGCAGTGAGCCATAACACCTTTAACCAGAAATAAGCCAGAAAGAAAGAAAAAGCCAATCTATGAACAATCTTCTGTCTTTATGGGGGCATTTTATGCTTGAGGAGTTTCCCAAGTGTCAAACATTCCAGGTTTTTAATATGTTCATATTAACAGTTGGGTTACTGAACAATTACAAACACAAACACAATAATACAGACACTGGCACAATAAATGTCGTTTACTTCAGTTAACATTTCACCCAAGAAGACACAGTGTGCATCTGCTATGAATTTTTAATTTACATCTTTTACATTTGTTTCACTCTACCAAAACATTTCTAAAATTAAGGCTCACCAAAGCAGTCACATCAATGATATTAATTGTGAATAGTGAATCCTGAAATTTGTCTTGATTTGCCATTGCCATTTTGTTTTTGTCAGTCATTAAAACGAGAAAAACAGCTACATTTAAACAATGTAATCAAACCTGTTGACTCACTATATTGTTTCTGGAGGCATTCTAAATCACTCCTGAAGCCACGTTATGATGTACAGGGTTCAAATTACACGTAAGGAAGACAGATCGTAATCACAACAACACCCACGCACAGATTCTTTATGTTCAAATGCCATTATGACAGCACAAAAAGATTCTTTAAAAGCAGCCTGACAAAAAGATGATATACTGTAGACGCTTTAGACCAGTGGTTATCAACCTTTTTTGGGCCAGCGCCCCCTATCCATTATCCAGGTCCCTTACCGCCATTAGGCCTATATTTTGGTATTTTGGCAGGTTTTTTTATTTTTATTTTTTATTTTATTTTTTTATATCCATTTGAAAATCGTGTTAAATGTGCTATTATAAACTCGTAGGGGCAACGAATGAACTTCCGACTCTCTCCCATGCCACTCAAAGTGGATATAAGATGGGCTGTCACTGGACAGTATGACAGACTATACGGTCATTAAAGCGGTAATGTTTGCACTTAGGTTTTATTACGCATTTAGGAGAGTATTGCAAGAAGCTTCTTATATTAACCTTACTTTCCAAAAAAATAAATACAATCATGATTTTTCATGAAAAATTATGTTAGAATTGTAGGCCTAAAATACCTTGGTATCAGCTTGTTTTCAGCAATGGTAGGCTATAATTAATACAATTACAATTAATTTGGTTTGTCATGATTAATTTGTGTTCATAATCAGTAAAAAAAAAAAAAAAAAAAAAAAAAAAAAAAAAATAAAAAAAAATAATGTTCTATCAAGAATAGGCTACACACATATGAACAATGAAATTATTATTGTATTAATTATTTTTAACTCTTGGAACTATCCAAGCGTTTTCCGCTCAGATGTGACGGCGGAATTAATACATTATCAAAATGTGATTACAGAATATATTTAGATTATCCATAAAATTGTCATTTTCTCCTTACAGTCTTGCGAGTTAACAATAATGCCTGACCAGTAAATTAATTGGTGAACAAAGAAAACATTTTGCCATTAGGCACTGGCATTAGTTCATTTAGGCTGTAAGTGTAAAAGTTTATTTTAATTATTTTTTTAATTCGTCGACGAATGGGAACATGATTTATTGAAAATATCTGAAAATATAAGTGGTTTTTCAATACTTTTTAATGGCTTGTTGTCAACTTTCCATTCCTCCGGTGCGTGATTCTTGTTGTCAGCGCGAAACACATTTTTGAGGACGTAAAAACTGATTCTTGTCAGCTCTGTTCTAGTCAGTGCTTGAGCGTCTATGACTGGAAAAATGACTCGTTGCAAAAGAAACGATATATCGCTTACATGTCGTATTAAACTGGCAGATTTTAGAATGTTGTAGGCAATTATTTTGCAAGTAATTACGTTTAATCTCGTCTTGCCTGGATCTTTGTTTTGGTGTAAACTCGTAAATGGAAAAATCTTGTTTCCAAGGCCCCCGTTGTTCTCTGAACGCCCCCGCATCAACTTTGACGTTGATGCATATGTGGCAGTCATGGTAATGCACATACAATGTAATTTGATACTTAGAAAGACCATGCAACACTATGGCAAATAACAATAAACATATAAACAATAAAACCCACTCTGCACGAACAGACAAAACAATGACATATCCATGGGCATAAATCTGATGCCATTATGTCCAGGTTTATATTTATATATATATATATATATATATATATATATATATATATATATATTCATAGTAACCAAACTTTTAAATACACTAATATTACTCCAGTGTGAATAAATAACCTTTACATATTTACATGCAAAAACAGAAAAACAATTTATAAGTTGTATAATATTAAGAAGTTAGAATATGTATGTGACAATTTATGTGAAACTCCTAAGATTATTGTTTTCCAATTGATGTTTCATGTGAAATAAAAATCAGCATCAAAAATGAAAGAAAAAAAAAAGTGAAAATTCAACAATACTTCACAGAAATGCATAATTTCACAGAATCGCAAGGGACATGCACATAAAACCATTCTGTTCAGTAAATACATTCATTGCTCAATATTAATATATTTATTTAGGCTAACCTCTGATATAATATATTGTATTATTTTTATTTATCTCTAATTGTTCCACTTTCTCTGTTAACAAGGAAAATATGCTCTTGGCAGACCATTGGAAATAAGAAACTTGTTCTTAATTGATTTGCCTGGTTAAATACACATAAATTATAAATAAATATTCATAAATAATTCTGTTTTGAAAATGCAGGCTTTTTGAAAAGATTTAATTAAAAGCCTTAACCAAGGATGTAATACTGTGAACAAAATGTATATTAAAAGTGATCTAATACGACTCGTCCGTTATATTAATATCGTTATTTATTCATATGATAGCTTTATGTGACGAACAAACTGCAATTTAAGTCGTTATATTATAATCACTGATGAGCTTACCTCTTGATAGCTTTTAATCGCAGCCGAATCATTCAAAAAGATTCGACTCGAAAGATTCTTTCATTTCGATATTTGTGTGTATTAAACCTTCTTCTCTGTAATTGAACATCTGTTCTTTCGGACAGATATGGCAGTCTTTTCTGCAATGTAATGAATCTTTTTCTTTAGCACTTAGTGAGACTTTTTGAATGGTTGTACTTGTAGTGCATATTATAAATGATCAAGTGCAGGTTAAGTATACAATATGCAACAGACCATTAATAAAAAACACGAGCGTTTCATACAGGTGTGCCGTCGTTGTTGGTTTCATTTTAACTTTTACTATACTGTCGTGACTGTTTGCTTATCAGCCATGCATTTACTGTACAAGCAAGCCATGCAAACACTAATTTAATTTTTAACTTTTGGTGCATCGCAAACACTTATGTCCTATTTTATCAATCTCTCACACAGGTCAATGTTTTCGGGTTTGGAGCGAAAAGTGACGGACACTGGCATCACTATTTTGACGGCATCTTGACTCACTTCAGAGGCATTCATAGTGGAGAGTTTAAAAATAAAACCATAAATGAGCTTCTGCTTATAAACTTTCTATGCATAAAGGGTGGTAATTATGACATTTTGTTCACAGTATTACATCCTTGGTTAAGGCTTTTAATTAAATCTTTTCAAAAAGCCTGCATTTTCAAAACAGAATTATTTATGAATATTTATTTATAATTTATGTGTATTTAACCAGGCAAATCAATTAAGAACAAGTTTCTTATTTCCAATGGCCTGCCAAGAGCATATTGTCCTTGTTAACAGAGAAAGTGGAACAATTAGAGATAAATAAAAATAATACAATATATTATATCAGAGGTTAGCCTAAATAAATATATTAATATTGAGCAATGAATGTATTTACTGAACAGAATGGTTTTATGTGTATGTCCCTTACGATTCTGTGAAATTATGCATTTGTGTGAAGTATTGTTGAATTTTCACTTTTTTTGTTTCATAAACATAAACATGTTTTAATAAATGCTGCAACACAGAGAAAGTCACCACATTAGCAGCGCGACAAAAGAAACACTTTTTTTCACTATAGCGGGACAAAAGTAGCCTATAGTGTTCATCCCGACAGGAACTGCGGACATTTAAACCCAATTTATTTTTATACTGAAAAACTCTGACAAGGCAAACTTCAGGATGTGTTACAGCACTTAACCTGTAGATTGATCATTACTGTGTGACATGAAACGAAAAACACAACTTGTAATTAGAAAAAAAGTACGCTTCAGTAATTTACTTATCGAACTCGAAAACTGCTTACCGGACCTAACCGCGGAAAACGATGACGAAATCACGTGATATTTGGCAGCTCCGTCAAGGGTTGCGTACTAAACGTGCTGTCATAGGTTGAAATGCTAATATAGTCAGGGCTCTGAGAAAATCGCTTTGTTACTTTCGTCCCGCGTTACTTTCGCCACGGTTCTCCCCCCTACTTTTGTGATGTTTTTTTGTCTTTTATTATTATTATTTTTTGCCAACCCCCAGTAGGCTAATGTTACTCATTCACTTTCATTACATCGACAAGAAGAGTCTCCATTAGGCTACATATTCAAAAATGTCCCTTTGTCTTCCACGGAAAGTAAACTTAAGGATTTGCACATGAAGGTGAGTAAATATGACGGCAGAATTGTCATTTTTGGAAGAACTAGTCCTTTAATATGCATTTCAAGGCTGAGATTATGCATCGTCTACAGAGCTAACGTTAACGTTACTTACACAAAATAACATCTAAAGCGCATGTGACGAAGACAATATCTTTATGAACTTCAGAAAAATATTTATTAGATTTAGGTAGGCCTAGGTATTAACTAACAGACAGACAGTTATATTCAAAACAACCCCAAATCTTACTAACTTACCATGATAAAGTGCATTTAAACAGATCCAACAATAAAATGAAGACAAAACATTATCTGTCGATATCTGTCTGTATAATGTTGGGCACAGAGTATAATGGAAATATAATTAACCACAAACCAACATGAGACTTCAAGTCTTTTAAATAAATGATTCTCTCTTCTCTCTTCTTTTGGTATAGAATAAAATACCAGTTCAGGGTTCCTCTTTCGGCTGTTGTTGCAGCCAACTGCACAACATATTGCAGGCATTACTGAGACCGTTGGTCGCAAAGATGGCGGCGCAAAGCTACAGTGACGTCATGTGAATCGAATGAATAGGCTACATTTCATTTTCTCATCAAACAGCTAGACTAACGAATGGCTCGGCACACAACAGAAGAGCCTAGAAAGGGCTTTTTCTCTGTGTAGACCAGCAGTTGGTCTGAATTTGCTATAGCCCAATTGTTGGTCTGTACTGCCACCATGTGTTCAACAATCAGAACTTCAGCTACTGGGAAATCCTTGTGCTGGAATCTCTGAACTGCTGAAAGAGTTGAGATTTTTTTATTAAAAATATTGGAGAAGAGATGTCTCTTTAAAATAGGTTGAAGAATAGCTGCCTGCTACTTTTTAGAATCGTTGGTGGAACATTGTAAGATGCAAATAAAAGCTGATAAAAAAAAATAAAAAAAAGTTTGTATAGGTTTCAGAAAAAGAAAAAAAAATTAATGTCACAGACTAGTTTCTTTTTAAATGATGAAAGCTGTTGTTCACTTGTGGCATGCAGTTTAAATAATTTATGATAAAAAGATTAATCTTAACCACTTTCACAAGCCTTTAAAATTATTTTAACGCTTTTTAAACTATTCAAATGGACAGTCCCGAGACTTTACCGTTGCCTGGTGTAATTTTATAGAAAAATAGCCTACAGAGCCTATTGGTTGAACACTAATATGAACATTGGGGAATGCATGCAAGATGATGCAAGTAGGCCTATGATAACCGTTTTACGTAAATGTTCAGCGACCAACAGTATAGCCTGTAAGAAAGCCTGTAGGAACTAATGTTTGTTTATTGTTTCCTACACGTTCCTTTATTAGTGACGCACTCCGGTAGAAGATGACGGTGAATCATTGTTTATGCTGGTGGTTTCGTTCTGTGTAAATGCGTTCATGCAATACATACCATATACAAGCACAGATGCATAACCCAGATGCATATACAAGATAAATAAACGCCTTATTATCAAGAATCTCTTCTCCACTCCTGATTCTCTGATCAGAATCTGATCCATATTTGGCCGCCTCAACCAGCTGAACTTTCAATTGTAGTGGTACTTCGCTACATTAATATGGTTCTTCGAGCCGGATTGAGTGCAAGATCAAACCAGTATGGATTCAGCAGAAAGTGACACATTAGAGACAATGGACAGACCTCGCCGCAGGACTAATCTGCCTTCTCACCTGGACGATTATGAGGTTGGCTATCGACCCGCTGAGGACCCTCCTCCTAAAGCTTCTTCCCACTGTCCCAGTCAACCAAGAAGCAGTTCGAGGAAAACGTCTTGTAGTGGCGTAAGCTCTCATTCCAGGTCAAGTAGGCGCTCTATTACCTCCACTGGCGTTTATCTTCCACCAGAACTCTCTAGTGTCCAGACTGCTATGTTGGAGGAGAAGATTAAACAGAGGCAGTTAGAAAGTCTCCGCCAGCAGGTCGTGGAGGACTAATTGGCCGATGTGGAATATCAGCGGCTACAGGCACAAGCTAAACAGGCCCAGCGTGTTCAAGAGGAAGCTCTCACAGCTAAGGAGGCCTTATCCAAGCATCTAGAAAGACAGCGTAAGCTGCAACAAGCAGAGACCGAGTTTGAGGTGGCGAAGCTCGTATCCTCCATGCTTATTAAAGACTCTGGTCAAACAACTCCTGTGCCTCCAGGCTCACCAGACAGCCTTTCACCTCCACTTCAGTTTGTACATATTAGTCCAGCCTTAAGTCCATCTCATCAATCACCCTCTCTCCAGCAGCCCTCTGCTCAGTCACCAGCTGCGACCTCAACCATACAGATTTGTTCAGCAGAACAGATTATTCCTGATGACTCGTGGGTGGCTCAGCCATCAGTTAGACCACCCGAATCCGGGAGGTGCACCACATGCAGTGCTCAACATGTTACCACAAGCTGTCTCCTCACCCGTCTCCAATGTATCTCAGACTACCCCTATAACTGCACCAGCTCGTACTGTGTTGTCGACATCGAATATGGTACCCCAACCACATTCAATAGCCACAGTCATGTCCACTGCTGCACACCCCTTGAGTACAAGCACGCCGGCAGTGTCACATCAACCTACAACAGCAACACTGCCCCCATCTACAATGCCATATGCTGTGATGCAGACAGCCATCCCTCCTGTTACAACGCGCACACGTCTGCTGCAGCCTCCAGTTACCAGCTATCAGGTTTCATCCGTGCCACCTCCTGGCCCTAGCCGTGCTCATCCACCTTCATTCTTGCCCTTTCAGCATGATGGTCATATTCAGCATACCCTGGTACAGAGCTACTGTTTGCATCAGCCTATGGCATCCCACAACCCAAGTTGCCGGTGTTCGAAAGTGGTAATGAGAGTGACTTCGCCTTATTAAAGTTAGCACTAGACAACTTGTTGAGCAATCACAGCCATCTCAGTGAGCAGTACAAGTATCATGTCTTGCTTAGCCATTTGAAACTTCCTAGTGCTCAGCAGCTGGCTAAAGCCTATATGTACCATCCACATCCTTATTCAGCTGCACTGCAGGCTCTCCAAGACAAGTATGGCCAGCCAAGACAGCTCGTTCAGTCAGAGTTGGGTGCTATCATGAGTACTCCACCACTGAGAATGGGTGATGCTAACGCTTTTGACTCTTTTGCATTATCCGTTCAATCATTGGTGTGCATGCTGAGGACTCTTGAGGGCCAGAACGGTTACAAGTTCATGTGTGGTTCTCACGTGGATCGTCTGTTAAGTAAATTACCATCCGCTTAATGTGATGGGTTTGCTGAATACTGCCTAAGCAGGGGTATTCTCCAGATGGGTACTGACAAGACCTATACACTTCCTGACTTGGCCACCTGGCTGGAGATCAAGTCTCAAGCGAAACGCATCTCCAGCCGAGCTGCAACTTTGTTCCAGAGTGACTCGCCCAAGTCCTATGTTAAGGCTACGACATTCACTCGTCCCAGAGAGCGACCTACACCAGTTCTTCTGGCCAATGAGAGTGGAATAAGGCCCCCTCAATCTGCTGACCCAAAACCCAGTTCAAAACCAAAGCCATATTGTCCCCATTGTGACAACAGGGACCATTACCTCAACTATTGTGACCAATTCAAGAAGTTAACAACTTCTCAGATTGTCACTTGGATTAAGGAGGGAAAACGCTGCTGGAGATGTGGTCGTTCACATGCAGTAGAGGCCTGTAACCTCAAGCGTCCTTGTAAGGCCTGTAAAGAGTTACATCTCACAATTCTACATGACTCAATTAATGACACCTCCAGGGCTGTACTAATGGTAAGCCTGCCACCTACCAGGATCTACCTTGACAGACCTAACCGTTCTCCAAAGGTCATGTTGAAAGTGGTCAAAGTCCTTCTCCACAATGGTCGACACACTATGGAAACCCATGCAGTCCTCGACGACGGATCAGAGAGAACAATAGTGCTTCAGCCAGTGCTGCAGCGGCTCAAGTTAACCGGCACTCCGGAATTGCTTCCCCTACAGACAATTCAACAGTCTCACACTGAATTTGACGGGTCATCGATATCCTTTGAGGTTTCTTCAGTATCCAAGCCCATGACAAAGTTCACTATACGTAATGCATTCACTGCGACTGGTCTGTGTCTAGCAGAGCACACCTACCCAGTGTCTGCTCTGCAGAATGCCTATAGACACCTGAAGAATCTGCCGCTGCCTCCTGTGGACAGGGTAAAGCCATTGCTCCTTATAGGATCAGATAATCCCCACCTCCTGATACCAATCCAGCCCATACGCAAAGGCCCAATTGGGGGACCCATTGCTGTTTGCACACAACTCGGATGGTCTCTCCAGGGCCCGATGAGTCCAATGCAACCATCACGAGGGAATCAGCAGTGTCTTCACATCATGACAGTTCCAACCCGTGATGATCTCATCCACCATGTAGAAAGGCTCTGGCAGGTTGATACTCTCCCTTATAACGAGAAAATGATCACCAGGTCCAAACAGGATCGAGAGGCTTACACCCTGCTGCAAAATGCCACAATCCGGGTCAACGTGGATGGTGTTCAACGTTACGCTACACCATTGCTGAGACGAACGTCAATGAGTTTACTCCATGTAGAAACAGAGACTGTGCTTCCCAGTTTGCGTAGCACTGAGCGCAGGCTGGTACGGAATCCTGAGAGGGCTAAAGTTTACTGCAATGAGATCCAGAAGTTGGAGGCGGCTGGTTATGTGGCTAAGATCACTCCAGAAGAAGCCAACAAAAGTGCAGTGTCTTGGTACATCCCGCACCATATGGTGCATCACAACAGTAAAGACAGGATAGTCTTTAACTGTTCCTTTAAACATCAGGGACAATCCTTGAACTATCAACTGCTGCCCGGGCCGACTTTGGGACCTTCCTTACTGGATGTCCTCCTGAGATTCCGCCAGCACACGGTTGCCATCAGTGGGGACATCAAAGGTATGTTCCATCAGGTACGCTTGCTGCCTAGGGACAGGTCAGTGTTGCGGTTCCTTTGGAGGGACATGCGTTGGGACATGGAACCTGATATATATGAATGGCAGGTACTTCCGTTTGGCACTACCTGCAGCCCATGTTGTGCTATTTATGCCCTCCAAAATCATGCCCAAGGACACAAAGATGACATGGCTGACCTAGTCAACAGAGTAGAACATTCCTTTTACGTTGACAACTGCCTTCACAGCACGCCAACTGCAAATGAAGCAAAATAAATAGTGGATGGACTGCGCCAGCTGCTCGCCGATGGAGGCTTTGAGATAAGGCAATGGGCAAGTAACGTACCATCTGTGATCCAACACCTTCCCACAGACGCCAAGTCCGCTATTAGTGAGCGCTGGTTGGCACAAAACAGCACTGACCTCCAAGAACCCACTCTTGGGCTACGGTGGAACTGTATCAGTGACACCCTAGGGTATAATTTACGCTCTACGGAGACCGCTGCTCCTACTATGAGGAATATGTATAGGACATTGGCAAGTCAATATGACCCTTTGGGGTTCATCATCCCATTCATCGACAAGGCTATGATGTCAGCCAGTATAACACAGTGGTGGAGTCAGACCAGAAAGTAACCTTGTGAATAGGAATGGACAACTCTGTTTGGATCACCTTGGCCAACTGGGCACCAGTCAGCACTGCACTCAGCTCCAAACGAGGCATGGACAGACATTTCCTCTGTGCTACTCTAGACCTGGCCAAGACAAAAGTTACAGTGACCTGTCCTTGACTGTCTGTGGTACGCAAGTATGCAACCGAAACATAAGCTCTTTCCGATGCATCACTGAAGACATGAAGTTCTCGGATGACAGAACTGTTGTCATTTGAGGCCGAGGTGTATGTACGAGGGAACTGCAACTGAAGGAGAGTCGGGAGTTCTCCTACCCAGGCAAGCCACTGTTCTCTCAAATGCAGAGGTTCAATGGGGTCGTCCCAACTGAGGTTATTCTTCCAAAGGTCTTGGACGAGAACCAAGGTGTTTGTCGGAACACGTGTAGCAGAAATACAGACACTCACCAATATGGCTGAATGGAGGTATGTTGAGTCGGTTAACAACCCTGTTGACCACATCACACGAGGTCTTACACTAACCGAGTTGGCAGGTCCTCATAAGTGGAGCTCAGAACCATCCTTCCTGAACCAGTCAGTTGATCAGTGGCCATCCACACCTAAAACTGAAAAAGAGCCAGATTTCAGTGAGTTAAAGAAGGCTGCCTTTATTGGCACTGTTTCCGTGCCTAATAGTTCCCTTCCTGATCCAAGCCAGTTCCACACATGGCAAGAGCTTGTCCAGGCTACTGTTAGATCCCTGCATGGGGCGGCTGGCACAGATAATGACACTCTTGTCGTGGCTTCTGATTATATTGAAGCAGAGAGGCTCCTCCTGGCACAGGCCCAAAGTGATTCATTCCCAATTGAATTCAGTGCTTTAAAGGCTGGTCAGTCAGTTCCTGCTGACAGTCGTTTGAGCTCTCTTGCCCCCAAGTATGATGGGCACACTGGTCTCATTAGAGTGGGTGGAAGGCTACGTCATGTGGGTGACCTTGATCTGGATACTATTCATCCAATTGTGTTAGACCCTGGCCATCCCATCACCAAGCTGCTAATTAAGGAGACCGATCAGCGACTTCTTCACTCCGGCTCGGAAAGGGTCCTAGCTGAACTGCGTCGTCAGTACTGGGTACTTAGAGGCCGAGAAGCAATTCGTAAACAGCAACGCAACTGTCAAGACTGTCAGCGGTGGCGTGCTAAGCCTCAAACCCCACGATTGGCTGATCTACCGCCCTGCAGGTTGAACCTGTATAAGCCACCTTTCCATTCTACAGGTGTAGACTGCTTCGGCCCATTTGTAGTCAAAGTTGGACACCGCCAAGAGAAAAGATGGGGGATTATCTACAAATGTATGATGACACAGTGTGTGCATCTGGATCTATTAGAGCATTTGGACACTGACGCATTCCTGCTCTCTCTACGTCGATTCATAGCACGAAGAGGCAAGCCCATGGAACTGCTTTGCGATAATGGCACTAATTTCGTTGGAGGCAATCGAGAACTACAAGAGACCTTCACTGCCATGTCTCCAAAGCTCCAGGAGCTGCTGGCTGGGCAGAAAATCCAGTTCCGCCATAATCCACCAAGTGCTCCTCACTTCGGGGGAACCTGGGAGTGTGAGGTAAAATCAGTCAAGACAGCGCTGCGGGTAATCCTGCGAGAGCAGTCAGTCCCAGAACCAGTACTACAAACCCTTCTAGTGGAAGTTGAAAGCATCTTAAATGCTCAGATGTCGCAGACTTGGATCCAGTAACTCCGAACTTGCTTCTTATGGGTCGCCGTGATGCCTCTCTACCTCAGGTCCTGTACGACTCTAACAACTTGCTAGGAAGACGGAGATGGCGACACAGTCAGGTGCTGGCTGACTTGTTTCTGGACTGCCTTCATTCGCCATTACCTTGCAAGGTCGTCACAAGTGGAGGATGGATGGCAAAGAACTGACAGTGGGTCAAGTAGTGCTTATTGTCGATCCCCAACTTCCACGGGCGCTCTGGCCCGTCAGCACTGTGATGGAGACCCTGACCCAAAATCAAGGTTAAGGAGAAAACCTACACCCGTCCAGTTGTCCGACTGATCCCACTTCCTCATCTTGAGGATTATGACACAGACACTGCAGACAGACTTTCCTAGAGTGTTTAATTATCTTGACAGATAATTGGGGCGGCTGTGTAAAAAAGCTTGTCCTAGGAACTAATGTTTGTTTATTGTTTCCTACACGTTCCTTTATTAGCGACGCACTCCAGTAGAAGATGACGGTGAATCATTAGCTGTGTCCCAATGTGAAGACTGCATCCTTCGAAGGCTGCGGACTTCAAACGATGCAGCCTATGCGTCCTCCGAACGGCACACCATGTAGCCTTCGTAGGATTTCCTAATTGTGCAGCCAGGTGTTCCCGATTACCGCTCCAGGCGCCAAGCAACGGTGCGAGTGTATGCTGCCATGCTGATAATTCATTTGATATAATTGAGTAAACAGCTATGGAGCCAGAACTGGCTATTGTCATTTTTATGTTTTATATTTTACTGGAGGACATGGTATTAAGTATGTTTCAGGTCATGTACTTTCAGCTTAGCTGAAGATTCAAATGTTCATTTATAGGCCTATCTTACCTTGATGCGATTTTGTAGGCTAGTGTATTCTTTTTAATTATGCACATAAATGGACCTTGGTAAATATATTTACACAGGTTTTCAACCCTATTTGAATATAAAACTCAGTTGAATATAAAAAGTCCAGTGCGAATGTTACTCCCGCTCTTCATCGGCAGCTGTCAGTCACTGTTGCTAGGCGACAAGAACAATCGTCCGTAGGCTAGACCAGTCCGAGCGCTTCAGATGCGCCCTTTGAAATGGGACGGAGCTGTAGTTAGCAACAATTTGTTAATATTGTGACAATAGGCCTACATTTACTTTAATTTTCAAAATAACCAGTGGTGGTATTTAAGGAACTACATCGTTAATACTCGAAGTGATTTTCCCACACAGGACAACAACACTACAAAATTATGTTATTTTACAATATGATGCATTGTTTTACAATAAACTACACAAAAGTATATAGTTTAAATGTATCAACCTTGAAAATATTCAGAAGTAAAATGCAACATATGCAGTAATATAAAAGCAGAACCATCATAAAAACCCTGACAAGGTTTTTTTCCTCCAGAATTCCTTTACTTTTACTCTTGATGCCTTAAGTACATTAGAGTATGCAAGATAATTTTGCTTAACTAAGGTTTGAAATATATGACTAGTAGTTTTTCCCCAATGAGGTATTAGTGGTTATTAAAAGTACTTTAGTGTAATAAAGTATCTCAATATTTATTCCATGAGTCAGCCCTGCAAACCTGTTGGTAGACAACTTAGTGGATAGTGAAAATATGCAGTCAAACACTCTGAAAAACGTCCTAGATGATGTCCCACCAGCAGGAGGCCTTACCAGGGTCTCTATTGTGGAGCCCATCCCGGTCCAGCAGCTCACCAGGGTCTCCCACTCAGCTGAATAAAAGTCTACATCATTTTTTCTTATTTTATGTACTGTAAATTTAAATGTTTATGTTGATTTTGAGATGTTTAACGTATGTTGTAAATAGTTGGGGGAAAAACGTTATAGAAGAAATTGTTTAATGTAGAAATTATGACAGTCATTACAAAAATAAACAATGTCCAGAGCAATGAATTCTCTTTTATTTACACATTTAAAGTTGCATAATTTTTTTTTCCTTTTAAAAAATATAAGTGAAAAAAGTTAAAGAATATATATATATATATATATATATATATATATATATATACACATACATACATATTTCTTAATCATTCTTTCAAGAAGAGAAAACAGCCTGTCCATTCTCTCCTGTGCTCTCCTCGCCTCTGCAGTCCCATGTCTTCTCTAATCAAGTCCAAAAACTCGTTCTCTCTGTCTCACCTTCATCGTGGTGCTGGTGCTGGTGCTGCTGCTGATGCTGCTGCCGCCCCTGGCTCCTCCTCTTCTTGGTCACACACTGATGAACTCGGCCCTGGTGTGTCCTCAGGGATTGAGGCAATGAGGGTGCAATGCCTCTGTCCCAACATCTCATCCATGAGGACAAACCAGGGCCAAGTTTCAGCAGTGGGTTTCCCACTCACTCCCTCTCCTGTCCCAGGACACGTGCTATCCTAAGGCAGAGCAAATTAATCATGGCTTGTTAACAACAACAGCACAATACATTTCAGCAAAGATGTGATCTCAACTTTCTTACTTTGTATTTTTAAAATCATATTCATGTTCAGAAATCATATTCATGAATACTCAAATTTGGTTAAAACCTTTGTAGACATAGCTTGCATGACAGCACTACAAAAACACATACAAGTGAAACCCCATTGCCTTATCTACTGCTTTTCCTATTGTTGTGGGCTTTATAGGGTGAGTGATATTTCTTATTTACACAAGTTAGACAGACTAGTGCAAATATTACAATAAAATTTAATTTATTTAGTTTATTTATTTATTTTAAATTGCAGTTTAATAAATTGAGCTGTCTGCTCCTTGCTCCCTGAAACAATTATTAAACTATTAGCTCAAGTTTTGCCTCAGACCACCTGACAAATGAAGCCACGCAATGGTGAAGAAGGAGTTATGGTGAAGTTTATAAGAAAGAAAAACTTGTGGCTTTTAAATCAGGTTTCACTAGCTATTTGAGTAAATGAAAACATAATACTTACATTTAAATGTGAATTTGCCGTCCACCAGCGAACTCTCGGCTGCTGCTGTGACGCAATCGGCCTTCAAATACGGCCTTCGGAGGATGCAGACTTCACATTGGGACACAGCTTATGTTTATGCTGGTGGTTTCGTTCTGTGTAAATGCGTTCATGCAATACATACCATATACAAGCACAGATGCATAACCCAGATGCATATACAAGATAAATAAACGCCTTATTATCAAGAATCTCTTCTCCACTCATGATTCTCTGATCGGAATCTGATCCATATTTGGCCGCCTCAACCAGCTTAACTTTCAATTGTAGTGGTACTTCGCTACATAGCCTATGAATGTCACAGAATTATTGACTCTTTTTTTGCCGTTTTGAATTGAAAATATGCCGTCATGATTCATGTAAGCGACAAGGCAAGTAGGCATACGAATGAAAAGTGAATGTTTGCACATTTTAAAATAAAATATTATTTGCAAATAGTTTTTAAATTGATTAGCCTACTAGAGCTAGAGCGTCGTTTACCTTTTTTATATTTATTCCCTTATTTTTAATAGGCTAACTATTTAATTCCTTTAAATTGTAATAATCCCTCGGGTTCACAGACCATGGCTTAAAGTGTAAATTGCAGGTTAAATTTTTCACGAAGATAATGCAATGTGTTTATTAAACATAAAGATAAGAACTGCCCATCATTGTTTTTTATACCAAAATGCTGAATATAATATGAAAAGTTGGCACTTTTAACAGTGGTTTTAACCGCTCCCGCTCCCTTCCACTAGATGGGGCGTGACGTCATAAGAGGAACTCACTAGTAGAGTTACCGGCATAGTCATAGCTATAGATGCCTTACATAACTACAGAAAAGTTGGTTGAATGTTTTATTTGATAAAAAAATTATGGATAAAATAACTCAACTGTAAACATACTCGTGTGTGCTGACTTCAAGGGGACCGTGATCCTGCCTGAAATGAGAATAAGCAATTCGCAAAACAAATGGGTTCAGGGCCAGGCACCGGGTTCAAGCAAGTCAGATCAGCCAGTCGCAGGTCGAGCTGTTCCACGTTCACCTCACGGCAGCACATACTCTCCACTGCTGATTCAACTGGGTGGCATAGCCCACACAAACACAGTGATGGGGACATCGATCTCTCTTTTTCTTTTCTGACAATAAACATCGCCAATTAAATCATGAGAAATAGCGTGGATTGACGTTTGAGGCGTCGATGAGACTAGCGATTGGTGCCTGTGCAGTGTGTGCATCTCTACAGCTCTGAATTGGACTGACACCATGTAAGTAAATAATGTCTTCAGTCGTTGTCCCTCCTTGCTATTCTACATGACGGCAAGATTTTGAAAAGACTGGCTTGTTCCCTTATATTATCCGGGTTAAGTTTGCACCAGGCTAGCCTCTAACGTAGCTACTCACCAGGACACCTGGCCAACCCTCCACTCATTCTCCTCACACCAAGCATTAATAACTCTTTGAGTGCCATGGGTCCTGGCAATTTCCTCCCCTCTCTCACGTCTGACCGGTTAAAAATTGTAGGGCTGTGGTCCATAAAGAATTTGATGGTTTCCCACATCCTCAGTCGTTCTCCAAATAGCCATAATACAGTAAGAATCTAGGAGAGTATGGGTTGCGAGTTCCTCTTATGACGTCATCACCCAGTTACTGAAAAAACACGCTACCTTTGAAGAAACCCCAATAAATGTTATTTTAACGCATTTTAAGACAGAAATAATTAAATATATACATATAGAGCACTTTAATTTACACATTAATTGGCTGTGGTGGTTAACCTGCAACTTACACTTTAAACCTAGTCTCAGAAATGCATGTTTGAGCTGTTTTAACTAAAAGCAACTTGCGCTGATATATCTTAAAATATGTAAGTGCCATGGTTTTGTCTCAAGATCCCCATCAGTAATATATATATATATATATATATGTAAGCTATAACCTAAATATCCTAATTTAACTGAGGCCTAATCCTGACTTAATCTAATCTGTGAAACCAGGCCAATAACCCAGTCCCAGTGCCTTTTATTTTCAGACACCCAGAAAGAAGTCACGTACCTTCCACCATTGGTAGACGTCTGTCTGTAACACACTGTTTCTCCTGTTCAGCAGAGGTGGAACTGTGGGGTTGAACCGCAAGAAGAACCAGTCATCATCGTTCAGATCCGTGACACAATTATCACAAGCGCACAGACCTCCTTTGGTGGAATCAACTGATGTTTTGAGAAAATTATAAATCACCGCGTTTTGTAAGAACATAAAAAGAAATAAGATGCTAAAAGTGAAAAGCCCTGTGATGTACGGATATCTCCATTTAGTGAAGGTAACCATATTTTCAGCTGTTGAAGAGGGTTTAAAATCCTACAGCTGAGAAGAGAAAAAACACATTATTAGTGTGCAATGTATTATTACACTCTTAAAGAACCCTTAAAAATAGGGCACTAGGCTATGTAACCTACTGAATTAAAATAAAAGGAATTTGCTGTAACCCATTTATTTTTTACAGGTGTATTTTGAATTTAGCACTGCATTGTGTGGTGTGGTGTTTTAGGTTTAAAGTAAATGTCCGGATAATGCATAGGTTAATGTCCTGACAGAAAATTACCAGTAGGCTAGGCTACTTTTATTTTTTTGCAGTGTACTTTATTAAATGTTACATTTATCATAATCTCACAAGCTTTCCCACCCATCTTTATTGTGTTTGATAGGCCTAAAACAAATTTCAAGGTAACTAACTGTAGGCCTACCAGAAAACAAGAAACGTGATTCATACAGGGTTTCCAAAGTCATGTAAAACCTTAAAACCCGGATTTATAATGGAATTTTAAAATTGTGAACACCCACTGACTTTCATAGTGGGAAATAAATACTATGGAAGTCAATGGGGTCCATCAACTGTTTGGTTACAGACATTCTTCAAAATATCTTCTGTGTATTTAAACTCTCTCTTTAAGAATCAGGTTATACTGAAACTAAAACCATAGTCACCTTTATTTATTTTTTAGCTTATCCATTTTATATTTGTTTTAGCAAAGACTGCAGTCCTTACATACATTCTTTAATGTACTCGGTAAATAAATGTGTAAATAAATGCCTAAAAAGAGTTACCAAGTGCTTGAACTTTAGAAAAAAAAGAAAAAAAAACCTATCCTGTTTACTGCCAATTATCCTAAAAAAAAATAAGGCAAAACAGCCCGATAAAACGTGTGTACCGTCAGAAGAAAAAAGGAAAATTGCAAATGTAAAAAACAGAAAAAAGAAAACAGAAAAATCATCATCAACAAGGAAAAAAAATGAAATTTTATTTAATAATACTTTACAGAAAGGCATAACTTTACAGAATTGTAAGGGACATACACATAAAACCATTCTGTTTAGTAAATGCATTCATTACCTGATATATTAATATATTTATTTACCTTCTGATGTAATATATTGTATTATTTTTTATTTATCTCTAATTGTTCCACTTTCTCTGTTAACAAGGACAATATGCTCTTGGCAGACCATTGGAAATAAGAAACTTGTTCTTAATTGATTTGCCTGGTTAAATACAGGTACATAAATAAATATTCATAAATAAATCTATTTTGAAAATGCAGGCTTTTTGAAAAGATTTAATTAAAAGCCTTAACCAAAGATGTAATACTGAGAAAAAAATGTCAATTACCACCCTTTATGCATAGAAATCTTGTTTATCTGCAGAAGCTCATTTATGGTTTTATTTTCAAAGTCTCCAACATGAACGCCTGTGCTGAAGTGAGTCAAGATGCCGTCAAAATAGTGATGCCAGTGTCCGTCACTTTTCGCTCCAAACCCGAAAACATTGACCTGTGTGAGAGATTGATAAAATAGGACATAAGTGTTTGCAATGCACCAAAAGTTAAAAATTAAATGAGTGTTTGCATGGCTTGCTTGTACAGGAAATGCATTGATGATTAGCAAACAGTTGGTAACCGTAACATCCAGCTCCGTGGAAATTCACACCCTTAACACTCGCTTAATCTCACTGATGACAATGAAGAGGAAATAAAATTTAGCCTCTTTTTACTATCTGCAAATCAAACCTTAATTTGCATATAGTCAGGTTTAAAATGAAACCAACAACGTTTACGGCACACCTGTAAAAAACGCTCATGGTTTTCATTGACGGTCTGTTGCATATTGCACACTAAACTTTCACATGATTATTTATAATATGCACCACAAGTACACAACCATATTCAGCAAGGATGCATTAAATTGATCAAAAGTCAGTAAAAACATTTATAATGTTACAAAAATTTATATTTCAAAGAAATGCTGTTCTTTTGGACTTTTAATTCATGAAAGAATCCTGATAAAGTTTCCACAAAAATATAAAAGCTCAGCTGCTGAACTGTTTTCAACATTGATAATATGAAATTTCTTGAGCAGCAAATCAGCATATTAGAATGATTTCTGAAGGATCATGTGACACTGAAGACTGAAGTAATGATGCTGATCAATAAATTACATTTTAAAACGTTAAAATAGAAAACAATTATTTTAAATTCTATGAATATTTCACATACTGTATTTTTTTTACCAAATAACTGCAGCCTTGAGCAAAAGAGACTTCTTTCTAAAACATGAAAAATCTTAGTTTTAGTACTTCAGGATTATTGGGTCTTTGAATCAGAGCCCTTTATTGTGCACTGTTAACAATGCATCTAAGTGTGTGTCAGCATCTACATAAAATGGATAATGAAATAATGAATGAATGCCATGAGTTAAAGACAGCGGCTGTTGTTGGCATCATGGATTTCAGATTAGCCCGCCTCTAAATGACATGTAAAACCAAAAAGATGTTGGTCCTTTTACATGTCAATCAAATGGTCTCTTGCAAAGTGCACTAGACTAGACTTGGCTCTGGCTCTGGCTCTGGCTCTGTGAGACAAGCATTGCAGGAATTGAATAAGAGACAAATCTTTTACCTGATCACAGATGTGCAGGGCGAATATCAATGTAATGAAGCCAGTAGAAGGATATTTGCCATGTTTCTGCAGCCAGCTCTCATAAACGTATTTTATGAATACAGGATGGATGATCATCACCTTAAAAAACAACCAAAATAATCAAGCAATACACTCTTAAAAATAAACATTCTTTATATGCATTGATGGTTCCATAAAGAACCTTTCATTTGCACAAAAGTTTCTTTATAGTGGAAAGCTGTTCTTTAGATTTTAAAAATGTGTTTCACACTAAAGGCCCACTCACACCAAGGACGATAACTATAACGATAAAGATATCGCTCGAAATATAAAAGAATAGCAGACTCCAGACCACAACTATAACCGCACAGAGAAACAATATCGTTGGAATCACTTTCAGGACAATTTTTTCTTGCTGATAACAATAAAAACATCAGAATCTATCCTGCTTTAAAGAGTTCGAGCACTTAAAGCTGCAGGAGACAAAATTACAGCGCATGCTTAATAACTGAAAAATATTGTCTGCTGGTGTGGATGCTATTCCAGGAATCGTAATAGTTATCTTTATAGTTATCGTTCTTGGTGCTAACGGGGCTTGAGAAAAAAACAAAAACAAATGGCTTTTCTGTGGCATCGCTGTGAAAACCCCCTTTTGGAACCTTTATTTGTGCACACTTCAGGTGATTCTGACTTAATCATGCATATTTTAATGACATTTGTTCAGAAAAACTATACAGATCAATACGTGAAAATCAAATGTAATATAATGATTGATAAATATGATTCTTACCTGGTCTCTGTCTGCATTTACTGAAGGTCTCACTCTCATATAAGTGCTGAGGAAAACAAAGATTCATTACATTAAGATAATTGCCTTAAAATGTGGAAGATGTGTGTCTGAAGGCTTTTTAATAATTCTGTGAGCGTGTGAGGAAACAACTGTACCTCGTGATGTGTCTGGTGGTGAAGACACTGATGAGCCAGCGCATGTCTTGAATCTTAAAGGGCAGAAGCACCAGATGGGTGGAGTTATCCACGTCTACAGCGCTCTCAGGATACAGAATCCGGTGAGTGGTCTTAGATCCCACATCCTTCTCAAAGCCTTTTGTAGGACCCTTATTTATCCTGAGGTAAGAGCATGAAGATGCATTTTTAAAAGTCATCTTTGGTTGTATGCATCGTCGAGACTTCAAAAGAGAAAATAACATACCTTATGACAAAGTCATGGCTGTCTATTAGTTGACCATAGTGGGATGCCAGGAGGTTCCCAGAGTTTCCCACCACAGCACAGGTTCTGCAGCGATCTGGACCAGCGTCTGAGTAGTGTTCCTCATCGGGGAAGAGAGAAAACAATGTGTCCACCACATCTGTGTAGTTAGCTTTAGAAGATTCAGACTGTAGACCCTATATGAATGTTAAAACACATGATCGGGTTTTAGAGCTTTCGGAATAGGAAGCTTTCACTGGGAAGACTCATTTTAAAGGGGTCATGACATGGATTAAAAAAAATAAAATAAAAAATAATAATAATTATATATATATACATGTATATGTGAAACAGCATCAACACCCATTCACTTTTGCACATGAGTAAGTTTGGAAAACTTATAAATTACAAAAAAAGTCTTCATATAAAATTGTCATTTACAGAGAGCATTATGAAATAATTTACCATTTTTAATATGTTACTTTCTACATTAACGAAAGTTGGTGTTCAGATGTAACAACGCTGAAGATGTGCTCTCCTAATTTAGAGATTTACAGGCGTTTATAAACTAAACGTTTCTATTCGTCGCAGGAGTTTTCCTCTTTCATTCTCGTGAATGTTTACATGCCTCCAGACGCACGGCGCTGCAACTGCTGGCTGAAAAGCAAAACTCCCCACTGACAAAATACAGACAGCACGTTACATGTCCCACCAGAGACAGTAATACACTGGACCACTGTTAAGGCTCCGATAAACTCACAGCGAAGTTCGTTTTCGTTCTTCGTTTAGGGATAAAATGAAGTTCGAAATACGTGACCAAAAGATACTGTTATTGAACATCTGAAGCCGTCCCCACTGCTGAGAGCTGTTTAGATGAATAGGCCTAAGTAAATGTGTGCTGCACAGTGCACACACACCTAACTATTACATAGTCGCCATGGACCAATGGCAGTACGAAGGTGTTTTGCAGGCAAGCCGTTTCGAAATCCCAAAACAAACACCTAGCCAACTTCGTTTCGACCAGAGTTTGTTCGAAATTACGTCACATCAGTTTGTATTTTGGTTTTTCAATTTTGCTTGAAGTGTATTGGGGCCTTTACACCACAATAAAGGACGCATATCACTCGGTCCCACATGCAGCTTTGGATCTCTCTGATTCACTGTAGTTCATCTTATACCGACCTACAGGCAGAAACTGAAATCAGTTAAACCTGTAATTAGGACTGTGTGCGTCCATGGTTTGCACATGTGTGTGTGCGTGTCCCTACTCACTACCTGGATGAGTTAAATGCAGAGGAGAAATTCCGAGTATGGGTTACCATACTTGGCCTTCCTGCCATGAGAATACATGCATTCCTACCAGGACATTATTATCATTCAGTAATGATAAACCATGGTTTATCAGACCAGAACACTGGAGCACTGTGAAATCTCCATTGGTGGTCCCTATTGTTTACCATATGGCGAAAAAAAAAAATACTATTGAAGTCAAACCAGAAACTGTTTGGTTACACAAATTCTTCAAAATCTTCTTTTATGTTCAACAGAAGAGAGAAACTCACACAGGTTTGAAAATTTCATTTTATGGACAGGGAATTTTACTTTTAATTTTACAATTATGCCATTTATTAACCGTGATCAAATCAACCCCAGTCTCCCCCACCCTTGGTTTTCAGACACCCAGAAAGAAGTCACGTACCTTCCACCATCGGTAGACGTCTGTCTTTAACACACTGTTTCTCCTGTTCAGCAGAGGTGGAACTGTGGGGTTGAACCGCAAGAAGAACCAGTCATCATCGTTCAGATCCGTGACACAATTATCACAAGCGCACAGATCTCCTTTGGTGGAATCAACTGATGTTTTGAGGAAATCATAAATCACCGTGTTTTGGAAGAACATAAAAAGAAATAAGATGCTAAAAGTGAAGAGCCCTGTGATGTACGGATATCTCCATTTAGTGAAGGTAACCATATTTTCAGCTGTTGAAGAGGGTTTAAAATCCTACAGCTGAGAAGAGAAAAAATACATTAGCGTGCAATTTATTATTAGGCACTCAAAGAATCCTTATACTGACAAAAATGGCACAATGTAGGCTACTTTATTAAAGTGAAGGAATTTTCCGGATTTATTTTTCACAGGCGTTTTACCTGTATTTTGAATAGCCTACCTGGGAGAAAATCACCAGTAGCCTAGCCTAAGCTATCCTACATTTTTCAGGGTTTTTTTACAGCGTGCATTAATAAATGTTACATTTATCATTATCCTCATCTCATATGATTTTCCATCTTCATTGTGTTTGATGGGTTATATATTTTTTATTGTATTTATAATATTTTATTTTCATAATTGTAATTGTATAATTAATAAGTGTCATAATTGTATATTTTTTCATTTGTTACTATCTTAACTTGTTAATTTTTATATTGTTATTAATAAAAGTTTTATATTTATTTATTTATTGGATGCATTGTCATGCATGTTTGTTATATTTGAGCAAAGAGAAGTTGTATTTTGTTGTCTATTATATGTAGTAATTCATTTGCTGTCTATTTGATGACTTATCTATTCTTGGGCTACGTTTAGACATCTATTAAATTTTCACTGACAGCCCAAAATTAGCCTTGTTTTAGCCTAGTCGTCTGAGCTGTGTTTGGACGGCTATTAAACGTCTTTTAAACGCAAAATTGCTTGCTGGGTGAACTTTTGCTGTGTAATTGTAACAATGAGCACTCAAATACACCAAACCAACAATTACTAAAAACACACACAAAAACTGATTTTGCACGGGCACTTTGCACTGCTCCCTGAATTGACGCGCTTATTCATTTCTGGATGTTAACTGAATACGTAAGTCAGCTATGCTGTTTACTTCTGAATATTATATTTCATTTTGGTGCGCTTAACGTTATTCACTACTGTGTAATAGTAGCCTATGCTATTCACCAACTAAACATATCCTATTCAATGCGTTCACAGTCTCTTTCACGGGCATTATTTGTAGTAGCCTATTCACAAACTGTTTGCTCAAGCATAGCGTTTTCTCGGAGTTCACTGTGTGCTTTCTACCATGCACAAATAAAAATGTCACTGAACTTTTGCTGTGTAATTGTAACAATGAGCACTCAAACCAACAATTACTAAAAACACACAAAAACTGATTTTGCACGGGCATTTTGCACTAGTTTACCTTAAATCTATCTTTAACGTAATTCTAACCTTATCCCTAAAACAAACACTTAACCCTCAAACAGCCCTTTAAAGGCGTGTCAGAAAGCGAGGACCAGCCAAAAGGTCCTCATTTTACTCACTTTGTCATCACTCCACTCAAACTTAGTCCTCAAAAAGATAACTATACAAGTGCACACACACAGAAATAAACTTAAAAAACTGTATTACATTAAATATGGGAAAACTGCATTCTAGTATTCAAACTGAAGAGTCATTTTCTAGTGTGTGACAAAGACAGAAACTAATATTAATTTAAAATAAAAAAATAGTGTTAAGTTAACGTACCTGATGTTTGTAAAAACACTTTTTTAAACACAATCTGGAACAATAGCAGTAAACTAGAGGTAGAACTAGAGGTGTGAATCTAGAGGTAGATGATCAGGTTAAATAAGGGATGAATCTTAAGGGGGAGGTGTTTCTCTTCTACACCTCCTGATCATACAACACTGTTTGCATTCACTTATCTCTGATATAAAATACATAGCTTTCACATGCAGAAGCCATTGACATTTCTATAGCAAATAAAATTTGTCTAGTACAGGGTTTCTCAAACTCGGTCCCGGATGGCCACTGTCCTGCACAGTTTAGCTCCAACCCTGATTAGCTTGCTCAGGTGTGTTTGATCAGGGTTGGAGCTAAACTGTGCAGGACAGTGGCCCTCCAGGACAGAGTATACTCAGCCATATATCTATATTAAAGAGCTGATTTTAAAATGAACAAGTATTGGAGCACATGACAGTGATATGACATGCCAGGGTTAGTCTCAAAATGGAGTAGAGGTGGAAATATCCAAATGCCTCACTTCTGATGTCAATGCGTTCTAGTGATTACATCATAACTCAACAAAAACATTTAATGTTCTGACAGTTACCCATTATGGCAAAACCATAAATTAATGAAACAGTAAGGGCCTTAAATCTGTATATTATCAAAACTTTTCAACTATCTAAAGTCAATTATAACCTGGGGTGGATCCTGAAATTTTTCATCTTTATTTTAATAAAATTATTAATTATTATTCAAATATGGTGGCAAAGAGGTATGATATTATGAAAGTGTGTTTCTGCCACGGAATAAAACAATTTAAAAGATAATTGTGACTTTCTCACAATTCTGACTTTTTTCCTCACATTTTGCGAGTTTACATCTCACAAGTTTTTTTTTGTTTTTTGTTGCAATTAAGACATAGATTTTGCAAGTTTATACACCTTTGACAAACCATGGGTTTGCAAAGGGGAAATGATTGTGGTGAAATTGTTTGTTTCTGCAGACATTTAAAACCGAGATTACAAAATAACCTTCAGACTTCAGCTCACAAATTAAATTACATACCAGGAAGAATCTTTTTTATTTCCTCCTCCTTATAAATAACATACATTGCATATCATTACATTTAACTTGTGATTTAAAACAATAATATCTTCATAACAGGTCCAAGTTTTTTGTGTGTGTTTCACGCTTGTTTCAAAATTAATCTTGTTGGAAGGTCTGAGTAAAAAAAGACAAGAACAACCATTCAAATTCCATTAAATATCACATTATGACAAAAAAGGCAAGTTATTTGCTTGCACTTAACAGAGGAAAAAAGTTTCTGACCACCTAAACCTTTTCAAGTGCTCAAGGATTAGCTGGTTAGCAGGCCCTGAATAAAGTCAGATGTTATTCAGTCTGTTTTTGCAAGCAACATTACAATATTTCATTAATAAGATGTTTTATAGTGCCCAATTTGTTTTTGAAGGGTCCTTAAAAGCATTAATTGCCATGAAACTGAACCAGCTGAGCAAGCGTCACTGAGATAAATGTGAATGTCAGCACAAGATATGACCTTTATGGAATTAGCTTTAGCATGGTGGAAATGATCCACCATAGACTGACCATGTAGCTTATATTATTAAACATAATCTACACCTACTGTCTGGCAGCTGATATGCAGAGGATCTTTAAGAAGTAATTTAGACATTTTCTGGCTATTTACGTGCTTTACAGAAGTCTTTGTGAATGTATGCTGTTATTGTGCTGACCTGATTCTGGATCAGAGCATTTGCGTGAAGTGTTTGGTCAGGTCTCATCTCTCCCAAATACCAATCAAATCGATTTAGTAATGATTGCTAGCAGCTGTTGATGTGGAAGTTGCGTAGGCTATAAAGGGTTTGAGACAGGCTGTGTTTGAAATAGCCATATATGCACTCCTTCACTATTACTTAACTAATATAGTCCATTTGAAGGATTGTTTGTGCTTGCTGTTTAATAGAGACTTATTAAACTTGGCAGCTCAAGTAATTAAAGAATTTATCTTGAATTCTGTCTTGGAAACATGTATAAAGCTTAATTTAACAATTTCATAAACTAAAAGGAATTTATACCTGTAAATGATATTACATTGGACCAGCGGTGGAAAATGGAGGATGGATGATTAAGATGCGGGCGCCATCTTGTGGCGAGAAGCGGGAATTCACAGTGGATTATTGGGATTCTCTAGCGAGCCGTTGAGCGTCTAGGGGCGAATTACAAACGGCGTTTTTGCACCCTTGAAGGGCACTTCGGGAAGGGGCCGCTATTTATAGGGGTATTCCAAACGAAAGTGAACAACTGAATTCCTTCACGATGGACCCTTCCACAAGTCCCTTAGGGTAGGGAACATGGTCACTTCAAGGAAGTTCGAATTACGTGGGAGCTGAGCTCCCATAGAGAGAGGATGAGCTCCCATGAAAGCAGTAAAATCATACTGGGGGTCTCTAAAAATCATCAGCACCATTGTACAAAATTCCCCGCCTCACGCATGCGCGAGTCGAACTTGTTCAGACTTGCCTGATGCATGCGCAGAAAGTTTCATTCGGCAGCATCCAGTATAAAAGTTATACGGAGTTTCCTGGCATTGTTTATTTTCTTTCTAAAAGTCTTTTCCCTTGTGTGGTATTGCTGTGCGTTCATAACTATGTAAGTAGAACTATTTAATGTCATTGTAGACGTTTTTCATAGAGTGTCAGAGCGTGATTCAGTTTATTTTACCTCAGAAATATTATTGTCAACATAGCTACAGTCGAGCACAGCGCTCGCGCGTGTACGAGTCATCTTGTTTATTTTGTCAACTATGTTTATTCATTCGGGAAAGGGAGTTGCTTGTCATATGTTGATTAAAACATTTATCGATGCCTTATCGGCGTATTAGTTATGTGATAACGAGCGCACGGGAGTGCTAGAGCAGCGCACACACATTTGTAATCTGACACCTCTTGATAGCTGCAGCGGCAGATCGATCTGTTTAATGCAGCTGCATTTAGAATATATATTGTAATAAGCTCTGGTTTGCTGATACTTCATATAACTTAAACTTATCTGTGTATATTCTGTCATGTCATATTATCATTTATACTTATCCTTATTTTGTTCTCACAGAAACCACTTTGATACATATATCCACACAAACCCTGCAATTGTATGACCTAATAAACGTTGAAGATGGACAAGTTAACTCTGGAGTAGCTGCAGTTCTTTCTGACAGAAGAATTAGGCCAGTTGAGTTCCAACCATCTCACTGTGCGCAAAATATCCCACAACCATTATTTTAAATTACAAATAAAGCACTTTTCCTTCAGACTACTGTAGCGTGACTTAAAAGATAGGACAAGATGTCAAACACATGGATCTCGCGGGATCTCGGATCGTCATCACACTACATCCTTATGCTTCGCTTTCTGCCAGGACTTTTCCTGACTTTTCTCAACTCACAGAAGTGACGTCAACGCAAGTGTTATTTTAACATTGGTGTAATTTGCGGGTGGGAAATGTCCCCACCACTTTTTGCTAAGGTCGATATTGTCCCCACCACTTTTGAAACATCTCGATCGCGGCACTAATATACCAATACAAATAAATAAAACATCTTCAGTTAACTAGCAGAGCATTCATTTAGTTCGTTTGTTAAATAAGAGCCGATCTAGCGCTGAAATGTGTTTTTTTTAAATAAAGTGATCAAAGTGCTCGTTGCTGCTGCGATCAGTGGCGCGGATTCTGTGTTCTCTTGTGGCTCATGCAGGCACAGTCTTCACTCGGACGCGCGCTTCAATCCGTTGTGGAGACTCTCTATTTGTTCCGGTGAAATTACAAAACAAAATGCACACAAACGTGTCCTTAACCACTGAAAAAAACATAATCGGTTTTGATGAGAAAAAAAGAAAAAACTATGCAGATTAGAACCCACAACCACGAACCTCTGACACGCTTGGCAAAAGTTCTGCCACTGGACCACTTAAATGCACGCTTAAAGTTTTAAAGCCTCATTAAACGACAAATTACACCACATGTACCATTTAAATTGAATTGTGTTAGCAACGTTTTTTTTATTAAACATTTTTATTTATTTAGGCCTACATTAGTAAACTACACCACGCCTGCTCATAGGCTACTTTTTTTTTCTTTTTTTTTTTTTTTTTTTTTTTTTAAAGAGACCCTCACAAAGATTAAATCATAATTCGAACCCTGAATTTAATCGTTTATGGTCATGTGAATCCTCACGATTAATTTTAAATCTAGACATGGCGGAAGAGTTGGACTTAACGTAGGCTATAAACAGAATAATTCAAGTTGTTGTATTTTGTTGTGATATTGCACACACATTTTCGTCATCCATTTCATATTAAGTTTGATCAAGTTTCATAGATAAGAAATGTTTATGTTTAATGCCTAAAAGTGCCCTGCTCACTCCAAAGTTCCCACTTCACGGGCTCTGCCCAAGTGTCCATCTGAGTGAGTTGGGCATAGGGATGTCCACGTCACTTCCGATTGGAATTTGCCCTAGATCGGTTGTACAGTCATTATTATATGGTGCATTGTGAGATTGAATGAGTGCACTCGATAACGTCCATATGGTTTCGGGCACCACTAGAAATGGCTGTCGACTTAAATTATTATTTCTTCCATTGAAGCTCAAGATGCCCTTTGGATCATTCTCAAATTATTCAGAGCATTCATCTCGTTTTTGACCTCGATCTTTATGGCCTAAAGCAAAGGAGACAACCAATTCAGAGGGAGTTCGCAGTGAACAGTGTGTGTGTGTGTGTGTGTGTGTGTGTGTGTGTGTGTGTGTGTGTGACCACTAGAGGGCAGTGTGAGCTTAGTGACACATTTAAGAGAATGTAGTTTTTCTTTATTGAACAGGGAAAGTGTCAGCCTTCTCACGTTCGTTTTATGGGAAACTATTAAATGTAGGCCCTAACATAGCCTACCAAACATAAATTGTATAAAACTGAAAAGTAAAAATGACCACTACTTTAGGCTACTAGCCTACTTAGGCTAGTGTTTTAGACTTAGGCTAGGCCTACAACTTTTGAGTTTAACTTGGAGTAAGAAGTGGTTGTAAAAAAAAAAAAAAAGTGCATCACAATAAGTGTGGTTGTCAAAATATTTGGTAACTTAGCATAATTTCATTAAGTTCAGTGACAACATGGTAATGGTAGGCTAATGACTGGTGGCTACTGTTTTTTTATAAGTTCCGGACACAAATTTCACGATTTTAATTGTGCAGCTACCCAGCAAACATTGGTCCGACGGCAACGTCGTGTCCCTGGCCAAAAATAGTCGCGGTAGGACGGCATAAATCGGTAAAAATATGTAACACAGAACATTTCCTAAAAATGCATCCAGATACATTTGTACATGTCTACAGTTCTCTTGGGTTGCATGTATAATTGTTATTTTGACTGGGTAGAGTGGGGGAAAACGCCCCCCTTAAGGAAAATGTGACATTACAGATTATGTTACATTACATTATGTTACAAAACATAAATGTGACTAGAATTGCCATCCCGGTTTTGAGTGACTATGGCAGGAGTTATTCACCAAATATTAAAATTGCTCAGCCTTCATAATTAATTAGCATTTTGACTGAAAATATTTTTGTACAAAGGGGGCGTTTTGCCCCAGCGGTGGGGTAAAACGCCCCCCAAGGTGGGGTAAAATGCCCCCTTTCTTACAAACCAGTTTTCTTCATAAATCAACAGCAAAATTAACAGACAATAGTTTTTAATCTCTAAAAGTAAAAGGCAAGTAATGTATAAACATGTATATATATTAATATTTATTTCAGCAATGTCCAAAATAGCCAAATTTAGCTACCTTCCATCAGTGAGCTAACTTTGCTAGCAAGCTAGCTAGTTAATGTTCACTTGAGGTAATTTTTTTATGTTTTGTTCAATTATTTTGATTTTACCACCTATAGTTAATTTTTTAAATATAATTATATTCCTTATAAATAACATATGATCTCAAACTACAGACTTCACTATTCATCTATCATACATCACTGTGATATCATGCAGAACAATATTCTCTTAAACACTTGTTTACTAATATCTGAAAATTATAGCATTTACCATGTAATCCTCTTCTCTTCAAATATGTCGCTGGTGTCAGCTTCTCCATAGAGATTTGTATATCCCCGTTATCAACGTAGTGCATAGCAACAGTAAAAATGTATATTGACTACTTTTAGTGGTTATTTTGGGAAAAACAGGTGGGGGGCGTTTTCCCCCACTCTACTCTTTCCCTCTACTCTACCCGAGTGTTATTTTGACTTTTACGTGTAGTTCAATATAGTGTATCCGGTGAGAGGACGTCCTGGCGACTTTTACACGTGCATTTATAGTCCATCATGACCCTATATGAAATGCTCGTGAAATATGCAAAAGCTGTGCTTAATCCTTACATGGTTAATACTGCAATAATTAAATTGCAAAAGTAGTTTTTAAGAGGTTGTGAAGACGTCCATTGACGTCCTTTACACGTCTAGTCAAGGCTGTGAATAGACGACCACAGACGTCTTTTACACGTCTAGTCAAGCAAGACAGAAAAAAAAGGAATTATCTTTATGAAATACGATTTGTATACAAAGTAAATATATTTACTTTATCTTGTTTAAATAAATTATAATCACAAAGTGCCCAGTGTGTTTAAGTGATTGCAAGCCACTGCATTTTAGTCGTCCAGTAGGTGACGTCCTTTACACGTGCATTTATAGTCCATCATGACCCTCTATGAAATCCTTATGAAATATGCAAAAGCAATTATGCTTACACCTTGGTTGATACTGCAATAATTAATTTAAGTGCCCCAAGTAGTTTTTAAGAGGTTCTGAAAAGACGTACACTGACGTGCTTTAGCCTACACGTCAAAACTGTGCCACAGAGATGTTGTAGCAAATCTCGCGATATTGCAAAATTATAGGCCTATTATCTCGCGATAAAGCGATAATGCAGCCATTTTTCCGTTTTTCTACAACCACGAGGCGAGCAGGATTTGACGGTGCATTGTTGTGTTGTCGAATTACAAAAAGTTGACGAATTACTAAAAATCTGCTGTTGGGTAAGTACATTTTGTATTATAAATGTAACATTAGACATTCTCTGCTTCAACAGAGTACCCGCCTTCAATGAAGTTAACGCTTGTCAATGGAGAGGGGCCAGATCGACTCTCTGTACAAATTAAATGTACGAGAGTCTGGTAGAAACAGGCTAATTTTTTCTGCCGGTGAGACCAAATTTTGTTATAGGTCGCGCTGGCGCCACCGCAACATTGCCCAGCTGCGAATGGTAAACAAAAAAAAAATGAAAGCGGAACGAAACTGCGCTACTCGTTTGTGTTACGGACCGTTTATTATTTCGGACCATTTCGGATATTTCATGAGTCAGGAGGTGTTTTGCATAAATGTTGACATAATATCCCAAACCGTTTCTGTGATACTGTGTTTATATCTTACACTACTATAAAATTATCTATTTGTGCAGGTGAGGTAATGCACAATGAAAATAGGCAAGTATCAGGAAGGAGACTACCTGATTCCTCACCTATGGCCTCAGCTTTAAATACTTAAGTAATGCTTTATGGCCGTGCCTTTTTGCATAATGAATATAAATCCTGTCTGTATGCAAAGAACGAATCTTCTGTTTTTGATCATATTTGGAATGTATTGTGAGTGTATTATTGTCACTTGGAGGGCAGTTTATGTGCTCTCTATACTAAGGCAGTTAATGGCTCAAGTTTGCTCTGTTACAAAGTTGCTCTCTAACCATACTCTAAGTCTAAGATTACCAATTTTGTAATCACTTCAGTGAAATTTTTAAAACGTTTTAAAATGTTTGTTGTACTTGATGAAATTACATTAAGTTGAAATTTTTTTTTCAGGGTCACATAACGAACAGCCATCTGTCAGACGTAGAATTCAGGAATCCTTCTCCAGGCCATCTGGCAGAACCAAATAGACATTGTATTTGTTTCTTGTTTAATGTCCTTCATAAAGGTGTGTTTTTTTTGTTTTTTTTTACCATATAGTTATGGTGTTTATTGATTAAGGTGTCCTTTCTTACCTTAAATATTTTTCACCCATTTGTCTCCAGTTCCAAATTCTGCATTATCATCCCAGTCCCAGAGGACAACTCTTGACCGCTGCATTCGGGAGAGAGCACAGAAGTGAGGGTATGTGTGTTAATGGTCTTTTCCAGCCATGGGGTTGTCCTATCCAAAACTGAATTTACATTTTACAAATCTTTACATTTTGAAATAGCTGGTACCAGACCCTCAAGGAGCGCTTACCCCATGTCAACTGAAAGTGAAAGTAAGAAATATTATATATTTCTAATTATTGTGAACAGCGTGATTTTTGTTTTTGTAAGATAAAATCAGAGATTGATTTGGTAAATATGGATGATGCTCAAAGACTGAGATGGCTGTTCACATGTGAAACATAAATTAGCCAATTATCTTGAGAAAGCCTGGGAGAAGAGGAAAAAAGCTCTTTATCGAGATGATCTGTAGACGAGGATTTGTTTGTATATGCTGTGTGTGTGTGTATGTATATATTTGTATTCATGTATTTCTCCGAATGATTTGTATGCGACCGGAAGATGTTTGCTAAATAAGTTTGTGGTGTCTTGTAATCCCATGTGGGATGGGCCAAATGTTTGGCATGACACAGAAATAAAAATTTAACTGACTATATATGGTGTGTTTAAAACACTGGCTTATTTGTTTAAAACACTGGCTTATTTGGTGTTTGTTGTCAACTTTTGTTAGAAGTACAAATATTTAACCAAGTATTGAATGATTGATATCATTGTTTTCGCTCGTTGTCAATTCAGTCTCCCCTGATTTGACCTTTACTTGGAATTTTAATTTTTTTATTTTTTTTTGAGGTGAAGTAATCCTGTGTAATTTCTTTCACAGAATCATGTCAAATGCCTTAATGGCGATTTTTCAATATGAGAAGTGGTAGCCAAATTGAAAAGAAGTCAGTCAACGCTACACAAACGCTTTGCACAATGTAATTCAAGGTAATTTTGGCCTTATGACATTGAAAAAAAAAATCTCTTGTTCCTTGTCTAATATTAATGTAATTTTTATTGTTAACTTTTATCTCTTCAGGGGACATTCTTTAAAAGACCACCTGTCTTTATCAGAAATGTCCTTTTCACTTTTACAGTTACACACCTTGTGAAGGGTCTTTCTTAAAGGTGCTATAAGCGATCTCACGCGTTTTTTAGGCCAAAACATTTTTTTTTCACATACCGCAAACATCCGCTAGCTGCCTGTCCCCTGAACACACTGTAAAAAACACGGTCTCTGCAGACAGCCCAGACTCCACAAACTGCAGCAAAAACAAACTGAGCAACAAACAGAGCAACCCACAGCACGAAACATAACAAACTGTTCCAGCCAATAACCGACAAGAATGATGTGGGGGTGGGGGTGGGGGTGGGGGTGGGGGTGGGGGTGGGGTTGGGGTTAGTGTGCGGATGAGGAGGAGGGGAGGGTCTAGCTAGCCTCCGTTTTGTTTGATAATTCGAACATCAACAAGAGGTTACGCCAACCGAGATCGCTTATAGCACCTTTAAGGGCTCAGTATTCAAGAGGGCAAATGCTGTTTTTTTTTTTTTTTTTTTTTTTTTTTTTCACTATTTGAACACATTTAATGCAGAACATCTTTTATTGGCATAAGATTATTATGCAGTAAAATAACATGGTTATTTTCTGACATTTTCAACAAAAAAAGTATGTAATTTACCTAGAAATTAGCCTTTTTCTTCTTTTTTTTTAAACCATATTCTCTTTCCTCAGATGCTGTGATGAGGTGGAGCCCAAATGCTACAGACTCAGACATTGATGCAGCAATGGAGGAACACCTGAAGAACGCTCCAGGAACAGCTGGGGGTGGTGGATTTAAACAAATGAGCCATAAACAAAACAAAAACCATAAAGCCATAAACAAACTTCATAGACTCTAAAAACTTTTATTTATGGCTGTTTAACAGTAATGCAAGACTGTTAGTAACTGAAACTTAGTACTGCCACAGCTCTGACTTCTATTCATCAATGATGGCATATTATAGAAAGACTCTAAAAATAGAATGTGTTGACTGTTCCTGTACTTTTGTTATATTCTGGTTTGATTAATGTCTAACCTTTATGTGAAACTGTTAGAGAAAATGCCATTACCACAGAATTTACCACATTGTACTATTTCTATTATCTCTTTTGAATAGTAGCTGTTTAACAACTGGAAGACATTTCAAATGTAATATTCACAATAAAATGTTGTGCTAAATTATAGCACTATTTTTTTGCTTTAGTCCACAAATAATGTGTTGGTGTACACGTGATTAAAGACGTGGCTTCAACTTTCATTTGGAACTATTTTTCAACCATGATGGGACGTCTCGGACGTCATTAAACGTCCAAATGTTTGCTGGGTATAGGCCTAATTTAAAATCGTTATTGTTTTTACGAACACTCATCCTTAATTATATAGCCTAGGGGAGAGTGGGGTAAAGTGACATTTTTTACATTTGTTCCCCTCTAAGCGAGCTAAAATGTTATATCAATCAAATTTACACATTTCCCATTAATTCAGGATGTTTCCTAGCAATGGAAGTTGTTAGAATGTATTCAGGATAAAGGGCAGTGAAAATATGATTGTTTTTTAAAAAGTGGTCTTGTGTCTCACTTTACCCCAGCTTAGGGGTAAACTGAGACAGACCAGAGAAATCAAGGGGGTAAAGTGAACCAGCTGGGGGTAAACTGATCCACTTACTTTTTCCACTCTGAAACTTCCATAACAACACATGTTGTAACAGTTAGAATCCTGACAGCTAGCTTGACAACCACACATTCCAGAACTAATGTCGGACTAGTAACAGAATCATGGGGATTGGTCACTTAAGCACTTTTTTTTTTATGACCCATCGGTGCGCATCCAAGTGAAGGTGCAACACCCTTGGCATGATAGGGGTGAATGGCACACTGGAGGATATTGAAAAAAATAAAAGAACTATGTCCAAAATATTGTGATACATTTGGAAGCTCAATGCAGTCAGACGTCCCCTGGCCAGCCCAAGGACGGATTTGTCCGCCACCGCTGGAGCTCCGTCTGGAGCAAAGTCGGTTCTAAAACAGACCTTTGGGTCTTTGTGGAGGAGGGACAATGCTCCGCTTGGACAAGGAACACGGACCAGAGAACCGTGATGGTCAGACCTGGTGTGGAAACCGCCTGACCCAGCCCAGAGAAAGTGCACTTTGTGCGGGCGAGACTTCCAGTAAATAGGGTCTGGTTCTGGTCTGGGGGGGGGCTAGCTGGGGCCCCCCTGGCACGCCTTAAGAGCCGAACTTCGCCCTGCGCCTCCCCCCACTTTGAAAGCACCCTTCCCGGTTACGGCCTCGATCCAGATGCCTCCCGCCCCTGCCCCCGGCGGATGGTTCCTCACGCACCCTATGAGTGGCCGTGTCGTCTCGAGCCCAGGCCCGAGTGGAGCGAGACCCATGTGTAGGGAGCCTGCGCATCGCGGTTCACCGTCCGGAGCTTCTTGGTTGATCCCAAAGTAAAACGTATGCTTGTCGAACGGTCGGTCTGGGTAAACGGCGAAGCGACTCCAGGGGCTTGAGACACCCCTACAGAAAAAAAGGTGGAGGAAGGTCCTCCGACGAAAACAAAAATGGACAGTGTCCGTGTGGTTGCAGATGGACGAGATTCCCATGCTGACTTTACTCCCAAGCAGGCTCCCAGGGAGAGTGTCAGAGGGACCTAGTCAGAGGGAAGTTTTTCTACCTGAATCAATTTGCTTTGGCACAACAGTTGATTAAGTTGACAGCAAGAAAATTTACTTTTACATGCAAAAAAAATATTTTTGTGAAAAAACATGCTTACTACAGCACCATGAGGTCATCTTCATGGCCAAGGGGAAATGAGAGGGGCTTGAAAACATAATGGTCAAATGGCCAAAATTGTGTTCCGTTGCCTAGATACAGGGGGTGTCTCACATTACCCGATGTCTCACATTACCCCGTTCTCCCCTACAATGTTTATATTTTTAAACGTTGTATAGTTTCACATTTATGACAACGTTGTGAGGACCTCGTGGTAACTAGGCTACTTTTTTTTTTATTTTTTATATTGGCTAATGTTCCAGAAACGTCGTGGGCACGTCCTCAATAGTTTATCCCATGGAGAACGTTGTAGAGACGTGGTCCACTGGTCTCCAGATAACTTAATAAAATCTTTGATGAACCAAGTAAATGTCCCATATAATATTGTAACAGCCGTACAGATTGCACCAGAATGACAGTTATCACACAATTCTTTAATAAAACATCAAAAACTCATAAAACATTACCGCCCTTTATCAGCTTGTAGAATCACACGTAGAGTAGGGGAGAGCGGGGCACAAAGTAACACTTTTTGACTTTCTCAGTTTGTGTAAATCTATGGTTCAGAGTATTTATTTTTTCCCACATTAATTTCCCACATGTCTAGTACAATTATGTGTTTTGTTTTATTAATACAGTATATACTTTTTTTTTATATACCCCGAAAGAATGGAAGTGAAATGTGACAACATGCCCCATAGGTGGGGTACATTGTAACATGTGAGGGGCACATTGTAACATGACCATAAAACAGCTTAAAATGTTATCTGATCTAATAAAAAAATATATACAAGACAAACTAAAATATTTTCTAAATAAAATACTATTATTAACTTTTTCATTTAAAAACAATGGCATTTTTTAATAATTAAATATAAACTAATTTTTGAGTTTTAACTACAAACACAGGAAAACACAGCTATACAACATAGTTCAAAACAAATAAATAATTAGTCATTTCTGAACATTGACTCTCAGTCTTTATTCACCTTTTTCTCATGTTTTCTCAATAGAATTAATAAAAGTATAGAATGTAATAGCATATTTCTAATAGGGGCACATTGTAACGCAGTGTGACAACATGCCCCGCCTGCACAACTGGGATTTAAACCCGGCTAGTGTCTTCTGCTAGTTAGCCAAGCATTAAAGAACTATCTCAACTGTTAAATAACATATTGGAGATTAAAATAATATCAGATTTGTCTAATTTTAAATAAACACAAAAAATAGAGATGACAAATTAACTTAAGAAATTTACTTTTGCTATGGTTTAATAAATGTCTATGGATATCTTCCAAAAAAATTATAATTTTGGCGCTATTTTTTCTCTATATAGTGTTGATATGGCAACTAGTAAATACACCAAGTTTCGTCATGCTAGCATGTGTGGAAGTATTTAAAACAAGTGTGTTACAACTAGCCCCGTGTTACGTTGTGCCCCGCGCTCCCCTAGATCAGCTCATGTCTGTCATGTCTGTAGCCCTTTGTCAGCAAGGCTCTCAAAATAATATTAGTCCATCAGCGGGGAAAATAGGCTATACGTTTTGTCAAATAAGTCAACTCAGTCCATCAGGTACAGCATAATCTCTCTTCTCGGTTCCGGGGTTCTCAGGGCTCTTGTCACTTTTATTCGCGTAGATCAGGACAGGAGCTCCCCTAACAAGAGTTAAAATTAACAACTCAAATTAATATGATGCGGTTTTTATAATAATAACTTTATAATATTTTGAATGATACGAGTAAAAAAATATACAGGCCTAGTGAAGCAAAATACTATATACCTAACTAATATGGTCATTAAATGTTTTTTTCTGAGGTAAATGTAACGTTACGTGACATTGTTCTCCATTTGTTTTGACCTCTTTCCGCGGTTGAAACAGTTGAGACATATAGCCTACATTCGGTAAGTTGTAGTCCTAGGCCACTGTATAGCCTATTTCAACATAAATTTTAATGTTCAGTTGTTCAATGTTCATTATTTACTAACTAGTAGGCTCGTAAAGAGGATCATGAGTTCACATGCTGCTATAGAGATCTGTCACGTCACATTTAAAAGCGCCAAAACGGTAGCCTATTTATTGTTTGAATTTCGTAGGCCTAATAAAACTGACAGAATTTGAAAGCTGAAACTTTGTTTCAAATCAAAAGTCAGTGTGTCAGTGTCATTTTTGTTTCGTGATTTTGCACTGTGTGAGAAAAAAAAAGGTAGGCCTACGTGTTGCTGCGTGACAGTTGGCAGCCCTGTCTTATCGCCTTTCAGGTCATACTTCATGGCCTACTGCCGTAACTTTCTCGGAAGAGAGCAGGCTAAGCTATAAAACCGGTTTTCCTGTTTGTTCATGAGATGTTCGTCATAAAGCCTTTTATAGGCTAGATATCATGATCGGTGACATTATTTAGTTTATGTTGTGCCATGAGGAAGTAGGTCTGCGTGTGTTTTGTATGCTGATGTGACACACATTCACGTCTTTAACTGAGACAGGAGTCTTTTGTTGTGTGGTTCAGTCTGCACTCGAGGGACAATGAATGGTCCAATCTGATGTTAGAGCAACAAACCTCATCTGTAATGATGAGATTTGCATCATCATCATCATTACAGAGTTTATCTGTCAGCATCTAATTATTGAAACATACTGGAGTGAGACACACACAGTAAAAGAGACTGAATGTTCCAGGTTTGCGCAATCTTGGTTCTGGCTGCTTTTATTAATTTTATTTCCAGGTAGAGTTCTTAAAAAAAAAATAAAAAAAAAAACAATACAAAAGAGACTGAATGTTCCAGGTTTGCGCAATCTTGGTTCTGGCTGCTTTTATTCGTTTTATTTCCAGGTAGAGTTCTTTAAAAAAAAAAAAAAAAAAAGACAAAAGAGACTGATTGTTCCAGGTTTGAGCAATCTTACGTCAATGCACATGTCAGCTTTTATTTATTTATTTGAGTATTTTTTGTTCTTGTTTCCTTTATTTCCATTGCTGCCTTTTGTTACCCTTGTTAATTTTGTATTACCCTCTAATATTACCATGACAGTTCATTACCCACACTTGTTCCTTGTTAGCCTCGTTACCCTGTGTATAAATACCCCTGTGTTTCAGGGGCATAAAACATTTTCAGGGCACGGTTTTCAACTAAAAATGGAAAACTTTTATATGTTTTACTTTTGGTTTTTATGATATAGGTTTTTTTAAACATCTGTGAGAAATAAAGTTATTTCAATTAAATGGGTCATAGAAGGACACATAAATATCAATGTATTTAACATGCTTACTAATATTCCAATCTCATGCATGAGCTGCTAAATGTGTTTAGATTAGTTAGGCCAGATTGCATCTTTTGGATTTTATTTACATTATATTTGAAGGGCTTTGAGATTTATACATTACATCCCCATGCATCACATGATCTGCCTACAAATGGCTCTTTGTTAGTTACTTTGTAGGTTACCAAACCTGTTTAGTCTCTCTACAGTTTTAATTATCTGTGATTGATGTACATCCATGTACAGTATGTGTATACATACTGGTTTATGCTGATTGTTGCACATGTGACATTCACATTGTTATGCCCGTTTAATAATGAGACTATTATTAAACTACTATTAAAGTTTGAATAGATTTGTTTGAGGAAATAAATTATGATAATTTAATCCTACTTTAATCCTCAAAACATCATTCTCAGACAATTTGGAATGTCTGTACACAATCAATCGGTTGCTTATGTGTAACAATAAACTCCACAACGAAACAACATAGCAGCATTTGGTTACTGTATGTTTCACTATAAGGCAACAGATCCTGTGATTATTTTATTTTTCATGTAAACACAAATCTAAGGAATAAGATACCATCTAAGGAAAGTTTCTTCCGAAATACAGAAACTTTTTTTTATATAGCCTACTTTAAAGATATGTACTCACGCTCTCTGTCCTATCACGTGTTAACTAGGCCAGTGTTTCCCAACCCTGCACTTGGAGGCACACCAACAGTGCACATTTAAACAGTCTCCCATATCTTACCCATACTGTACGTCTGGTCTTGGAGTCTCTACTGAGTTGATTCAGGTCAGGTGTGATTGATTAAGAAGAGTTGGAAAATGTGAAGTGTTGGTGTGCTTGCAGGAACAGGGTTGGGAAACTAGGCAAAGGCTGTTAGATTATTAAATCAACTTCAAAACCACCCTGTTAAAGATGTTTTGATGGTGAATAGCATATAACAAACCAGAATAAAAAACCTGGACCAATATGGAAATTCAATTTGCTGAGAACAAACTGTGTTCATAAAACAAACCAAAGCAAAGTTTTGTGTATTTGGATAATTGATCAGGGCCCGGTTTCCCGATAACGCTCACTCTTAGCGCGCTAAGAAAGCTCGAAAGATATATCTTACCAAAGTTGTTTATGTTCCTAAGTGTGTTCCCCGAACCATACCTTAGGAAGCTGCTTAAGATATACCTTCTTACGTGCGACGTTACCCGGCGCTGTCCGTGGCGATGGTGCTGAATTGGTTGATATCGATGGCTCGAGAATCAATTATTCTCTCGTGCAGGGGCTGTTTATGTGAGAAAGCGGTGATCTTTATAAATGAAGCACTTCAGAAATAGTTGAAATTGCAATTTATTATGATTATTGGATATTATAAAAAATAATCCAAACTATAATAGCCTATAATAGCCTAGCCTACATATTTTAAAATTGTAACATATATTGCTGCCACAATAACCTTTTCAAAAATTTACGTGCCTTCTTCTCTTTCCCATTTTTGTTCGCTGAGGTGGAGCTGCGATGAAATATTGTTCTTGTAAATACTTTCCAGCATTTCAGTAATAAAAGTTTACATCTTGCATACGGTGCTCGGCAGTGATCAAAAAGGATTTAAACCGTGAATTTTGAATCTCTTGTAAACTCAGAGATGTGGATTCAGACGGCAATTAAATTACCACACAACCTGTTTGTCAAAAAACAGAAGGTACTAATTTGGCCAGGGATTTTTACGCGGGTTGGGTGAGAAAAACACTGATATTATGGATTCGGACGGCACTAAAAATCACAGACTTACCCCTGTAAATGTTTAAAATACCGGACGATCCCATGAGAAACAATATTAGCGTCCGAATAGGACTTAACTGACAGTAGCCTATGCTTTCACTGGCCTTTAAAAGAGCGTTTTAATTAAATTAATAATATTGTATAATAATATAATTAAAAATCTAACAACAATCAGTGTAATAACAATTTTATTCTTTGCATGAAAACACTTGAATTAGCCTAATTTAATACTGTCTGGGTGTATTAAAACTTCAGAATTATATTCATATAGACCTGCAACAGTGATAAGGTAAAGCTAAGAGTGGTCCAGACCAACCTTACGAAAGTGTGACTTACAGAAGATATACTTAGCGAACGAACGTTTCGGGAATCGTGCCATAAGGTTAAGAGAGAGGTTAAGGAATAGGTTAAGAACTACTTAGATATAAGAAGGCTTTGGGAAACCGGGCCCTGATCTCTAAAAAAAAAAAAAAAAAAAAAAACTGTGACGACTGAGGTTAATCTTTCCCTGTCATCAGATGAACTTAATCTGGCTCTTAATCTACTTAATATTAAGATTTAAGATTTTTTAGAGGAACAGGAACTATCTGAGCACAAATTATTTGGCTATGAATGCAACTGAAAGGTTTTTTTTTCTCTGAAAGTTGTTGGTTCTCTTTCCTTGGGCAACATCAAGAAATGCAACACTTCAATAATTGATAAAGATTTATAAGGCTCGAAAACTGAAACCTGAGATCCTGGATCCTCTTACTTGTTTTACTATAGCTAAGTTCACACAAGTGTTCTGACTCTTTTGAAATGAGTGATATAATCAGAGCCTTATTTATTTTAGTTTGTTTCAGTTAATCAGCAACTTTTTTTAGCAGCAACAGATGTTCCACAGTTGCACTGATTTACAGTGAAAAAATTAAAATAAACTCATGTTTCCAATTCCCTTTGAGGTTTTCCAATGCTGCCCCATTGACCTTGTGTATGTAAAACACACCTGATGCACATTCAGTGTTCTTCATTTTCTAGAAGTAGTTTAAAAACCTTGCTGTGTTTTTGTGCTCTGACGAAAGTGACTTGAACGCACCTGATGTCATAAACCCGACAAGTACAAACTGAACAAACTGTTGGGGAAAGTTACTTACTTAAAGTAATGCATTTCAACATTTTGTTACTTCTTTAAAAAGTAACTAATTGTGTTAGTTACTTTTTATGGAAAGTAATGCATTACGTTACTTTTGCATTACTTTTTCTCACCTGGCCTGGGCTTACTTGTTTGTTTTTTAATGACAACAACAAAAAAAAGTTATATTTTTGGCAAATTTAAAGGCCCTTTTACACCAAAAGTGAACTGAATAAGCCCCAGGCTGAAAGAAATGTACAGTAAGGGCACAAAAAAAAAACAGCTGTTTTCAGCTGTTTAGTCTTAGCATAACATTTGTTTTAAAAATTAAACAGAAATGTGATGTGTATCTAAAGTCACTTTTGTTTATTTGTAAGGCTGAAGTGGACCACTGAAGGTCAGCAGCAAAGGCATTGGTTAATATAGTGAGATTAACCCCTTAACTGTCACCGCCTAACCCAGACAGCTTGGTAACATTGGTTCAATGTTGAGTTTTGATCCAAACCACCATTTTGATGAAAGGGAACAGCACACATGGGTGAAGACAGTGACATTGAACTTATGGTGCCTTCACGTGCTATGGAAAAGATGATAATTTCCACTTGTGAACTGGTATTTACCAGTGTGTTGTGTTCAAGTGCTTTTGTTGTCGTAATGTAGTATCCGCAAGGTCTGTGTCAGTAGAGTATCTTTTTTTATCTTTACAAAAAAAACAAAAACAAAAAAGAAACGTAAATGTGGTGCTTTCTGACGATTAAAACATAATTAATAATTTAAAAAAATAATACATGACATAAAATGATTAAATATGAACCAAGGAAATTGCGGCGAAGTTGAAAATTGAGTGTTAACGCATTATATTACAATCGTTAATGACACAACATTGTATAGGCTACAAAAACTATCCGCTAACAGTATTCACAACTCCTGCGTTGCTCTCCGCCATTTTGAAAAGGTCAAAGGTTATCTCATCTCGGCAACTCGTGCATCAAAATATTCTACGAGTTGCCCAGTGGAAAATACCACATGAGGGGGTGTTCATGTGCATTTTCCATGTCGGCTTTTGGTATTTACCATAATTACCATAGCACGTGAAGGCACCATAACAGTGAGTCTTAAGCCCCTTTCACACAGAGATTCCGGAAAATACACGGATAAAGTGACCCGGGATTTGACCCGGGTTCGTTTGATTTTGGTTCATTCACACTGCCAGTGATTTTCCGGAATTAGAGAGTGCGTTCACACACAACCCGTAAAAATGCCGTAAAGACACGTGACATCGATGTGACTTGTAATCTCTTAAGTTTGCTTATGAGCTGTGATCTCTTGCTGCGAGAAACCACGCTTGTGCATTTTTTTCTCTGATTCGATCATAAACTTGCGCATTACGTACCGTTTCACAGCTGGCGAACGATCCCGGCTTCAGCGTCATCACTACGACACGGCAATATTACGGCTTTTGTTCACACAGCGCGCGTTCCGGGACTGAACACGGCAATGTTACTAGGTCCCCAACCCGGCATCGATCCCGGCATCAATCCCGGGTCGTGTTTGCGTTCACACAGAAGGCGCTCTGGCAATTTGCCGGCAATTTCCCGGGTTCAAAGTGCTGTGTGAAAGGGGCTTTAGTTTATGAGCACAAGATCTTGCAGGCATGTATCTGTGCAAAACACTACTGGGTGTTTCCCAATCAGTGGGGCGTTTCAGTTCATGATGGGCACTTTCAATGGTGTTACCTCATTTGCTCTAATACACTGGGGGTTTGGTTTAGGGGTGGGCCCTCATGATTTTAGCAAGTCTTTTGAAAAATGGTTGAAAAACACCAATTGTAGTTTGAAAATTGGCAATAATTGGTATACGGCCATTTTGGTTTTGCATGTGGGCTTCTCAGTAGTTAATTGATGCTTCCTTATTAGAGAGAAAACACAAGGTGCGTCCTATACGGAAGTCTTGTGTGTTTGACATGCATGAACTCTCTGTTTCAAACAATGGTGCATATAATGTATTTCTGTTTTTAGCATGCTTTTTACTTGCATTTTATTTATTGTTACTAAATCTACTAACATACATTAATTTTCAAAGTAAGTAAAGTGTTGAAATAAATTGCACAGATAGCATGGGGACATTGATACAATGTTGAGTTTTGATCCAAACCATAATTTTGGTTGAGATTGACATTTCAGTGTTTAAAGTGTGTTGGATCAGCATTGAAATTTTGATGAAAGCCAACAGCACACATGGGTGGAGACAGTGACATTGAACTAACAGTGATTTGTAGTTTATGAGCACTACAGAACACTAGTGGGTGTTTCTCTATCAGTGGGCCGTTTTCAAACCACAATGGGCATTTTCAACCGCTTTACCTGATTTGCTCTAATCCACTGGGGGCTTGGTTTAGGGGTGGGGTGGTTTAGCAAGTCTGTTGAAAAATGATTGAAAAACATTTATTGTAGTTTGAAATTGGCCACTGATTGGTAAACGCCCATTTTGGTTTTGCATGCGCACTTCTCAGTAGTCTAATGCTTCCTCATTAGAGAGAAGACATAGGTGCATCCTATACAGAAGTCTTGTTTGTTGAAGCACCTACATGACTTCTCTAGCACAGTTTCAAACAATGGTGCATCTACATTCTTAAAAAATGCACATTGCTTTAGTAAAGTTTATTACGAATTTCCGGAATAAAGTTCTAACGTCATTTAACACATTTCTTGAAGTGCAGGAGACATGAATATGAGCAAGAAAGTTACACTGCAAACATAGCCCATGTCTTACATCCGTCAGTGCTTGCATGCAGAGCACATTGCTCCTTTAGCAGGAATGAAGGCAGATGAAGATGGACAATAAAAAAAAGAAAAAAAGAAACACCCTCCTGATAATGCTGACATTGATTATACACCGAGTTGCTGTCGACAGCATAATCACCTGACCTGGTACTTGATGATATCCTGTGCCTCATCACTGCTTAATCAGGTAATCATTCATATTCCTGAATCTGTATTAAATTTGAGAAATGTAACTGATTTCCATTCAGTTTAGCTTGTTTCCACTGAAACACAATAACAAAAAACATCTTGTTTACATTAAGAAAGTGACTGACATGGCTATTTTGTGATATTTAAAGAGATTAAGTTCTACATAAGGTGAATCTGCAGCTTCAAAGGGATAGTTCAGGCCGAAATGAAAATTCTGTCATCATTTATTCACACTCAAGTTGTTCCAAACCTGTATGAATTTCTTTCATCTGCTGCACACAAAAGAAGATAGAGTGAAGAATGTTGGCATCCAGACAGTTGATGGTGGCCATTGACTTCCATGGTATTTATTTTCTACTATGGAAATCAATGGCCACCGTCAACTTCCTGGTTACCAACATTCTTTAAAATATCTTCTTTTGTGTTCAACAGAAGAAAGAAACTCATACAGGTTTGGAACAACTTGAGGGTGAATAAATGATGACAGAATTTTCATTTCGGGCTGAACCATCCCTTTAAAGAAATTTTCATTGAAAAAACCTAAGCTCTTTTATTCTACAAGATAAACTTGTTACTTGAATGCTATGTAGTTTCACAGAAAATGAACTGAGATATAGTTAATGGCTATAGCGCAGAGGTGTTTGTTCCTCTTTATGAAGAGTTTAGCTCCAACAAGAGTTTAGCTTTCTTTTTCAGATTTCAGAGAACCCAAAGGAAAAGAGGCAGTAGTCTGATGTAAGACAGATTTTTAAAAACTGAACCGTTGGACCAATTGTAGTTATGACATCAGACTTCTGAAGCCAATTTTATTTTTTTAAGGTTGAAATGCTTTTGTCCTATTTCTCCCCCTTTCTTTTTTAAAGAATGATCTTTTAATATATTTTTGTCATTGATTGATTGAATAAAATAAATGGACTCAACTGCTGGAAAGGTGTCATTTATATTTTAAAAGGTTTTTGCCAAATGTTGAAATGGTCAGGAATTTGTTGACGCATCATTGAAGTGTAGTTGAAATATTAATGTTGTTTCAACATTAACTTGGTACATCAGATGGCAACGTTGTTTGACATGTTCCTTTTCAGTTGTATTTTCAGTGTTTCAACAAAATGTATTTAGAATCAACATCACATTGTAACATTGATGAAACCATATTACCAAAGATTATTTCTGTTAAATTTCAGAGTTAATTCAACAGCAGTGATGTAGATTCAACATCTTAGTGTAACGTTGATTCAATATTATTATTTCTGTTAATTTAATCGGTGATGTAGAATCAATCATAGTGTAATGTTGATTCAGTAGCATTACTACTGATTTTTTGTTCAACAGTTTCAACATTAATGAGAGTGCAAAAATGATGTTGATAAAATATCACTTTGTAATGTTGAATCAATACTATTACCGTTGATTTTTGGTTGAAATCTCAACATTGCTTCACCATTAACTGAGGGTGCAAGAGTGATGCAAAAACAACATCACTTTGTAATGTTGAAGCAATATTAACACTATTGATTTGTGATTGAAATCTGAACATTATTTCAATATTAACCGAGGGTGCAAAAGTGACGTTGAAACATCACTTTGTAATGTTGAAGCAATATTAACACTATTGATTTGTGGTTGAAATCTGAACATTATTTCAATATTAACCAAGGGTGCAAGAGTGACGCTAAAGCAACATCACTTTCTAACGTCATTTCAACGTAATCAGCGTTGACGCATCAACACTGACTCAACATTGTTTCAATGGTTACATGCTATCTGGGAGGTTTACTGCACTATATTACTATTAAATCCTAATCTAATCATGACAAACTATATATCGTTGGAAGGTCTAAGACTCCTAAATAGATATTTTGCCACTGTTTTTTGTTAAAAATTATGTAGGAATAAAAATAGATTAATTTATGACAAGAGTGCACCTCAAAAAATCTACATCATAACAGGAGTTCAGGGGCCTCATTTATAAACGTTGCGTACGCACAAAAGAAGGCGTACGCCGCTCTCTACGCAATAATTGGTATTTATTAATAGCAAACTTGACGGGAAAATGTGCGGTCCTTCACGCAAGCTCTGACCCAGGCGTACGTACAAAAACGGGTGAAATGAGAAATGGCGACACCGTCGGCAGATGGAAGAAACACGTGAAAGTGTGTGAAACTGTAGATCGTTGTGTAAAAGAAATGGCAATAGCCTACTGCCTCTCATAAATAACATGAAGACTTCACAAAGCAAGTCTTACAATTAACAGCCTACACAAACACCCGTTTGGTCGATCTGCAGTGTAAAACAAACAAAATCAAATGAAGATTACAACAGAAATGCAAATTAACACATATTTGCAAAAATATATAAATATGTTCTGCAATAATATTAGCATGTTATGCAATTCATCCTCATAACACATCTGTAGCTTGTCAGATGCAATCAAATGGATGGTAATAAAATGCCATGATGCCATCACAATGCGTAATGACGCACAATAGCTGATAATGCGCTTCACGCTTGCGCGTGTGCACGGTCTATTTATGGGCAACTATGGGCGTGACATGAAGCCGCAAAAGCTGCGCTACATTTAGAATTGATTGTGATTTATTAAGGGAAAACTGCGTAGGATGTGCGTGCGCAGGGTTTTATAAATCCGAATATTTCTGTGCGTACGCACGTCCTATCCTATGTTTCATCCGTACGCCACTTCTGACACAAATCCTACGCAAAGTTTTATAAATGAGGCCCCTGGCCTTTGTCACAAAAAGTCAACGCACACACTTTTAAAAATTGAAACTTTGGTTTTCATGCTAATTTTTTTTACAAAAATATATAAACTAGTATTTGTCCATAAAAAATTATAAAATAATATTATCCTTTAAAAAGTATAATATATATATATAATCCTCTAAAATATAATATTATCTTTTTTATCGCCTTTTATACATCACATATTTTAGTAGTTATCATAAATTAGGTATCATTCGAAAGCTTACGAACTCAGAATTCATTCTGTGAAAACCGATTTGAAATTGGACGTTGCGTTACCATAGAAACGGTACTCTGAATTATTTTATCTGGCCTCTCCCCTTTTGGGTGTCGTCATGTTTCATAATTTATGATCAAAACCTTTTCTAATCTTGACAAAACACATTGTCAGAAAGGTCTGAGTCTCAAGGTTCCATATTTTGTGGCAGAAGTGATATTTGGACAAAAATGTATTAATTTGTTATGGCAGAATGCATACAATTAAATTCAAGGGAATGTATGTCACCCGGTGGCTATTTTTGGTACTATGCCTAAACAAAATCTCATGGGAACTTCAATTTTTGTGATATCAACTTCAAATTTGAAACACAACTTGGTTAGATATTATGGCTTTGATTTTATAGTAATTTTATAGTAAAATATAGTTTGTAAAATATATATTTTATAAAAAAGAAAAAATATTAAGTACAGTATATTTGATTTAGCCTACTGTAAGTTTAAACTTCCATAACTTTTTCATACTTAAATTTTTTGAAGTGCTTTCACTTCAGCAATACTCTGCTAAGTCTTTAATACAAGACCAAACTTAGGTCTATATTCCAAAGCATTCTTGAATTACAACCATTTAAGTTTGAATAGTGCATTTTAATATCCATTCTCAAAAAGGGGGGTGACAGTTTTTAAATACATAAAGTATATTTATTCTAAAATTACAATAACTTTCATGTTTACACAGCGAACACAATGCCTGTGAACTTACGATTTCTCTCAGAATGGGGACAGGAGAGCTGCCAGTCAATAAATGGAAAAACAAAGAAACTTGCGTTACTTGAAAAAGTAACTCTGATATTTTGTTGTAAATTTAAAAGTAATGCGTTACTTTACTAGTTACTTGAAAACTCAAGTTACTTGTAATGTGTTACCCCAACACTGACAGTAACGCACCATAACATATGAGTGCATGTAACTTCTGCAGTCACCGTGATTTTGCCAAATAAGGTATGTTCATGGGTCAACATATTTTGTTGATCTGAAAATGTTGTCCTATCCCTACTCCTAAACCTAAGAATACCCATAACCTATCCCTTACATGGCAACCACATGTAAAACCATGCGTGGCTCCTCACTACCATGGATGCACTGTGGTCTAGTAACACAAATTGTGATATTTATAAAGTAAGACGTTAGACTAAACATATGAAGACTAAAAATGTACTGTTAATGTTATTTTTCTTTATTCATTTTCATAATAATTGCATTATGTATTTTGTAAAGTCAAGAGTATGTTGTATATGTGTGCTGATGAGAGATCTGGGATGAGCTATATTTTGCTTAGAGGTATGTGTCCAATATAACACGTTCACATGTTCCACTAATGATGATACTTCAGTTGCTATGTGCTTTACAGGGATAGGAATGTTTCAACTGATGCAAATGTACCACGAATGTATACACCAAAGGATAGTTTCTTAATATGGAAAGTGGATTGTACCATGTGTAAGCGTGAGGTATATGTTCCATTTTTAAACATAAGGAACATGTTTTTCTACCTTACAAGGAAGTTGTAAGTCCCAGAGTGGTGTATATAAGCTCAATCTTACTGTACCACCTTAGAGAAACATAGCGGCATGACGGGGTGAGAGGAAGGAGAAACATAAAGACATGATGGGGTGAGAGGAAGGAGAAATAGAGATGAGGTGGTGAGGAAGGAGAAACATAGAGAAAGCTGGCATGATGGGGTGAGGGAATAGAGAAATGGGGAACAGAGAAATCTGGAATGAAGAACTCCTCACCTATAGCCTTATTCTGCTACACTGTAAAAAAAAAAGAAAAAAAAGTGAAATTTACCGTAAAAAACTGGCAGCTGTGGTTGCCAGTATTTTACCATACAAAATATGGTGGCAACCTTTTATGTTTTACGGGACTTAAATTTATGGGCAAAAAAAAAAAAAAAAAACACAATGTAAAAAAACCCTGTAAAATTTATGGTAAAAAAAAGGTCAGCTTGGTTGCCAGTATTTTACCGTAAAAAAAATATGGTAGCAACTGTTGGATTACAATTTTATTAAATGTTTAATTTAGTTTGCAACAGTAAAAGTTGAGTACATTGAAGTTAGCATTTTAAGGTTAGATTAGGATAATGGTATCAACAGTTTCTGCCAGACCTGTTTTCTCTATTATAATTCACCCTATTGTCGTTAATGGCTCGAGCCAGTAGCCCCAAGACGCACCTTTTGTCTTTAATGGCTCTTTGAGTCCCAGTATCACTCAGACTGATGGGATTAGCACACGAATGATTCGTCTATGCAATTTGCAATGCAATAGACTGTTATGCTGACTGATTTAGGACTGGCCAGACATTCAGTCTAGGGTGTTTTACCTTAACCTATATACCTAATTTGCATGCTTTGTTCAACCTCAATGTAAATCCCTCCCCCTAAATGTCTATAAATTTGCAAGGCAACTGTATTGAGTTAGTCTTGATGATGATGATGAACTACAGACTACTTGGAAGAATAAATCTCTTCTGCTTATAAGATCCATCTCAAGTCTCCTGGTTTTTGCTTCGATGAAGGAATAATAAGTTCCCAACAATTTGGTGCCGTGACCCAGATGGAGAAAAAGGAAACTCAAAGAACTTCAAGCTCAAAGAACTGAATCTTGAAACTTCAAGCTCAACAAAAGATCTGACAAAGATTGCCAGACTGAATCTTTCCAGCTTCCTCCAGATTGAAAACTTCAGGCTCAAAGATCTCAACAAAGCTGACTGAGTTCCAGACTGAATCTTGAAACTTCAAGCTCAAAGATCTCAGCAAAGCTGACTGAGTTCCAGACGAATGTTTTCTGTACAACCAAAGACTCGATGAGTTTCACTCTATTCAAAGAACCAATGCAGACCAGTACAATTGTTTTCCTCTGCGCCGTTCAGAGAAGTAGTTAACAAACAGCTGTAGAGTTTGGTTAACTAAAGATAAGCCTCTAAAAAAGTTTTCTTTTAGAGATGAAATTTATCCTCTGTTGTTGGCAGGGAAGATTAACAGTTACATGTTAATATTGTGTGTATGCTCTTGCTAGAAGAAGACCTTTGTAAGCTAGAGAAGATTTAGCGTCATGTGCTAATAAGATTGTACCCTCTGTTTGTAAGACAGTAGAGAGAAGTTTTTTAGTGTTTGTTTGTGGTAACATAGAAATTCACAAAATGTTTAGGAAAAGTACTAGACTGATTACACCTTTATGGACATCCATCCAATCATTAACTGATGAGCCTGTAGATTCAGTGCAGGTTTGTGGGGCTAGGAGATCATCTCAGGGAACTGAAAGTGTTACTCCCAACTTTTCTGTTGTCCAAATACAAACTGTTGCCTTTAGGTCCTAAGGATATAGATAGACTCTCCCAGAGTTTACCCTCAGCACGCACAAATTTTTCTGAATTTAGAAAAGCATTGATCAGTAAAATGCGTCTGTCACGTTTCCGTTCTTGTTTGGACTGTGTTGTCATTGTCTTCAATTCACCTGTCTCACCTGTGCCTTGTTAATCACCTCGTTTAGTTATCTCGTTTGTTTTGCCCCAGCTGTGTCTAATTTCCCTGATCTGTTTCCTTGTGTATTTTAGCCCTGTGTGTTCCTTCAGTCTTGGTCGGTCGTTGTAGTGTCAAGGTCTGTGTGAGTGTTCATGTTATCTGTGTTTGGAAATAAACCAGATGTATTGAAATCCTGTCTCCTCATCTTCAACCTGCAAAACCCTGACAGAACGACCGACCACTTCATGAGCTGGGAGCTCACTGGACAGATCGCGGCTTTGGCTCAGGATAGCTGCGATCTGTTGCATCATGCCAGTCCAGCCGAACCTGTACTTCACGCCAGTCCAGCCGCGCTTGCACTTCACGCTAGTCCAGCCGAGCCTGCACTTCACGCCAGTTCAGCCGCGCTTGCACTTCATGCCAGTCCAGCCGAGCCTGTACTTCACACCAGTCCAGCCGAGCCTGTACTTCACGCCAGTCCAGCCGAGCCTGTACTTCACGCCAGTTCAGCCGAGCCTGCACTTCACGCCAGTCCAGCCGAGCCTGCACTTCACGCCAGTCCAGCCGCGCTTGCACTTCACGCCAGTCCAGCCGAGCCTGTACTTCACGCCAGTTCAGCAGTCCAGCCGAGCCTGTACTTCACGCCAGTCCAGCCGAGCCCGCACTTCATGCCAGATCTGCCGAAGCTAAGGCAGTTCGCGTCATGCCCACCGCGTCTGAGATTGAGAGTGTCATACCCGCCGAGCCTGAGCCAGTTGTTGGCCTAGAGAGGCCAGATCCAGTTTCGAGTCCAGTTCCGAGTCCAGCCGAGCCCGCACTTCACGCCAGATCTGCCGAAGCCAAGGCAGTTCGCGTCATGCCCGCCGAGCCTGAGACAGTTGTTGGCCCAGAGAGGCCAGATCCAGTTCTGAGTCCAGTTCCGAGTCCAGCCGAGCCCGCACTTCACGTCAGATCTGCCGAAGCCAAGGCAGTTCACGTCATGCCCGCCGAGCCTGAGACAGTTGTTGGCCCAGAGAGGCCAGATCCAGTTCCGAGTCCAGTTCCGAGTCCAGCCGAGCCCGCACTTCACGTCAGATCTGTCGAAGCCAAGGCAGTTCACGTCATGCCCGCCGAGACTGAGACAGTTGTTGGCCCAGAGAGTCCAGATCCAGTTCCAAGTCCAGTTCCGAGTCCAGTTCCGAGTCTTGTTCCGAGTCGGGGGGTCGGCTGCCCTGTCGAGCAGGAGCCAGAGCCAGTCTTCGAGCAAGAGCCAGAGCCAGGCCACCCAAAGGGTCTTCACCGCCATGGCCGCCCAAAGGGTCTTCTCCGCTATGGACGCCCGAGGGTCCGACAGCTCCGCCGTGGCCACGCCCACAGCCTGCTCTACCCTGGTTCCCCGAGCAGCCAGCTCCGCCCTGGAGGCTTCTTGTCTTGGGCAACCATGCCTTCATCTGCCTCCGGGGCGCCCTCCCTCCCACCCCTTTGGATGTTGTTAAGGCGCAAGGACGCGCCTTCGGGGAGGGGGGGAGTACTGTCACATTTCCGTTCTTGTTTGGACTGTGTTGTCATTGTCTTCAATTCACCTGTCTCACCTGTGCCTTGTTAATCACCTCGTTTAGTTATCTCGTTTGTTTTGCCCCAGCTGTGTCTAATTTCCCTGATCTGTTTCCTTGTGTATTTTAGCCCTGTGTGTTCCTTCAGTCTTGGTCGGTCGTTGTAGTGTCAAGGTCTGTGTGAGTGTTCATGTTATCTGTGTTTGGAAATAAACCAGATGTATTGAAATCCTGTCTCCTCATCTTCAACCTGCAAAACCCTGACAGCGTCTTTATGACATGTCGTTGGCAGAAGTTACACAGCTGATATCACAAATTCTAACTGAATCTGAATTCAACAGTTTTGAGTCTGCTGTTACTTCCGAACTGCAACATGCCAGTAAAGGCGATTTGAGAGAATGTGTTTTGAAAATCCTAAAGAATGTCTTAGGACCCAAAATCGATTGGTCGAAAATTACCAATTGTGTACAGAAGAAGGGTGAAACTGTTTGTGAGTACACAGAAAGATTTTGCCAGACCGCTGCCGCTTACAGCGGAATTGCTGACACTTCAGAGAAGGTGCTAGGTGATAATGGTCCCCTAGTTCGCGCATGGTTTCAGGGTCTTCTGTCAGAACATAAAAATGCATTGCCTTACTTAGAATTAACATGGTCCAGTAGAACCCTGCAAAACAACTTGGACAAGTTAGCTACTTGGGAAAGAGACTCTGATGTCAAGGCAAGGGTAAAAATTGCAGCAGCATCCTTTAAGGTCATTTCAGAGAGACAGAAACGCAAATATCCTAGAGAAGCCAGTTGTTCTTACTGTGGCAAGCACGGACATTTTGGAAAAGAATGTAGGAAAAAAAAATAACTTAAGACAAGTTAACAATGTTATGCAGCTTTTACTAAATTTGTTTGCTACTTTGAAGCAACCCCTCCCCTCGTCATTGGACTCTTGGGTAAGCTTTTTGAGGTGTTAACCATTTGGGCTGTGATTGCTTAATCTCCCCAGTAACTTACAACAAAGACGAAAGACTTATTGACTGTCACAGCCTTTGTTTGGGGACATTCAGTATACTCACAGCCTTAAATGTTATACCACAGAAACATTACAATCAGACACCATCCTCTGTTATGATGCCTACTAGGACTGATGTTTCACTGGAGAATGGAAATGTGGCAATTTTCTCACACACTGTACAGTTGTTTCCCCCTTCTACAGGGACAGGATAGAACACACGGACAAGTGAGGTGCCCTGGGAAGAACTGAACGCAACAGGCATTCGGGGGTGAACCCAGGGTGAAGACACTACCTCATAGGCCTTTCCCATTTAGTCCATCCTTACCTCACTGGTTCATAGGTGTCAAATAAATTAAGAAATAGGGAAAGAATGAAACAACAACAGCAGACTCTGATAACGATACAACCCATGTTTAAACAAATACGGCTACAACCCTAGTGTTTGAACAAATACTGCTCTGTCGTCTTTTGTTTTCTTTCTTCCTCTGTGCAGATAAACACTTGATGGCTCTCCTGAGACCCATATGCACCGACCTCCTCACCTGCATATGAAGCCACAACCTCAAGAAAACAACTAGACCCACTGCCGAGCCAACCAACACAGAAGAAAAATACACAACGCAGAGACTCACATACGAAACCTTCAGTCATCCATCGACATGATCAAGACTACAAGCCTGTATCATTACATGAGTGCTGCACCGGGTTAATGTTGGGTTAACCAACAGACATTCTTGATCTTTCAACAAAATTACACCAGATGGCTGAAGATAATTCTTCATGGTTCAGAAACTTGTTCACGAGAAAATGAGTTCCAACCATAAAAGAAAAAAAGTAAAAATTACACAACGCAGAGACTTCACGGACCCTAATTGCATGTTTGTTTCTGTGTCAACATGCAATTACAGAAAATCAACCCAGAACATGTGCGACTTATGGAAGAATGAAGTCCATGCATGAATACTGCTGGTCTGCCGTTTCTTTGTTTTGTTATGTTACAGGTATGTGTGTATGCCATGATGTCATCACAAGCGGCATACTGGTATAAAGCATCACCTCAGATTTCCATGAACAAGCCTCATGAGGGACGAGTCATCAGAGCGACTCTACGTGGGAAATGGACTCTACAGGAAACAGACTTCACAGCTATTCAGGCGCCATGGACTTTCAAGACTTCCACTCTTATGCTACATGGTTTTCTGTGTAATCATGTGACATTTTACACCCTGCGTCGCAGGTGTCAACAGTTATGGTTTTGAGAAGAACTATGACACTCATGTAAATCAAGGACACAACACAGAATAAGTTATACGTGCCTGTAACTTACACAAGTTACAAGAATGAACATATGCTATGTGCCTGTAACTTACACAAGTTACAAGAATTAACTTTTAAGTGTATAAATTTGTATATTATGTGAGAGTAGAACTCTCAAAGGGGGAAATGTTGGATTACAATTTTATTAAATGTTTAATTTAGTTTGCAACAGTAAAAGTTGAGTACATTGAAGTTAGCATTTTAAGGTTAGGTTAGGATAATGGTATCAACAGTTTCTGCCAGACCTGTTTTCTCTATTATAATTCACCCTATTGTCGTTAATGGCTCGAGCCAGTAGCCCCAAGACGCACCTTTTGTCTTTAATGGCTCTTTGAGTCCCAGTATCACTCAGACTGATGGGATTAGCACACAAATGATTCGTCTATGCAATTTGCAATGCAATAGACTGTTATGCTGACTGAATTAGGATTGGCCAGACATTCAATCTAGGGTGTTTTACCTTAACCTGTATACCTAATTTGCATGCTTTGTTCAACCTCAATGTAAATCCCTCCCCCTAAATGTCTATAAATTTGCAAGGCAACTGTATTGAGTTAGTCTTGATGATAATGATGAACTACAGACTACTTGGAAGAATAAATCTCTTCTGCTTATAAGATCCATCTCAAGTCTCCTGGTTTTTGCTTCGATGAAGGAATAATAAGTTCCCAACACAACCTTACTTTGGACTTAAATTTACGGCAAAAAAATAAATAAATAAACATCAGCAGAACTTAAATGTGTGGTAAAAAAAAAAACATCAGCTGCGGTTCCCAGTACTTTACCATAAAAAATACAGTAGTAACATTTTAGTTTTTACGGGACAACCCTTATATTTCATTAACCGATAAACGTTATCATTCAATTTCACTAAAGTAAAATCTGCTTTATACCTTTGTAATATATTGATAACCACCATATTAATACAGACGTTAAAAAGGAAAACCACATGATGATTCAAAGTTCATAGTTCATTAGTTTTCCACAAGCTGAGGGCAAGGCACATGTTAATATAAAGAAGGTGCACAGTGTCATACACATAAATACAAAACACCATCATCATGGTGACACACACATGACTCCGAATAATGCCATAAACATTCATTAAACAATATATGATGTAATATAAACCCTAAATGTACATAACTGATAACAAAAACTTAAAAGAAACATAATTGTTTAAATGAAATAACATCAAATGTGAAGTGTCACGCATGGAATTCTGGGAATGTCAGTTTAGAGAAACAAAAAGAATAGAAAAATGAGAAGAGACGAGCAGAAACACAAGAACTACAACTGACTTCAGCCACAGTCTTAGACATTAAATCTCTCAAGATCTCATCAGAGGATTAAACAACTCCACAAACAGCATTACCAGCTTCACTTATTACTAGCCAGATATACTTTATTTCTGTCAGACGTCTACAGTTCTGTTTGAGAATTGAATGGACACACTTCAGCAGCACTGACTGCGTTGGTTCCAAAACTCAGCTCAAGGTCCAAGCGCACTACGAGATCTGTTACAAATGGACTTCTGCCTTTACCAGCTTTTAGGAACTGTTATGGACAGAGATCTTTTTTTCATGTGCTCACTAAAGCCTGGAATGAGATTCCACAGCACATCAGAACTATAACATCAATAAGACTATTTAAAACAACTTTTGCTCGCCATAATGGATAGGTATATCTGTGACCACTGAGATGGCTTCACGGCCTTCCCCTGATGCTCATTCTCTTGGTTTGTGTGTTTGTTGCTGTTTTGTTTAGGAGTTTTGTTGTGTATGTGGTATTTATGTTCTGCAGAGCAGGAACCTGCTGAAAATCAGTTTTATACTGAGTCAGGCCCGATTGTCTTTAATCTTTTCCTGTTTAAAAATATAAATAAATTAATTAATTAATTAATAAATTAACAGAGGTTTTGATGTTAATGATTTATTGTTTCATTTGAAGTCACCATGATGGTGATCAGTGACTGCTTTAGTTGGGCTCTTGACCCTTGACTTTCTAACATTAGTTTATCTTTGGCTGCTGTAACTGTAACTTGTGTTTACAAGACACATTGGTTATGGCAAGAAAATAAGAGAGAAAATGAATCAGGTGATGTTGGTTAAGTTTTAATGATGACATAACCATCATGTAGTGGCCTGATTCATTGAGCTCATATAGAGTCTTTGATTATATGGGTCATTAATTTTACATTATTGATTGTAGTAACCCTATGATTCTACAGCATGTGGTCCATCGGTGTTGTGATAATCTGAAGAATTTTAAAAAACATTGTTCATAATAAAGGTTTGAACTACTGTATCTTTCAGACACACACAGACATCAAGAATCACCATATGAATCTCAACAACGGTGATAATAAAAGTGCAGTGCATGATGGGAGCCATCATTCAAATCTCATCAATATCTCCCAGCATGCATTGCAGCATGAATAAATTATGCTGAATTGCCTTAGTATTTTCTTTTATTATTATTATCTGCTTTTATTTTTGCTGTTGTTTTTGTTGCAACTTTTTAGTAGCTTGTTTTGTGATGTTCAGAGTTTTATCTGATCATTTTGTTGATTGTCACCGTTGTTGAGATTCATACGCTGATTCTTGAAGTCTGTGTTGGTCCAAATCGTATAGTAGTTCAAAACCTTTTATGTACACCATGTTTGTTTGTTTTTTAGTTTTTCAGATTATCTGTTTGTCACTGCTGGTTCGCATGCGGTAGGGTCACAGAGCTATTATATTCAAAAACGTGAAATATATTAGTATTAAACATTCCTCATACAATGAAAGATAAGACTCTTTATGAGATCAGTGAATCAGGCCACAATATGACGATTATGTCTTCATCAACAAATAGCCAACAACACCTGATCACATTTTGTCTCTGATTTTCATGCCATAACGAATGTGTTTTACAAACACACAGTTAAAACAGTCAGACAAAATCTAAAGTTAGAAAGTCAAGGGTCAAGAGCAGAACTTAAGCAAACACTAATCTCCATAATGGTGACTTCAAACGTTTTTAATTTTAATAAAACATCAACGTTTAAACGTCTGGTAATTCTCAATAATAACTTTTATGACAAATTGGTTTGTAATACAATATTTTTAAATTACAGGCAACCACAGCTTGGCAGTTTTTTTTTAATACCATAAACTGAAGTTCAATGCCATAAAACCTAAAATATTACTAACATATTTTTTTACGGTAAAGCACTTGCAACCAGCTGCCAGTTTCTTACCGTAATCTTTAGATCACTGCCGTAAAACCTAAAATATTACAACCATATTTTTTACGGTAAATCGCTTGCAACTAGCTCCCAGTTTTTTACCGTAAACTTTAGTTCAAAGCCGTAAAACATAAAAATTGCTACCGTATTTTTTACGGTAAGGTACGTTAAATGCAACGGTAAGGTTTTTTTTTAACAGTGTTCTTCCAAAATCTGTACATTTAACAGTATTTTACTGTAAAATTACATGAAATGTCCTGTGAGATCTATTACAGTTTTTCAATGTATATATTAAGGGTACATACTGTTAAGCAATCAACATGTATTTTCCGTTGCTTTTTTAAAAAAAATTACCGTTAAAATTAAGTTTTTTTTTTTTTACAGTGTATGCCATTTTTTCAACAAGTTGTATTAACTGATCTGTGTATAGCCTATAATTTTATAATGGATCTATTATATTTATATAAAAACACTTATCAGTTTATTTTACAATGTGTCACGTTTCCGTTCATGTTTGGACTGTGTTGTCTTTGTCTTCAATTCACCTGTCTCACCTGTGCCTTGTTAATCACCTCGTTTAGTTATCTCGTTTGTTTTGCCCCAGCTGTGTCTAATTTCCCTGATCTGTTTCCTTGTGTATTTAAGTCCTGTGTGTTCCTTCAGTCTTTGTCGGTCGTTATAGTGTCAAGGTTTGTGTTGAGTGTGCATGTAATCTGAGTTTGGGAATAAACCAGATGTATTGAAATCCTGTCTCCTCGTCTTCAACCTGCAAAACCCTGACAGAACGACCGACCACATCATGAGCTGGGAGCACACTGGACAGATCCCGAGCTATCCCGAGCCAAAGCCGCGATCTGTTGCTTCACGCCAGTCCAGCCGAGCCTGCACTTCATGCCAGTCCAGCCGAGCCTGCACTTCACGTCAGTCCAGCCGAGCCTGCACTTCACGCCAGTCCAGCCGAGCCTGCACTTCACGCCAGTCCAGCCGAGCCTGCACTTCACGTCAGTCCAGCCGAGCCTGCACTTCACGCCAGTTCAGCCGAGCCTGCACTTCACGCCAGTTCAGCCGAGCCTGTACTTCACGCCATTCCAGTTGAGCCTGCACTTCACGCCAGTCCAGCCGAGCCCGCACTTCACGCCAGATCTGCTGAAGCTAAGGCAGTTTGCGTCATGCCCGCCGCGTCTGAGATTGAGAGCATCATACCCGCCGAGCCTGAGCCAGTTGTTGGCCTAGAGAGGCCAGATCCAGTTTCGAGTCCAGTTCCGAGTCCAGCCGAGCCCGCACTTCACGCCAGATCTGCCGAAGCCAAGGCAGTTCGCATCATGCCCGCCGAGCCTGAGACAGTTGTTGGCCCAGAGAGGCCAGATCCAGTTCCGAGTCCAGCCGAGCCCGCACTTCACGCCAGATCTGCCGAAGCCAAGGCAGTTTGCGTCATGCCCGCCGAGCCTGAGACAGTTGTTGGCCCAGAGAGGCCAGATCCAGTTCCGAGTCCAGTTCCGAGTCCAGCCGAGCCCGCACTTCACGTCAGATCTGCCGAAGCCAAGGCAGTTCGCGTCATGCCCGCCGAGCCTGAGACAGTTGTTGGCCCAGAGAGGCCAGATCCAGTTCCGAGTCCAGTTCCGAGTCTTGTTCCGAGTTGGGGGGTCGGCTGCCCTGTCGAGCAGGAGCCAGAGCCAGTCTTCGAGCAAGAGCAAGAGCCAGAGCCAGGCCACCCAAAGGGTCTTCACCGCCATGGCCGCCCGAGGGTCTGACAGCACCGCCGTGGCCACGCCCACAGCCTGCTCTACCCTGGTTCCCCGAGCAGCCAGCTCCGCCCTGGAGGCTTCTTGTCTTGGGCAACCATGCCTTCATCTGCCTCCGGGGCGCCCTCCCTCCCACCCCTTTGGATGTTGTTAAGGCGCGAGGACGCGCCTTCGGGGAGGGGGGGAGTACTGTCACGTTTCCGTTCATGTTTGGACTGTGTTGTCTTTGTCTTCAATTCACCTGTCTCACCTGTGCCTTGTTAATCACCTCGTTTAGTTATCTCGTTTGTTTTGCCCCAGCTGTGTCTAATTTCCCTGATCTGTTTCCTTGTGTATTTAAGTCCTGTGTGTTCCTTCAGTCTTTGTCGGTCATTATAGTGTCAAGGTTTGTGTTGAGTGTGCATGTAATCTGAGTTTGGGAATAAACCAGATGTATTGAAATCCTGTCTCCTCGTCTTCAACCTGCAAAACCCTAACACAATGCTGATTTTATTATCTTAGATCTCTTGCTTGTACAACCAGCTCTGACGCCTTTGTATCCATTTCTCTGGACATAAAGCAGCTATGCTTATAGGGACATGAAGGTAACTATCTCATGAACTTGAAACATTTTCAACAGATTTATAAAATAAAATAAAACTAATTTTGACTCTGCTCTGTATGACTGGTCAATAAATTATTATTTTATCCTCTTGTTTTTGTTCCAGATAAAATTATAAAATTCAATCTTGAAGAGAGAATAATTATTGTTCTTTTAATATTGTGATTGCAGAGCTTGTTTGGAATTATACAATGTGTGTGATTATGCCAATGAACTTCTGGTTGAGATGTTTCATCCTGGATTTTTGACTGATCTGAAATCAACATTTTGTATTGGCTAAATTATAAGATCACATTGTTTCAAATTATGTTTTCTTTTTTCCAAAAGATTAAAATAGAAAAAGAGAACAATTCTGTATGTAATACTGCATCTTATTAGAATCATATAATCATTTAAATGAAGTGAATTTTATATAAATGCTTATATAGTAATATTGTCTTTGTATTGTACATTATGCTCAGTTAGGAGCATGAACTTGAATGTCGTGAATCTAATGTATTGCAACACAGAACAGCATTTTCCCACAACTCATGTGAGTTATGTCACATTTATGACGTTTTCATTTTTCATTTTTTTCATAACCAATATCCTGATAGCTGCTCAGGAAATGAAAAGATGTGAAAATTTCACAATGTAATGGTGTATTAAGTTGGTCTCGCCATAAAAAGGTAATACAACTGTGACCTTTATTTACTATTATAACATTATCACATTAGATGGAGAGTTGCATTACATCTGCAGGAGAAAAAAGGACAAGAGTCAGCATTTAGCTAAAGTTGTCCTTTCACCCGAGGAGGCACACAATGTCTTTATGGAATTTCACGCAGGCCCTATTGCTGGACATTGTGGAGTTGAGAAAACCCACAATGCCATAATTCTTAGATTTTACTGGCCTGGCATGGAACAGGACATCCACAAGTGGGTAAGTTAATTGTTAAAAAAAAAAAATAATTTTTTACTACACTAACTCAATTAAAATGGTCATGGCCCACCTCTCTTCTTTCAGATAGCTCAATGTCCTCAGTGTCAGGCTAGGAAAAAAACAAAGGAGAAGAAGGCTTACAATTGTCACCGCTAGGGCCGAGGACAACCACCACTCCGGAGGAGCTACACCAAGAACACCAAAAGTCAGACAACGACGTGATGTAAAAACTTGATTCTTTTTATTGAATATAAAAACACTTTAAAGGAATGCCACTGCCACAGGAGTCTTCGTAAGGGCCACTCGTCGGAACGTGGCCTCAGTGGAGGAAGGCTCAAGTCAGCCGCCAGTTGGTCACCTCCTTGCACAGAGCGATACAGGGGAGAGGGGAAGGGACAAGGGACAGATTAGTCCAGGGGCCGGGACCTTCAGATGGCAGACCGCAGACCAGCGCAAGTAGTGGGCGGGACACAGGAGGCTACAGGTAAGGATCGGTGGACGGTGGGTTTTCTCTTCTCACAGGACAGCATCAGATAACTGAGTGTCACCTTTCTTTCACAGGCCGGCGGCAGTTGGGATGCAGCGACGGATAAGGGGATCCCTCACAGAGCAACAATGGCCGAATGCAGTGGCGGATAACAGGTTCTCTATGTTCACAGAACAACAATGGTGAGTACAGAATCCAGCAGTTAGCAACTGAGTCTTCTTACCACAGGACAGCGATGGCAGAATGCAGTGGCAGATAACAGGTTCTCTATGTTCACAGAACAACAGTGGTGAGTACAGAATCCAACAGTTAGCAACTGAGTCTTCTTACTACAGAACAGCGGTGGCAGAATGCAGTGGCGGATAGCAGTTTCTCTATGTTCACAGAACAACAGTGGTGAGTACAGAATCCAGCAGTTAACAACTGAGTCTTCTTACCACAGGACAGCGATGGCAGAATGCAGTGGCAGATAACAGGTTCTCTACGTTCACAGAACAACAATGGTGAGTACAGAATCCAGCAGTTAACAACTGAGTCTTCTTACCACAGGACAGCGATGGCAGAATGCAGTGGCGGATAGCAGTTTCTCTATGTTCACAGAACAACAGTGGTGAGTGCAGAATCCAGCAGTTAACAACTGAGTCTTCTTACCACAGAGCAGCGATGGCAGAATGCAGCAGCAGATAACAGGTTCTCTGTGTTCACTATAATTCTTGGTTCCCCACCGGGCTGGACGATCTCCGACTAAGCTTTCAGAGTGCTGGTAACATCAAACTTTCAAATACTCGTGCACGTATCAAAACCACTTTAAATCTTCACACGTGCTCACTTCAATCGTCAGACACTGCAATGACACACCGATTAATAGTGAAAAGAGTACCTTCACTTCAGCTCGTCGGGCCGGCAGATCCACTATGATAATACTTTCGAAGGGAGACCCCAAGTTCGCTCAACAATCCGTAATTCAGAGCACACTCGTGTCTTCAAACTGCCGCCTCTGCCTCTCGTCTTCTCGTAACCTCGACTTTGATCAAAACCGCCCTGCTTATCTGCGCACTCGTCTCTTCAAACTGCCACTTCTCTCTTTCCAGACCGCCACGCACACTGCACACTTACTCGTTCCCAACACACGCTCAAATAGCCCCTTGATTATCCACTACAGCTGTCGCTCATCAATACGGGTGACCATGACAGGTCACCGGAACCATAGATATCATATATAAACGCTAGATGTCTTATGGCGCAGTCACTTCCGGCATCACCGTTCGGCCATCTTATGTCAGTGCTCTGTGCATTAAGGTGAGTGATCAGCATGCACACAAATCCTCATATCTCGCTGAAATATTGACGGATTTACAAACGGTTTGGTTTCTTACAAACGTTATTAACGTGGCTATAATTCCGAATGCTTGAACATGTATGTTATAATTTTTCATATGTATGCAGTGTATGTATGTAGTGTCATAACTACATCTCTGACGTTTATAACAAACCAAACCGTTTGAAAATCGGTAGAAAATTGGGCAAGTTATGGTTATTTAAAAGTATTTGCACCATTAAACGAGTGAGCGAGCGCACTGCCGCAAGATGGCCGCCACGTGCGGACGTCGACCTCCATTGGCCAGCAGCGCGCACGAGACATCTAGCCTTTATATATGATATCTATGACCGGAACCGGCCTGGTGTTACACCGGAACTGTTTCCCCAAGGGAACTCGTTCCGTTTGTCATAGTTCCTTTTCGTCACTCGGTGACACAATCCTATAGTTGTATGTATAAAAATTCAAATATAACAAACTTCTAATATGTAATAGCCTTAGTCCTGAATGTTTAAAGCATTGATTTTCATTTCAGGTCACAGAACCACTGGAATTAATTGGGATGGATCTGATAGGCAAGTTAACTCCAACTGAAAATGGCCACCAATATAATATGTGTCATGGTTGACTATTTTACCAAGTGGTCTGAAGCCTATCCTCTAAAAACAAAAAAAGCAGAAGAGGTCATGGGGTGCATCCTGGATTTTTTTTTACAAATTTGGAGCACCGCAGCATCTTTTAACAGATCAGGGAAGAGAGTTTGTCAACAAGGTTTGTTCAACACAAATCAAGTCAAAATAAATGGATATGACCATAAGAAATATCTGAATGTTTTTTTTGTTTTTTGTTTTCAAAGGTCAATTTTAGCCTGTGTGAGAGACTGGGAGTCTGTGTTCTCCCTATCATCCCCAAATGGCCTTGTTGAGAGAATGAATGGCACAATTCAAAGGTAATTTACATACAGGCACATGTTCTGTAGTTTTTGAACATTTCATGATTTTCTTTTTGATTGTTAATGTCCAGAAGCCTGACAAAAATGGTTGGGGAAAATCCATCAACATGGCACCTGGCTGCATCTAAATGCAACAATGTTCGCACTAAGACCAAAAAAACAATTAACAACAAAGTTTTCCCAATACTATTTGATGTTTGGGAGAGAGGCACGGTATCCATGTCAGGTACCAAAGGATTATGAGGTTAGTGATTTGTGTTTTGTTTTTTTTACTGACACTTGATCTTGAAAGATGTGAATAATTATTGTGAATGTCTTACTTAGATCTGTCATGGAAAGGTGGAAGCAAGTGAGCAGCTCTCTGAGGGGTTGAGCAATAGGAGGGAGACAATGGAAGTTGTAAAACAGAACATTGCAAAGAGTCAGGAGAAAGTACAGAAGCGAAAGATGGAAAAAGGGCAGGAGGACAACTTCATGACTGGGGATAAAGTGTTGGTTAGGAATGTGAGACAGGAGAACAGAAAGGTTTGAAAAATGGACCCAGACATGCTTGGTCCATTTACTATCGTTAAAATAGAAGACAAAAATGTTGATGTGGTTTCAACCAAAGGGAAGAAAACGTTTAAATACAACGTAGATCACTTAATAAAGTATGTGGAGCCCGAGCCTCACATTCCAAAAAAATGGATCCCATCAACCCCTCTCAGTCCTGCTGCTCCTCTAGCCAATCCTCCTCACCCTGCAACACTTCCATCACCCGCCAATCCTCCTCACCCTGCAACAATGGCACAAACACAAATGAACCCAGGCCCACCAACTACTCACTCTTGCTCCCTAGACACCTTCCCTGCGTCAACATATTCGGAAGAACAAGGTAAAAAAATGAAGTGGTTTGGTTATATTTCACTGTGCCATGGCTCAGAATTTTACTTTGTATTTATTGTGCTTATTTTCGTGATACATGATATATGGGAGGGCAAGAAACAGGAAGTGCTGTGGAGCAAAATGGGCCCCTACAAATTGTACACCAAGAACCTGATGGGTCTGGCACCAGGCAAATGGTTAGAAAGTGAGGTAGGGTTGCATTCTCAAATTGTGTATGGTTACCTTTTTTGTTTTGGTTCCTTGTTTTATCAATTCAATAGCCCTTATTTTGATTCTTTTTGTAAATAGGTTGTGAATGGTTATCTACACAATCTTAAAAAACAATTAAATGTGTCAGGAATGAAACGGGCATATTTAATCGATTCATACCAGATGACTGCAATCTGGAAAGGAAGCCAAAAGGGCTTGAAAAAGGCTTTTGCATTTAAACACAAACTTCAAAGTGTTTTAGTATATTGACAGTTTTTAAAACTGCTACTGTATTGTTTGTTGCTTGATCCATCCAGTTATGATGTTCTTTTCGTGGCTGTTTGTGTCAGCAACAACCATTGGACATTTATAGTAAGTAACTTTCTAAATTTCTACAGAAGTAGATACATGAATAGATGGTAATGCAGACTTAAGATTAATTATCTAATGACAGTTAATGTTTTTTAGGCAATGTTCCCAAAATTATCCAAATCCATATATATTGACCCTTTTGGTGCTATTGAATCAGCAATTTCCAAATGCAAGGATGCTACAAGGTAAGTTTGTAGCCTTAATATTGATAGGGTGAAATCATTCTACAATAAACTTGGAGCATTGCCAAACTCATTTTCCTTACGGAAGGTTGAGGTAGGGGAGATGGAAAAAAAGCTATTACAGTTAGACTGCTCTAAGGGACCTGGGTTAGATGGGTTATCTCCTCGGTTTTTACGAGATACCGCTGCCCAAATAGCCCCATACATCTCACATATTTTTAACCTGTCTGTTGAAACTGGTGTTTTCCCTAATGACCTCAAGAGGGCCAAGGTAGTCCCCCTTTTTAAAAAGGGAAACAGCCACGATCCTGGTAACTACAGACCAGTCTCTATTTTATGCACAGTATCAAAAATATTTGAAAGGTTGGTCAATGAGCAATTTAATGAATACATGAATAAAAACAACTTCATGTTTAAATTCCAATCCGGATTCAGGAAGTCACATTCTGCCGAATCATGCCTACTCTATTTAGCTGACATCATACACAAGGAAATAGATAATGGAAATCTCTGCGGAATGGTGTTATTGGATCTTCAAAAGGCATTTGATATGGTGAACCATGACAGACTGATTGCCAAACTTGAGGCCTTAGGGGCAGATAACTCCACCTGTAGATGGTTTAGATACCTATCAGGGAAGGAACAATTGGTGGTCTTAGGGGGAGTACTGTCAGACCCTTGTATAGTTGAATGTGGAGTTCCACAAGGAAGTATTCTCGGACCGTCCTTATTTTTAACATATATTAATGATATGGCAGACTCCTGTTCATGTGAACTATTTCTGTACGCGGATGACTCTGCACTTTTAATGTCTCATAAACAACAATCCACTCTAGAGAGTAACCTGAACTTTGAGCTATCTTCTGTAAACAACTGGCTGATTGACAATATGCTGTCTCTACATTTTGAAAAGACAGAGGCCATTCTGTTTGGCTCAAAATACAAATTAAATAGATGCTCGAAATTTAGGGTTATTTTGAATAATGTTGTGGTCAGTACAAAAACGTCAGTAAAATACCTGGGTTGCATCCTAGAAAACAACTTGGATGGCAGGAAGATGGCCAATAAGGTTCTGAGTAAAGTCACCGGGCTTACAAAGTTTTTAGCCAGAAATTCTACATTTTTAGATAGGTCAACAATGATCATTTTAGCTAACGCCTTAATTTTAAACCAGTTTGAATATGCATGCACTTCCTGGTTTGAAGGCCTAACAAAACGACTTAAAGGGAGGCTGCAAACAGCACAAAATAAATTAATAAGAGTAATTCTAAACATGGGCCATAGGTCTCATATAGGTAGGTCACAATTTGTTGAGCTTAACTGGCTTCCTGTTGAGTCGCGTGTTATTATGTCAAGACTGACCATGACCCATAAAATATTGTATGGTAATGTCCCAAATTATTTGTTGTGTCTTATTACTAAGGTGAAGAACACACACACTATTTACACTCGTGGCAGTTTATCAGACCTCTGTCCTTATGCATTCAAGACAATGTTAGGGAAAGAAACATTTGCCTATATAGGGGCAGTTCAGTGGAACAAGTTCGACCGGCAAATTAAAGTGATTTCAAGCATGAACTCTTTTAAAAAGAAGACCAAGGACTGGTTATTAGAGAGGGTAGCGGAATAGGACCAGGGGCCAGTTACCGTCTATATTTTTGCTTATTTAAGGAAAATGTTTGTACAGTATGTTATGTCATTGATTATCACACAATATGTAAGTGTCTTGTCCTGATGTTATGTGTTGAGGACCACAATGGAAATAAGTCCTGGACTTTATTGTGTTTTTATCCTCGATTGTATTTGATGCCTTTTGTTTTATGTTTAAGGCATTCTTGATATAATTAAATAAATCAAATCAAATCAAATAAAAAAAAGTATTGTATGCAAAGTTTCTTAAAACGTTGAGTTATCTGTTGTATATTATTTATTGCGGCTTAATGATGAGTGCACTTGCACACGCTTCTATTTAATAGATCTTTCCTTAGGATGAAAGGTCTGAACATTTCCAGGTGGGGATGCCACTCAGTTGTGCATCCTACCCAACAGGATTCCACATCATGTGGTGCATTTGTTTGCAAAGTAAGCTATATGTACTTGTATTAATTTTTACAGTCTTTATTGATAAAATAATTCATGTATGGCATAACTGCTCACATCAGCTAACAGAGCTGCTTCTTATGGAGGAAGAAATTACGTTTTCAAATGAGGAAGGCATTGTTTAACTGCGCCTGGAAATTGCAAAAAGGCTTTTAAGAGAAACTGGTGAGAAAGAATCCTTTACATTTTTATAGCCTTGACTACCTTTGTTTATAAAGTTTTCTGGGCATGACATGACTCTATGGCCCTCTATGGCCCTTTCATAGAAAGACCTATGGCCCTTTCACAGCTCTGTCGTTCATGTGGAGAGCAGCACAGGCATGAAGGCCAAACTGTGCAATTGGTAAGAACAATTTATAAATATACATTGCAAAACACACTTAACATGTAACTTATTCTAATGTTTGTTCTTCCTTCCTTAGATTGAATGTACAGAATGTGGAAGGTGGTACCATTGGGACTGTGTGGGTAGACCTTCCACAGTTGGCAAAAACAGCTTCCATGCATTCATGTAATTCACTGGATCCTACCTGTATGTCATTAATTATAAAATGATATTTGCATAGCTATGGCTTCTCCACTCTTAAGGAACATTTATGGAGTGTCCTGTATGCTTTAACTCATTCCTCAGCTTAAATAAATAACTTGTTCCTTTAACCACAGTGCATTGCTGCTCAATTTAAATTAAGCCACAAACCATACATCATAATAAAAATAATCTGCGAATACACACGCACTGCAAAGACACAATGTAAATATTTTATTTATTGTAACAATTGTCATTTAGATACGAATTGCATTGAAACGAATGTAACAAAATGATGTGGGCGTGGTCTGTGTGTTGCGAAATTGAAAAAAAAAAAAAAAAAACTTCCCTTAAACGGCGTCTGAAACATACAGCGGAGCAGCGACAGAGGACACAACAGAGCCCTGATATGATACAAACATTAATTTACCAGTAATATGGAAAGCTTTTAAATCTGCTCAGTGGAAAATTTGCTGTGACAAATCTGTAGCCGTCTAACATCTGCTGGAAATCCAGGTAAAACTATCTGCGTGCACGCGCATTCCCCCAGTTAACATGATCCCAAGTTGATCCGTAACACCAGCGCCTTATAACATTGTCTGTTATATTTGCTTCTTATTTATTAAATACAGGCAATTGGTTGATAAAACATTGATAAAACATTAAAACACGAAAATCTTTTAAAAAGAGTCTTTCTACAAAACAAAACTCAATGAAGTGGTCAAAATCATTTCTCCATGTCTCCAGACATATTGCGCATCTCATGATATATCATATCTTTCTCATGCTGCATGCTCACTTTCATAATCAACATTGATTAAATAAAAAAAAAAATTATTTAAACATAAATATGAAACTAAATATGTTTTCTTTAATGGCTACAACACATATACAGCACAGAGAAATTTCATGTCTTGTCGTCAGCCACAACATAATGACGTCACATATTTTCCAACCCACCCTTAGCCCCCTTCTTTTTTTTTTAAAGTTGATTCTTACTGTCTGCTGAGAAATTGATAATTGTAATTTCGTGCCGACACTAGAACTTCTAATACAACTTTACAATAAAAACTGATACATTCATCATAATGAATTAATTTGAGTTAAAATTATTGCACATTAGCCACACAGAAATAATGTGGTTTACCGTTAGGTCTATTTAAAAAAAGAAATAGGACAGACTTAGGTCCCATTTACACTGCATGGTTCAAGTGACCCAATTCAGATTTTTTCCCCTCGAACGAAGCAGGAAAAAGGCACATGGATTCCGATATTCTCAGATCGGTTTCAGGCCTCACTCATAGGCAAGGCAAGGCAAGTTTATTTATATAGCACATTTCATACACAATGGCAATTCAAAGTGCTTTACATAGAATAAATTAAAATAATAAAAAGAAATAAGAATAATTAAAACAGTTTAGAAAAATAAAATACAGTACAGTACAAACAGTCGGACGAACAGTGGCACAGTGCTCATTCAGTAAATGCACAGCTAAACAGAAGTGTTTTGAGTCTGGATTTGAATGTGACTACTGTAGGAACACATCTGATCTCTTCTGGAATTATGCGTTCCAGCATAATAGCTAAAAGCGGACTCACCATGCTTAGAGTGAACCCTTGGTATTTTTAGCTGATGTGATCCTAATGATCTGAGTGATCTGTTGGGTTTATATTCAGTGAGCATATCTGCAATATATTGAGGTCCTAGGCCATTGAATTATTTATATACCAGTAATAATACTTTAAAATCAATCCTAAATGTAACTGGGAGCCAGTGTAAAGACCTGAGGACTGGTGTGATGTGTTCATATGTTCTGGTTCTGCTCAGAGTTCTGTATGAGCTGCAACTGTCTTATGGTCTTTTTGGGAAGGCCAGTGAGGAGTACGTTACAATAATCGACCCTGCTAGTGATGAAAGCATGCACAAGTTTCTCTAAGTCTTGTCTGGAAACAAAGCATCTAATTCTTGCAATATTTTTCAGATGATAGTATGCTGATTTAGTTATTGCTTTGACATGACTACTGAAACTAAGGTCTGACTCTAGTGTCACACCAAGATTCCTGACTTGATTTTTAGTTGTTTCATTTGACCCCTAGAGTGAAGGTATGCGTTCACCTTGAGAACTTCATCTTTGTTTCCAAAAGCAAAAACTTCAGTTTTGCTTTGTTTGTCTTTGTTTCCACAATCATATATGTGGAAATAAATCAGAATCGGATACGTGCATTTGGGTCTGCCATGTAAGCAGACAAATCGGATATTTCCCAGTAAATGCGAGTCGTACGTCATTAAAAAAGGGACGTCAACTCAGGTGGACACCAACTTCGATCACATTACTTATTAATGGCGCGATGGAGGACGAAGGCTCAACACAGTGGAGTATTTTTTTCTCCGCCTTACGAGAGCAATGTTTTGCTGACCTTTGAAAAAATAGTGCGGAAAGCAAAACACTGGATAATTAGAGATGCGTGGATGAGCTCCAACGTCACCCGAATCCGCATCCAAAAACAAATCATCCACCCGCCACTCACCCGCACCAATAATTTTCTCTGATTTAAGTATCCGCACCCGATGGTCAAATTACTATTATTCTTATGTGTTGTTACGCGTGAGGATGAATAGATTATCATCACCTTCAACAGCGGACTCGGCGACGGTTGATGCGCGCATCTCTAACATACAATGATGAATGAGTGCTGCTTTTAAATTAACATTTCTATAAAACAAAATTTATTTGACAGAATTTCATTTTCTTAATGGCATAAACACTCTTCCTTGAATAAAGATGACTCTAGTGTGCAGTCTGTTATCAAAAAGCCAACCTTCAATAGAGTAAACGTTAGTAACCTTTTGTAAAGGTAAACATTCTTTACAGCCAAATGGCGAAACTAAAATACAGCTCAAACATAAAATAGAAAACATTTCTTTGGTTCTTAGATCTTTTTGCTGCTTATCCATGCTGTACTTCAACGACTGGTCATGTTAGTGTATTGTATTAGTGTAGAATATAAACTCTCAATCATCATTTTCCTCCTCTTCCTCATCTTCACCTATATTCGTATGGATTTCATCAGTCAAGTCATCTTCATCTGTTTCATTTTCTGCCAAGACATCAACAAGGGCTTTGGGGATGACGTCACCCTCAAACCATAGTGGTTCTAGCTTGCCTGTCTCTGTGTTTATGTGAAATCCATGGTCGAGAGGGCTTGGGATTTCCGGGTAGTGCTCATGAGCCCTCTTCCAGATGCATACTTGAAAGTTTACTCTTTTCATGTGCTGTAAGAGGACCCTCTTGCAAGGTGGGAAAGTTGAGAGGTCAACGGAGAGACCCTGTCGAAGCTCAAGGCTTGAGCCACACATCTTCTTGACTTTAATCTCTCTTGCCTCATCAACTTTCTTGATTCGACAATTGAAAACATAGAGGCGACAGGTGAACTCTTGAACACCACTGAAAATCTGTTCATCGAGTTCCCAATCCCAAGAGTTCCCCACTTCAGCAAAGATCTGAATAAACTTTGAATTCTGATTAAGAATCTTCATCGGACGGACCTTCCCTTTGCCTTTGAAGTGCAGTCAGCACCAGTGAACGCATGCAAGGCCAGAAGAGCTGAAATGTGTTCCTGTGAATAATCTTCAGCCAGCTGGTTGATGTTGATTAGTCTATCCCCCATGTCAAAGATGATGTTGACAGTTGATGACTTGGCATAATACAGGAGGATGAAGAAAATGTTAGAGTCTTTTGACTCTAACTGTTCTGATGTGAGGCATTTTGGTTTGGATATACTGCATGTAAATGATCACCCTCACATCTGTTTCTTCATGTTTTGAACAGATCTCTGGTAGAAGTTCTTTTGACACAACTCCATCATTGCATTCTATCTTGAAAGCTTGACCAGCCTCTATGAAAATGACAGGCCTTCGGATGATGTCGTCCATCATATCATGAGAGCTCCAGTGATCCAGAAGTAAATGAATGAGTGCCTTCTTGTTTTCATCATTTGTGAGAAAACCATTCCAATCAGCGGGTCAATGAACATTCAGCCCATTAACTATAAAACGTTCACCACCACCAGTGCGATCTCTCTCAGCTGAGTGTGTGTATTTATTGCTCTGTCCCAATTCTTCCCATCTGTGACCCCAGCCACAGAGCCAGTGGTGGTCAGATTTGCTTCCAAAGCCACTTCTACCCATCCACTCCCTTGACAGTATCTTCTGCCTATGCCTTTCAAGTATGCTCCACAGCAATGGAACGTACCAATGAGGATGATATGGTTTTGGTATTTTTCAGGTTCATTCCATACTAGAGGATATGCTTTCATGCAAACACCTAGATCAAATGTACAGATGGTGTACTCTTGTCCAGCTTCAGAAGACGCAGCTTGGCTGCATCTGAGGCATTCTTGAATAGTTGGCAAGTCAGTTATGGGAGCATTGATCATGGGATAGTACCCAATTGTGGTGAGGCATTTTGGAGACTGGCCAGTAAGAGACACCCAGCCTGACAAACCAGGGATGTGCTGATCCTTAGAGTTGATTTTACGAGCAAAGACCCAAATTAGATCAGTATCTGATGATTTTGATTGGCTATATGTGGTTGAGTTATTGGAACTAGATGACACCAAATTGGTGGGTTCAGATCGTTTCCGTTTGTAGTAAGTTGGCAACTCTGTGGCAGGACTTCTAAATGATCACTGTTTTTTTGTAGGCTGAGTGTTAGGATTAGACTCTTGAGTGGGCTGTTCTGGGGTAGGGGAGTCGATATCTGCACAGGACTCTTGTGTAGGCTGTGCTGAGGAAAGTGCTTCTGCATCCACACAAGAACCAAGATCTTGCATGTAGATCCCTGCGGCGGTATGAATGGACCCTGCCCCATATACATCTGATACCAGCTGATCAAAATTGTCCCAGTCACTGTGGAAGACAGCTCCATCAGGCTGCCTCTTGATAACATCTGAGTTGCTGACTAATGAAACACTTTCGACAATTGAATTTGCCAGAGCCAGAGAAGAGCGAACGTTTTTTTAGTTCATTCCTACTTCCATAGGAATTCATTGAAAACGCTCGCTCTGCACCATTATCCATGTCAGTGCAGAGTGCGGATGAACATATTTTACTTTCGTTTTTAAGTTTTTAGCAATTCAAAAGCCCCCAGCGGTGTCACACGTTGATTAACCAGTGGTAAAATATTCCTCACCGTCACATACCTAGTATATTTTTATATAGATACAATAGGCCTACCTGACTTTGAACACAAGAGGGCAGTATAGCACTATGAATGACATAATTTATTTATTTTTTGGACTAAAAAAACATTCTGGATGTTTTTAAACTTAAACAATTATTAAATTGAAAAAAAAAGAATAAAATGGGTTTAGTTCTGATATTTGTATAATTTTATATAGAAATAAATGGTGTATAATTAAATTTTTAGAAGATAGGAGGTTTTTATTTATTATCTGTTTACAATTTAGCATCTTTAATGTATTTTCATCATGTTGAAAAAGTTTGGTGGGAATAAAATAAACCACTTAAGAGGAGTGGGTAAAAATTCAGAGGCTGATTTTGCAAAGAAATCCACATTCAAACCAAAATATCTGACTTCCTGTTGCTCGGAGCTAATTACTGTAAATTAGAAAATTGTCTGGCTCGATGAGACCAATATGTGTACTGATTTTTGTGACTGTACATAAAATTAACCCCTCACTTTTGTCAAAAGCATTTAGAAAGTGACACACTTCCTGCTGCCAGTTGGTGGCGCTATAACTTTGACTCACAATAGTTACATACATGTGATCGGCCTCTTACCACGAACACACTGCTGAAGTTTCATCAAGATCAGTTAATGTATGCAGAAGGTATAACACTTCGTTTTTATCTTTTCTCGCCATAAATTCGTTTCCTCGCCACGGCCAAACCGTTCGAGATATCAAAAATCCGTCCGCAATTTAGCATCCTCAATGTCTTGAGTTTATGCTGACCGAGTTTGGTGGCAATTGAAAGAATTGCCTAGGAGGATTATTTCAAATGCCAGAGCAAGCGTTCTCCAAACAACCCATAATAGCCGACTTCCTGTTGGGCTGGCGTAAAACTTGACTAAGGGAAAGTTGTTCGGCCCGATGAGATCTGTACGTGTACTGAGTTTCATATTAATTCATGCAAGCGTGTTTGATCTATGGACTAAGTTTTCAGACCCCGTTCAAGGGTGAAAAATCCCCCCCCCCACACACACACACAGAGACAGAGAGAGAGAGGGAGAGAAAATTCTCCAGAAAAATCCACATTCAAACCAAAATATCTGACTTCCTGTTGGTCGGTGCTAATGACTGTAAATTGGAAAGTTGTCCCGCTTGATGAGAACAATATACATACCAAGTTTTGTTGCTCTAGATGAATCTAACCCCCCACTTTGGTCAAAAGGTGGCGCTACTGAGCCATTCCACCACTCCCGTTTCTGAAACTTTGCACATGTCTACTGGCTAATAAATGTAATGTGTCTGTCGAGTTTCATGCAATTTCAAGCATGCTAAGAGTCTCAAAAGCATCAAAAAATAATATTAAAGTTCGATGCGTTGCCATGGCAACAGTATCTAAGATATCAATAATCCTTTCACAGGTCTACATCTGCCGTGTGTCTACATTATACACATAAAGTTTGAAGCAAATCGGGTAAAAATAAGAGAGTGATTTCAAAGCATTTTGAAAGTGACAAACTTCCTGCAGCCAGTTGGTGGTGCTATAACTTTGACTCACAATAGTCACATCCATGTGATCGGCCTCTTACAACGAACACACTGCGGAAGTTTCATCAAGATCAGTTAATGTATGCAGAAGTTATAACACACTTCCTGTGTCCCATTATTCGCCATAAATTCATTTCCTCGCCATGGCCAAACCGTTCGAGATATCAAAAATCCATTCGCAAGAATTCATCCTCAATGTCTTGACTACATTCACACCGAATTCCCTAGGAGGAGTATTTCACATTCCATTGTATGCGTTTTCCAAACAATGTATAATAACCAACTTCCTGTTGGGCTTTTGTAAAACTTAGAGCACGAAAGTTGTTCGGCCCGATGAGATCTATATGTGTACTGAGTTTCATATTATTACATGCAACGTGTTTGATTTATGGACCAAGTTTTCGGACCCCATTCCAGGGGGCGCTCTCGAGCCCCCCTGCCACGCCTCGGTACCAGCTTCAGCCCGGCCCTGATGGCCGCAGGTTCTGACGTGTGTGCAAAATTTCAAGTGTAAAAATAATGAAGAAAAAAAAAATAATCGCCCTTTCAGGGCTTAGGCCCTAATCATGTGTAGTAATGTCAATTCAATACATTGAGATCCCATGTTTGATATTTCATTGAAGTCAAACACAAACAGATGATCTAATGACAACCATCAGAAAATCAGTATACTTATAACAGTGACATTACACACACACGCACACACACACACACACACACACACACCATTTCTCTCCCACTTCTGCTCTCTAGCTAGTCTCCCACTCCTGCTCTCACTATCTAGCTACATTTGACTGGCTATGCTAGCTAACAATTTGACAAGTTAACTAGCTAATGTTATCTAGCTAGCCTGACAAGTAGAAAAAATATAGGACACCAATCTCCCAATAGAATCAATATCTTTCTATAACCAGAAAAATAGATCAACTGACCTCCAAATTGGCTTTGCTAAATAACTTCAGGATGTGACAAGAAGGGTTAGGGTGTTGGTTGGTTAGTGTTGGTTGGTTAGTATGTTTATGTGTGTAACCTGGTTACCAATGTTTTATGTGTGTAACCTGGTTACCAATGTTTTATCTCCTGGGGGCTTAATATTACTCACGTTTCATGCAATTCACTTCATATAGTATAGCAGTACATAAGTCAAGTCTCAACTCTTTTTAGAAATATTGTTCATATGCAAAAAATATGCTCAATCCCATATGGAATGGTAATGCTTGAAAGTTCTGTTTTCTCCGATTTGAGGTACAGTGGAGATCTTTGGTTATATCAGCTGTAATGCTCTAGATAGAAAGGTCATCTTGGACTTAAATTGAAGCTTATAAACTTGGGAAGTTTTTCATGTACATTTGAGGCAGTGATATGTATAATAAAATGCTTGAAAATGATCACTTTTGATGACAATTTGTCAGGCGGACAGACATTTTTTTTGTCTTTTGGGGTATGTTGAGGGTGATATTTGACAGCAAAAAGGCAGCAATCCCCAGAATATTTTGTGCTAGTTTCCCCTATGTGTCAGGATACACCATGCAAAATTTTAGGGTTATATGACCATTTATGTAGCTGCAGTACCTTAATATTCACAATTATATCATTCCGCCAAAAGCTTTTCCCAAAAAGGGTGTTTTTTGGCCCGAGACCAAACGGGGCTGAGTTGGGGGTGGTCGTTATCAACTTGTGATGTCCCAAGGTATAAGATAATAGGAAATAATAGTGAAAAAAAGGTAGCAAAAAACATTCTGAGGAGTGGACCTGGCTCCCGGCCTATAAGTAGCCTAATAAAACACACACTAATTAAACATTAAACACACACTAAGCAACAGCATCAGCCCTTCCAGCGCACTCAGTGTCTGAATTCGCTCGCTCGTTTTCATTAACTACTTCAAGTGGACTACATTAGTTGAGAAATGTAGGGGATAGTGAATGAGGCTATAAGGATGATTTTGAACTTTGGAGATTTCTGGCTTTCCGTCTGAAAGAGTACCGAATCTACTGATGCAAAACACAGCAAAAAAGGAGCAGAAACAAGCGATGAAAGCATTGCTTAAACACGTTGTAGTCTTTTGGAAAAACGTGATTTTCTCAGCTTTTTGTTCAAAATGTTCCTTTTTAAATTTAACTTACCCACATTCAAGTGTTGATAAAAAAGAATGCATGAAGCTAGTATAAAATGTTTGTTGTTGTTGTTTAACAGAGGCTCTGTTCTTTTATTTGATATATTGCATGTTCATTTATTCATACAACAAAATATAAGAACATCATCTTTTTTTTAAATGATCAAAAATACTGTCTGTGGCTACCAACTTTTTTTTTAATAAAAATGTATGCCTTCTAGTATGCCTTCTAACTTGTGCGTGCATGGTAGCCTACATGTTCCTATTTCCTCATTGATGCCTTTGAAAATATCTGACCTGTTTCAATTGCTCTGAGCTTGCAGTCTGAATGTGACTGACCTTCACATTTCAACAATAACTCTTTAACTGATCTGGAAGATTCCTCTAGAAACCACATTTTCAAAAAGATAACCAACCAACCCGCATAAGAGCAGCAGGTGGATCAACTGGTGCAGAACTGGTGTTACCGGGGGTAGAGTTACACAAGCTCCACCCATACAGCGAAAGCTAAAGAAAGCAAGCAACGGTTCCATTACTCCACACGCACACACACCATCAGCAGAGTCTTACCTTGCGATTTACTCTAATAATGCGCATCTAATAACCCAGGATTTGAAAAAAACACCACGCTGAGAAGTCTGAAATACATTACCAAAGTAGGTCAGTCAGTTTTTATTCTTAGGAAAAGTTTTATGAGTAAATTATGCATGAGTTTCAAATTATGTCACGGGACATTACCTCTGGCTATTAAGATTAGATTAAGATATTGTCCCCGAAGGTAAATTTGTTTTTGACTCTGTCCATTCAGTATCTTCAGTATCAGTAGGCCTACTATGTTACAGTTGTATAGTTGGATGCTTTGATAAATACTGGTACTACTATCACCATTCTTGCACGTTATAACCAGTAAGCTACAGCCATTTTGTGTAAGTGCTGTAGAATTAAACGTGATTGTACACAAGATTTTAATAATGCTATAGACCTTATCAAATTAAAATATTATTATACAGTCTAGTTATTAAATAAATCTCAGAATTCCAGGAATAAAGTCAGAACCCTTAAAAAAGAAGTTTATTCATTATTTATATTCTATTAGACCTGTAACGTTACTTCTTTTACACAAATTTTTTTGATTGAGATATACTTAAAAGTATAATTAAGTATTCTAAGTATACTGGGCTTATAGTTGTCTTTACTCTTTTGATTGAGTAGCCTATTAATTATTATTTTTTTCAATTAGTT